>NW_025334120.1:0-375000 GCF_014858855.1 Bufo gargarizans | reverse complement strand
AGGAAAAATGAGACGCACAATGGATCCTGTCTGTGTAGCAGCTGTAAGGCCTGTATGGTCCCATAAGAATTGTCTTATAATTTGGTAGCCAAAAGCAGGAGTGGGTACAAAACACAGAGAACGTGCAAATATTCTATTCACGTGTCATCTCTGTTTTAGATCCACTCCTGTTTTTTTTCACATTAGTAATACTGATAGATTATTGCGCAAATGCTGACAGAGTGAAGGCGTATGCTCAACAGACAGGATCTATTTTTTGTGGGTTATTGTTCTGACGGATCAAAGAAAGGGCAAAATAATCAGTGACGTCAACACAAACTTACTGTTGATACCCTCTCCACTCTGTCAAGGGGCTCTACTTGTATAAGGGTTTAATAGAACAGGTTATTTTTTTTAACTCCAAAACTAGACTCAGAACAGCATGAATTATAGAAATACAAAATCTTTTATTGGACATACACTTGTATAAAACATAGAAATCCATATACATAAGCAACATTAAATCACACAGGATGATCTCCACAGGTCTGTCACATTATAGTACATATAGCTTTGCAATAAAAATTCCCAAGCTGTGAGGAAAGGTAATCAGTCACAGCCCTCAGTCAATATATATATTAAGTGCATAGTGCCTCAGCTAAAACAATGACATAGGGAAAAAGAAATATGCAGTAAAGAGAAAAACAGACCAAAACAGTCCTGAATCCCAACACGTGTTTCACGATCGCTTTCTCAAGGGAAACTGGTGGTGTGTCTGAACTGATCATATATAGTCTGCAGATTAGGTAAATTAGAATCACATGGGCTACAAATTAACATCTAAAGGCGACAACCGGAAGTGCAATGCGTTCGACGCTGGAATGCATCACATCACTTCCGGTTCCGCCAGTGTCCGGACACTCATCTTAATTCCTCATGGCTAAAACCGATGATGGGGGGCAAAAAGAACACACATCCACATTCAAAACAAAGTGTCTATAATCTGTGGTGTTCTGCAGTTAATACATCAGAAAACAATGTCTGTATTGCAGATTCCAAAATCTGGGCCTAATATAGTGTCTATAATCTGTGGTGTTCTGTATACAATGCTGTACTACATCAGAAAACATTGTATTGCAGATTCCAATGCTCTGGGCCTTATATAGTGTCTATAATCTGTGGTGTTCTGTAGCCAATAGTGTGCTAAATCAGAAAACAGTGTGTGTATTGCAGATTCCAATAAACTGGGCCTAATCTGTGGTGTTCTGTTACCAATACTTTACTGCAACAGAAAACTGTGTCTATATTACAGATTCCAAAGCTCTGGGCCTTATATAGTGTCTATAATCAGTGGTGTTCTGTAGTTAATAGTGTACTACATCAGAAAACGATGTCTGTATTGCAGATTCCAATAATCTGGGCCTAATATAGTGTCTATAATCTGTGGTGTTCTGTAGACAATGCTGTACTACATCAGAAAACATTGTATTGCAGATTCCAATGCTCTGGGCCTAATATAGTGTCTATTATTATTATTATTTATTATTTAAGCACCATTCATTCCATAGCGCTGTACATATGATAAGCGGTGCACATACATAACAGACAATTGTACTAATCATAAACAAGATGAGTTACAAACTGGTACAGAAGGAGAGAGGGCCCTGCCCGTGAGGGCTTACAATCTACATGGTATGGGAGAAGGACACAGTAGATGCGGGTTGAGTTGGTCATGGCGGTATAGAGGCAGCAGGGTCATTGGTTGTAGGCTTGTCTGAAGAGGTGGGTTTTCAGGTTTCTTTTGAAGGATTCCACTGTAGGTGAGAGTCTGATATGTTGGGGTAGCGAGTTCCAGAGTATGGGGGATGCACGGGAGAAATCTTGGAGTCGATTGTGGGAAGAGGCGTTAAGAGGAGAGGAGAGGAGAGAAGGAGGTCTTGTGAGGATCGGAGAGTGCGTGTGGGGATGTATCGGGAAAGTAGCTCAGAGATGTAGGGAGGGGACAGGTTATGGACGGCCTTGTATGTGTTTGTCAGTACTTTGAAGTGGATTCGTTGGGCAATGGGGAGCCAGTGAAGGGATTGGCAGAGGGGAGAGGCAGAGGAGTAAAAAGGTGAGAGGTGGATTAGTCGGGCAGCGGAGTTGAGGATAGATTGGAGGGGTGCGAGGGTGCTAGATGGAAGGCCACAGAGGAGAATGTTGCAGTAGTCTAGGCGGGAGATAATGAGGGCATGTACGAGCATTTTCGCAGATTCAAAGTTAAGGAAAGCACGGATGCGGGAGATGTTTTTGAGTTGGAGGTGGCAGGTGGTGGAAAGGGCTTGGATGTGCGGTCGGAAGGAAAGGGCAGAATCTAAGGTCACTCCAAGGCAGCGGGCTTTTTTGACTAGGGATAATGTGCAGCCATTGATCGTGATAGATAGGTCTGTTGGGGGGGTTGAACAAGATGGGGGAAAGATTATGAATTCTGTCTTATCCATGTTAAGTTTAAGAAAGTGAGAGGCGAAGAAGGATGATATAGAAGATAGACATTGTGGGATTCTTGATAGTAAGGTGGTGATGTCTGGACCAGAAAGGTAGATTTGTGTGTCATCAGCATAGGCGTGATACTGAAAGCCATGGGACTCTATGAGCTGTCCCAGGCCAAAAGTATAGATTGAGAAGAGCAGGGGTCCTAGGACAGAGCCTTGCGGGACACCAACAGAGAGGGCATGAGACGAGGAGGTGGTGCGGGAGTGGGAGACGCTAAACGTCCGGTCTGTGAGGTATGATGTGATCCAGGAGAGAGCCAGGTCAGTGATGCCAAGAGATGAGAGAGTTTGCAACAGAAGGGTGTGGTCAACAGTGTCGAAGGCAGAGGACAGGTCAAGGAGAAGGAGGACAGAGTAGTGTTTCTTGGTTTTGGCTGTCAGTAGGTCATTGGTGACTTTGGTAAGGGCAGTCTCGGTCGAGTGATGGGTTCGGAAGCCGGATTGTAGGCGGTCAAAGAGGGAGCAAGAGGAGAGGTGGGAGGACAGTTCAGAATGGACATGTTGTTCAAGTAGCTTTGAGGCATACGGAAAAAGTGATATGGGGCGATAACTGGACAAGGAAGATGGGTCAAGTGAAGGCTTTTTGAGGATGGGTGTAATGGTAGCATGTTTAAAAGCAGAGGGGAAGACACCAGAGTTTAGTGATAGATTGAAGAGATGAGTTAGGACTGGGATAAACACTGGAGTGAGGTTAGGGATGAGGTGGGATGGGATCGGGTCAAGTGCACAGGTGGTGAGATGTGATTTGGAGAGTAGAGTGGAGAGTTTTTCTTCTGTAATGGTGGAGAAGCGGGTTTTAGGGGGAGAGGACCGAGCAGTTGTGTAGAGGGTCTGTGGGGACTGTGTAGTAAAGCTTTCTCTGATGTGGACTATTTTTTGTTTGAAATATTTAGCAAAGTGGTCTATAATCTGTGGTGTTCTGTATACAATGCTGTACTACATCAGAAAACATTGTATTGCAGATTCCATGTCACGAGTTGGAGGTCCCAAGAGAGACCTCCGCGTCGTCATGCAATAAACAAACAGCAATACGGTACAGACACACAAGAGTTTATTGTACAAACAGAATCCAAGGAGGGAAACACAGGGAAATAGAGAGCTCTATGTACCGTCCGCACAGTGGGAGGAAAACCCCCATGCGCCACTGTCTAGTAATACTCCAGAGGGGCGTGACTAAGCAACTCCTGGTATTCACTAGGGCCCCAGATGGTAGGGTTAGGCTTTGCCACAGGGAGTTGCCAGGGTCCACTCTGGAGCGTGAACTAGACAGTGACAACAGGAGCAAACAGACAACAGGTACCAGAAGGTACCGACGGTACATAGGCAAACATAACAAACAGGCAAATACAAGCAGGCAACTAAAAACACAAGCAGGAGTTCATAGCAAGGAAACAGGAGTGACAATGAGCAGAGAAGGACTTGCTCCACCAGTAGTAAACTGCATGGCCTTGCCCATGGCACTCTGCTGCAAAGAAAGGTGCAGCAAGGGCTTGCTGAACGGAGACATATGAATACAAACTAGGTGACTAAAACATAACTGGCAGAACAGATAACAAAACACAGGAAAGAGGAAGGGAATGAACAAGTAGGAAACCCACAGAGCACAGACAGACACGGATCCCATGGGTCAGCAGCATGGGAGAGTGAGTACAAACAAGGAGCAGGACAAGACACAGAACTGAGGAAACCTCAGCCTTATATACAGGTTCCATGGGTGCAGCAGAGAGGCCACATCCATGGAGCAGACAGAGGATTAACTTCTAATAGGCACACAGGGGAGTTAACCCATAAAGACCCACAAACACACAGGAACGGAGCTGCAGCGAGAGCTTAGACAGAAGGTCACAGCCAGAGGTAATGACTGTGACACTCCCACCCCTCAAAGCCCCCCCTCTCCCCCCAAACAGAAAAGGGGAGGAAGTGGGGCAACAAACCAAACAGAACCAGGCAAGGGGACAGAAATCAAAGGGGTAACGAGGTACATGGGCCGGAACACAAAAGACGACCGCAGCTAGCACAAGCCCCTGAAAACCAGCCTGCACAGAGGGTCCGCAGCCAGTACGCCAGGGGAAGATAACCAGTCAACACAGAAAACACGTCGAGTGAACCGCACCATGCAGTACCTCCCCCTCCACTCTCCCTCCGGAGAATAACATGTCTGCCAAGAACTGATTGGCCAGACATGCAGACACCCCCTTCCGGAGGAGTGGGACAGGAACGGGGACCAGACTGGAATACAAAGAAAATCGGAATCAAAGGGGTACAGAGGTACACAAGCAGAACACTTAAGACGACCGCAGCCAGCACGCAGCCTAAAGTAAAAATGCAACAGGAGTGGCAATGAGCAGAGAAGGACTAGCTCCACCAGTGGTATACTGCGTGGCCTTGCCCATAGCACGCCAAGGGGAATGCCGCCAGCCTACACGGCCACAAAAGTCACGGTGAACTGCAGTGTGCTAACACCTCCCCCTCCACTCTCCCTCCGGAGAATGGCATGTCTGCCAAGAACTGATTGGTCAAACATGCTGACACCCCCTTCCGGAGGGATGAGTACAGAAGCAGATACCTACACCGATAACAAAACATGGCCGTAGGCAGAACTGCAAGCTAAAAAGGCTACACTGGACGTCGCCCCTGGCACCCAGCATACACCGAAAACACTGCAGCCAGTACACCAAGGCAACATAAAGAGGGAAACAAAAACAGAAAGCACACACCACAGATAAGCAGAAAACAGAACAAAAACACTCTGTGAAAGTTTACTTGTTCATTCTGTCACAAGTTGGAGGTCCCAGGAGAGACCTCCATGTCGTCAAGCAATAAACAAACAGCAATACGGTACAGACACACAAGAGTTTATTGTAAAAACAGAATCCAAGGAGGGAAACACAGGGAAATAGAGAGCTCTATGTACCGTCCGCAAAGTGGGAGGAAAACCCCCACTGCGCCACTGTCTAGTAATACTCCAGAGGGGCGTGACTAAGCAATGCCTGGTATTCACTAGGGCCCCAGATGGTAGGGTTAGGCTTTGCCACAGGGAGTTGCCAGGGTCCACTCTGGAGCGTGAACTAGACAGTGACAACAGGAGCAAACGGACAACAGGTACAAGAAGGTACCGACGGTACATAGGCAAACATAACAAACAGGCAAATACAAGCAGGCAACTAAAAACACAAGCAGGAGTTCATAGCAAGGAAACAGGAGTGACAATGAGCAGAGAAGGACTTGCTCCACCAGTAGTAAACTGCATGGCCTTGCCCATGGCACTCTGCTGCAAAGAAAGGTGCAGCAAGGGCTTGCTGAACAGAGGCATATGAATACAAACTAGGTGACTAAAACATAACTGGCAGAACAGATAACAAAACACAGGAAAGAGGATGGGAATGAACAAGTAGGAAACCTACAGAGCACAGACAGACATGGATCCCATGCGTCAGCAGCATGGGAGAGTGAGTACAAACAAGGAGCAGGACAAGACAACACACACCAGGAGAGCTGACACAGAACTGAGGAAACCTCAACCTTATATACAGGTTCCATGGGTGCAGCAGAGAGGCCACACCCATGGAGCAGACAGAGGATTAACTCCTAATAGGCACACAGGGGAGTTAACCCATAAAGAACCACAAACACACAGGAACGGAGCTGCAGCAAGAGCTTAGACAGAAAGTCACAGCCAGAGGTAATGACTGTGACATTCCAATGCTCTGGGCCTTATATAGTGTCTATAATCTGTGGTGTTCTGTAGCCAATAGCGTACTACATTATAAAACAGTGTATGCATTGCAGATTCCAATAAACTAGGCCTAATCTGTGGTGTTCTGTTTCCAATACTGTACTGCAACAGAAAACTGTGTCTATATTACAGATTCCAAAGCTCTGGGCCTTATATGGTGTCTATAATCTGTGGTGTTCTGTAGTTAATAGTGCACTACATCAGAAAACAATGTCTGTATTGCAGATTCCAATAATCTGGGCCTAATATAGTGTCTATAATCTGTGGTGTTCTGTATACAATGCTGTACTACATCAGAAAACATTGTATTGCAGATTCCAATGCTCTGGACCTTATATAGTGTCTATAATCTGTGGTGTTCTGTAGCCAATAGTGTACTAAATCAGAAAACTGTGTGTATTGCAGATTCCAATAAACTGGGCCTAATCTGTGGTGTTCTGTTGCCAATACTGTACTGCAACAGAAAACTGTGTCTATATTACAGATTCCAAAGCGCTGAGCCTTATATAGTGTCTATAATCTGTGGTGTTCTGTAGTTAATAGTGTATTACATCAGAAAACAATGTCTGTATTGCAGATTCCAGTAATCTGGGCCTAATATAGTGTCTATAATCTGTGGTGTTCTGTATGCAATGCTGTACTACATTAGAAAACATTGTATTGCAGATTCCAATGCTCTGGGCCTTATATGGTGTCTATAATCTGTGGTGTTCTGTAGCCAATAGTGTACTACATTATAAAACAGTGTGTGTATTTCAGATTCCAATAAACTGGGCCTAATCTGTGGTGTTCTGTTACCAATACTGTACTGCAACAGAAAACTGTGTCTATATTACAGATTCTAAAGCTCTGGGCCTTATATAGTGTCTAGAATCTGTGGTGTTCTGTAGTTAATAGTGTAATACATCAGAAAACAATCTCCGTATTGCAGATTCCAGTAATCTGGGCCTAATATAGTGTCTATAATATGTGGTGTTCTGTATACAATGCTGTACTACATCAGAAAACATTGTATTGCAGATTCCAATGTTCTGGACCTTATATAGTGTCTATAATCTGTGGTGTTCTGTAGCCAATAGTGTACTACATTATAAAACAGTGTGTGTATTGCAGATTCCAATAAACTAGGCCTAATCTGTGGAGCCCTGTTACCAATACTGTACTGCAACAGAAAACTGTGTCTATATTACAGATTCCAAAGCTCTGGGCCTTATATAGTGTCTATAATCTGTGGTGTTCTGTAGCTAATAGTGTAATACATCAAAAAACAATGTCTGTATTGCAGATTCCAGTAATCTGGGCCTAATATAGTGTCTATAATCTGTGGTGTTCTGTATACAATGCTGTATTACATCAGAAAACATTGTATTGCAGATTCCAATGCTCTGGGCATTATATAGTGTCTATAAACTGTGGTGTTCAGTAGCCAATAGTGTACTAAATCAGAAAACAGTGTGTGTATTGCAGATTCCAATAAGCTAGGCCTAATCTGTGAAGTTTTGTTTCCAATACTGTACTCAACCAAATCGCAAAGCGGATGAACGCCCGGTATTGTTGCTGTCCAAACTAACTACAAGTATTTACCCCAAAACTAGACTCAGAACAGCATGAATTATAGAAATACAAAATCTTTTATTGGACATACACTTGTATAAAACATAGAAATCCATATACATAAGCAGCATTAAATCACACAGGATGATCTCCACAAGTCTGTCACATTATAGTACATATAGCTTTGCAATAAAAATTCCTAAGCTGTGAGGAAATGTAATCAGTCACAGCCCTCAGTCAATATATATAACCTGCACTCCCTGAAGTGTATGGTAGCTGTCATGGCACCTAACAGGTCGTATTCAATGCAGGAACATGGAACCTACACTCCCTGAAGTGTATGGTAGCAGTCATGGCACCTAACAGGTAGAATTTAGTGTAGGAACCCGTCTAACAGAGATCGCCTTGACGCTCGGCAGACAGGTTCAAATAATTTTGTACAAAACGATTTGCAAAATATCTTGCGCTTATAGTGTAGCACTTGTAATTATTATGCAATTTTGTACTCTATATTGCAGTTTATTGTCGCATTGCATGTTTCTGTCTTTTAATGTTGTTCCCTGCCATAGCAATGTGCTACTGCGGTTTGGTATGTGCTGACTGACCCCCTTTTTTGGCTTTTCTTTGTAGTTTGTACTGGAGATGTGGCGGCCTCCTCAGTCATGCACTCCTGACCATCCTGCCTGCCCTATTAGTGTTAGTACATAGTCAGGCCTGTTCTCCCTCACTCACTGAAGCCATGGCACCAGGAGTGAGATAGTTTGTGGAATCTCACTGCAATCCTTGGTAGCCGTTTGGCGCCGGTGGTGTTGTGGAGTGGGCCTGCTGTGTAACCTGCACTCCCTGAAGTGTATGGTAGCCGTCATGGCACCTAATAGGTAGAATTTAGTGTAGGAACCCGTCTAACAGAGATCGCCTTGACGCTCGGCAGACGGGCTCAAATAATTTTGTACAAAACGATTTGCCAAGTATCTTGCACTTATAATGTAGCACTTGTTATTATTATGCAATTTTGTACTCTATATTGCAGTTTATTGTCGCATTGCATGTTTCTGTCTTTTAATATATATAAAGTGCATAGCGCCTCAGCTAAAACAATAACATAGGGAAAAAGAAATATGCAGTAAAGATAAATACAGACCAAAACAGTGTTGGATCCCAGTGAGATTCATTACATCATACAATTCTGGCCATGAGGAGCTTGCCTCTATACTTGAGAAACATTGGAACATATTATGGATGGATCATACCCTGCGGGGTTATTTACCATATCATCCCTCTCTCACCTTCAGATGGGAAAGGAACTTAAAAGATATGCTAGTCCATAGTCATTATGAAGGCAAGACCACGGACAATCTATTTGGGTTCAAGGGTCCGAAATGGCGATGTCGTCCTTGTGGAAAATGCGTTGCATGCCTTAATATCATACGAACAAATACCTTTACAGACTGTACCAGGTGGAAGAACTATGAGATCACGCACACAATCTCATGTACAACAGTGGGGGTGATTTATGTCGCTACCTGTCCCTGCAATCTAACCTTTGTAGGGATGACTTCGAGACAATTGAGACGACGAACAAGAGAACACGACGAACAAGAGACGAAGAAGACCCTCAGAATCTAAAAACGATCCCACGGCACTTCAAGATCCATCACAACTGTGACGCCTCTCTCCTCAAGGTAAAATGGATTGATAGGGTCTTGATAGGCGAGAGGGGAGGCAATTGGAAAAAGGTACTTGCTCAGAAAGAAGTGAAATAGATCTTTGAGCTGAACACGGTTAATACCATTTAGCTTGAATGAGGCTTTAAGCTTCTCGCCATTTTTGGGGTAGTCTAATAATATCTCTAAGTTTTGCCCTATGTGAACTAATTCCTCTGTAGGTCTAAGAGCTGTTTCACACGAGCGGATGCCGTGCGTGACATCCGCTCCGTGAATGACAGCCAAGACCCGATGTGGACTGCAGAAGCACGGAGCATTAACATGACTGATAATGCTCCGTGCCTCTTTACTACAAAATCACAGTGAGATAAAGTTGTCACTGTGATTTCGTAGTAAAGAGGTCACAGAGAGGCACGGAGCATTATCAGTCATGTTAATGCTCCGTGCTTCTGCAGTCCACATCGGGTCTTGGCTGTCATTCACGGAGCGGATGTCATGCAAGGCATCCGCTCATGGGAAACAGCCCTAAGTGATGTTGATCTCTTTGACCTTTTTAATGCACAGTTTTGTGTTTTTAACTTATTAATAATATTTTTTCTGCATCATTAGGTTTTTGTGGGTTACAATGTTTCTGACGGCCACATCTAACATTATACGAGTACACATGGAGTGATGGTATCCGATGATGAATGAGATAAATTGTATATGATGGAGAGCACCAGGAAGGAGGGTGCACAAATGGAGAGTACATAGAGTGTTCCTTAAAATAATGGAAAAATTATGAAAAGGGCAAAGGTCCTATCTGTACTGAACAGACATATTCACTGATATATTATGATAGAATATGCACATGTATATACATTGTATATTATGAACAAGGGTCATTATAATTATTGAATATATTTGTATAATGCATAGCACAGTCATTCACTTCACTTTTCACCCTATCACTTTGTTTATTTTTTCTCTTTTTATTTATTTTTGCATGCATCACTTTTTAGATACTTTTTCATTTTTTATCTTTACAATATTAGAATGTACGGATGAGTATTAAGCATTTAAATCTGTACTGTATAATCATATATGGTGTTATCATCTAATTATATGTGGTGTTTTATGATATAGAACTTTTTGTGGGTATGAATGGATATACCTGGTGGTCTATTAGGATATATATATATATATATTGCGTACTCTACATGAGAGAGACATGTATATAGGTGGGCGTTGTTTTGATGTGTATATCCATGATGAATGAGGAACGTCTGATCAAATCTATAAGCAGAGCACTGCTCGCGATCCGGCGTGGAACGCATCATGTATTCCATTTCACTGGTCTCGCGGTATTTGCGGCTGTCTCATGATCGGATGTGAGAGGAGACGGCCGGCTGGTGTTGGGGCCAATGCGTTCCACGGTGGAACGCATGCTGGATATCCGGATTTTCGGTGCGTTCCCTCGTGGAGTGGTCCGCCTCCGTCAGTCGCTGCGGAATCCCCGCACATCTCTATCACCACAAGTGACCCCCTCCTGTTTTGAATGTGGGTGTGTTCTTTTTAACCCCCATCATCGCTTTTAGCTATGAGGAATAAAGATGAGTGTCCGGACACTGACGGAACAGGAAGTGATGTGATGTGTTCCAGCGTGGAACGCATCGCACTTCCGGTTTTCGCCTTTAGATGTTAATTTGTAGCCCATGTGATTCTAATTTACCTAATCTGCAGACTATATATGATCAGTTCAGACACACCACCAGTATCCTTTGAGAAAGCGACCGTGAAACATGTGTTGGGATTCAGGACTGTTTTGGTCTGTATTTATCTTTACTGCATATTTCTTTTTCCCTATGTCATTGTTTTAGCTGAGGCACTATGCACTTTATATATATATTGACTGAGGGCTGTGACTGATTACCCTTCCCCTTTTCTCACAGCTTAGGATTTTTTATTGCAAAGCTATATGTACTATAATGTGACAGACCTGTGGAGATCATCCTGTGTGATTTAATGCTGCTTATGTATATGGATTTCTATGTTTTATATAAGTGTATGTCCAATAAAAGATTTTGTATTTCTATAATCCATGCTGTTCTGAGTCTAGTTTTGGGGTAAATACTTGTAATTAGTTTGGACAGCAACAATACCGGGCGTTCACTCGCTTTGCGATTTGGTTGTATAGAATAGGTTCTGTAGACATCTATGTGGAATCAGCTGCCGACGGTGTAAAAGGAGTGCGCTTCTTCTGGACGCTAACATTGACCTTTTAAGGCTGAGTTCATAGTTGAGTTATTTGGTCAGTTTTGGCCCCATGACTGCCCAAATAAGTGAAGTGTGCAGTGATTCCAAGAGCGACGTTTGTCATCTGCATGTCATACTGACTCACAGTAATATTTCACTACCATAGCAGACTCCCTATGCGTATTAATGCAAGGCCCAGTGTTCTACACCACTATAAAGACTCTCAGCAGCCCGGAAATAGCCATTTTTTAATGCCCAGTACGTCACCGAATCTGCTGAAAATGCCTTTGCCCTGCACGATTTATCGCACTGTGCTGACGACAGGACACGGGTGGTTTGCATGCTGTGCAGTCAGAGCCTGAAGCGAGTCATAAATGTTTTAAACCTGAGCACCACCTGCATGATCCGGCATCTAACCGTAAATCACGAGCTGAAGTGGAGTACACAACTGAAGAACCACAAAAGATCAGGGGCTCCTCCTGCTCCCTAGTGATGAGCGGCATAGGCAATATTGGAATTTACAATATTTTCACACATTTTTGGCCTAATATTCACCATAAATTAGCAAATTCTAGAATTCATGATCTCCAGTTATTATTTTCTTGATTGCGAAAATCGGCAATGTAATATGCACGTATTGCGTGCACAATACAGGCGTGGCTCACTTTTGCTACATTTTTCAAGCTGCTAGAAGTTTCCTGAGACTAAAATGGTTGGCACGGTAGAATAATAGCTTTTTATGCAGATAGAGTGTTCCAAAATATTTGAGATTGCGAAAATTAGCAATATTTTTGCGCAATTCATACAACTTCATATTTTATCAGGTCTGAGTAGATATTACTAATTGGTGCACTAAGTATTGTTGTGACATCACAGCACTATATCTGTAGTATGTATGTATGGACAGCAGATAAATATCTCTCATATGCACTGCTCTCAATGTCACTGCTCTCTCTTTCTCAGAACTGCAAAAAACGGCAGAAAATGGCTGCTGGGGAGTTTCCTATATAGTAAAGGGTAGGCAACTTACCTATTGGTCGCGGGATGTTGCTAAGCTCAGACAAAGACATTACAGCCTTCTCATTGGCCCACAAGCAAGAAGCATGGAGGGATCATGGATACTGAAAAATCTAGAATATTAATGATTACAAAGATATAGCACTATATTCTAGATCTTAGTGAATTCTTGAAGTGCCGATATTCGCGATAGAAATTGGCGATTAGAATATTAGCTCTCAACACTACTGCTCCCTCTTCTGCTGGGGTCTTGGCCTCCTTCTCGCTCTCTGGAGCAACAGAGGATGTGGCAGCCACACCACCACCACCATCACCGAGCATCTCCACACTGTCCCATGGAAGCGTTCAGCTGTCCATCCCACAAACACCTGCACCACCAACTTCAGCACAGCAAGGGAGAAACAACAGCAGGCTGTTCTTGAACTCATATGTTTGGGGGAGAGACCCCACACTGCCCAGGAGCTTTTAGCGGGCAATGAAGAACAGACCGATGAGTGGTTGGTGCTGCTGAGCCTCAAGCCCGGGCTTGTGGTGTGCAACAATGGGCGAAAACTCATAGCAGCTCTGGAACTAGCTGGTTTGACGCACATCCCTTGCCCTTGAACTTGGTGGTGCAGAGATTTCTGAGGAATTAACCCTATATGTCTGAGCTACTCTAGAAAGTGAAGACCGTCTGTGCACGGTTTCGGCATTCTCACCCTGCTGCAGCTCGCCTGTCTGTGCTGCAACATAACTTTGGCCTTCCTGCTCACGCCTCATATGTGATGTACGCGCAAGGTGGAGTTCCACCTTGTATAAGCTGGAGAGATTGTGTGAGCAGCAGTAGGCAATAGTGGAGTATCAGATGCAGCATGCACAGGTCAGTCACACTGTGGAACAGCACCATTTCACCACCAACAAGTGGGCCTCCATGTGGAACTTGTGTGCTATGTTGTGCTGCTTCAAGTACTCCACCAATATGGCCAGCGGAAAAGCAAGCCACAATATACAGCACCACTCTTTGATACTGAACATCTTAGCAGGAGGCAGCGTTGTAGCAACAAGGTGAAACATAGCATGTGAATACGTCTGCACATACTGACTGATGGGTCTGCCCCATTTAACTTCTGGGTCTCCAAATTAGGCACATGGCCTGGGATTGCCCTTTACACCTTGGAAGTGCTGGTCTGCCCTGTGGCAAGTGTATTGTCCGTATTTGTGTTTAGCACGATTGGGGGGGTGATCACGGACAGGCGCATCTGCCTGTCCACAGCCAACATGGACAAGCTCCCATTCCTTAAAATGAACCAGGCATGGATCCACAGGACTTGTCCGTACCTTGGCTAGAGTAGAGAGGTATATTGGCCGCACCCAGTCATTGTTGTACTCCAGCACAGTTTGTGTGTTCTCTTCACTATTCCCCAATGTTTTTGGGCCTCCACAAACCAAAAAATATGAAAAAAATAAAAAATATGGAATTAGGTTGGGGACCTCCTCTGTCTGCATTGCCACATCTACCTCCTCCTCCACTGGGACCTCCGCCTCCAGGCTCAAGAATATTATGTCTTATTTTGGCAGAGTAGAGAAGTATACCGAGCGCACCTAGCCATTCTTGTACTCCAGCACAGTTTGTGCATTCTCTTTGCCATCTCCCAATGTTTGGTGGTCGACAGTTATCAACCCTCCCCCCTCCAAAAAAATAAAAAATACAAAAATAAATTAAGAGTTGTAATAAGACAACCTATTTTGAAAACTTATCCATCCAACTAATGTGGGAGAGGAAATTCCTCTGTGAAGTATGCATGAAAGTCATGAATAAAAAAAAAATAATTAAGAACACCCCTTCATCCAACTTTTTGTGGGAAAGGAAATTCTTTTTTGGAGTGTTTGTGAAAATCTTGAATTTTTTTTATTTATTAATAACACTTCTTCATCCGTCTGACAGATGGAGAGGAAATTATTTTAATTTAAAATCTTCAGGTAATGCTATAGCTTAAAAAATAAAGGGGTTGTCAGGGTTCAGAGCTGAAACCAGACATACCCCCATTTTCACCCAGACAGCCCCCCTGACTTGAGCATCGATGCTCTCCTTAGCACTGCGCTAAATCACGCAGGGCAAAGGCATTTTCTGGAGTTCTGGTGATGAAACGGGCTCTGCATGGGGCTGCCAGGAAGCCTGGTGACGTCCCCTGCACTGATCGGCGGGCTTTAGCTCTGCTCTAGTCTGTGAAACAGGTACGACAGCGCTAAAGTCCACCCTGACGTCACCAAACACACTTCTGGGCGGAAGTTTCAGCCTGGCAGTGTGTTATTGTAAACAAAAGAGCCCTTGAAATGCTCCAATGCTCAAGTCAGGGGGACTGAAAATTGGGGTATGTCTGGGTTCAGCACTGAACCCGGACAACCCCTTTAAGCTCTTGGTTTTAAAATTGGAGATGCTAGGTTTGAATCTCAGAAGAGACTTTGCCTTTTTTTTTCTTCTTTTTTTGTTTTTTTCCACATTTATCCCATAAAACAATTCTATGTCCTTGTCATATTAAGAATAATGTTTTTTAGAAAGCTAATAAATATTACTGGTTTCTTTATAAATATATAGTGTATATACAGGTCCTTCTAAAAAAATTAGCATATTGTGATAAAGTTCATTATTTTCTGTAATGTACTGATAAACATTAGACTTTCATATATTTTAGATTCATTACACACCAACTGAAGTAGTTCAAGCCTTTTATTGTTTTAATATTGATGATTTTGGCATACAGCTCATGAAAACCCCAAATTCCTATCTAAAAAAATTAGCATATCATGAAAAGGTTCTCTAAACGAGCTATTAAACTAATCATCTGAATCAACTAATTAACTCTAAACACCTGCAAAAGATTCCTGAGGCTTTTAAAAACTCCCAGCCTGGTTCATTACTCAAAACCGCAATCATGGGTAAGACTGCTGACCTGACTGCTGTCCAGAAGGCCATCATTGACACCCTCAAGCAAGAGGGTAAGACACAGAAATAAATTTCTGAACGAATAGGCTGTTCCCAGAGTGCTGTATCAAGGCACCTCAGTGGGAAGTCTGTGGGAAGGAAAAAGTGTGGCAGAAAACGCTGCACAGCGAGAAAAGGTGACCGGACCCTGAGGAAGATTGTGGAGAAGGACCGATTCCAGACCTTGGGGGACCTGCGGAAGCAGTGGACTGAGTCTGGAGTAGAAACATCCAGAGCCACCATGTACAGGCGTGTGCAGGAAATGGGCTACAGGTGCCGCATTCCCCAGGTCAAGCCACTTTTGAACCAGAAACAGCGGCAGAAGCGCCTGACCTGGGCTACAGAGAAGCAGCACTGGACTGTTGCTCAGTGGTCCAAAGTACTTTTTTCGGATGAAAGCAAATTTTGCATGTCATTCCGAAATAAAGGTGCCAGAGTCTGGAGGAAGACTGGGGAGAGGGAAATGCCAAAATGCCTGAAGTCCAGTGTCAAGTACCCACAGTCAGTGATGGTCTAGGGTGCCATGTCAGCTGCTGGTGTTGGTCCACTGTGTTTTATCAAGGGCAGGGTCAATGCAGCTAGCTATCAGGAGATTTTGGAGCACTTCATGCTTCCATCTGCTGAAAAGCTTTATGGAGATGAAGATTTCATTTTTCAGCACGACCTGGCACCTGCTCACAGTGCCAAAACCACTGGTAAATGGTTTACTGACCATGGTATTACTGTGCTCAATTGGCCTGCCAACTCTCCTGACCTGAACCCCATAGAGAATCTGTGGGATATTGCGAAGAGAAAGTTGAGAGACGCAAGACCCAACACTCTGGATGAGCTTAAGGCCGCTATCCTGGGCCTCCATAACACCTCAGCAGTGCCACAGGCTGATTGCCTCCATGCCACGCCGCATTGAAGCAGTCATTTCTGCAAAAGGATTCCCGACCAAGTATTGAGTGCATAACTGAACATAATTATTTGAAGGTTGACTTTTTGTGTATTAAAAACACTTTTCTTTTATTGGTCGGATGAAATGTGCTAATTTTTTGAAATAGGAAATTTGGGTTTTCATGATCTGTATGCCAAAATCATCAATATTAAAACAATAAAAGGCTTGAACTACTTCAGTTGGTGTGTAATGAATCTAAAATATATGAAAGTCTAATGTTTATCAGTACATTACAGAAAATAATGAACTTTTTTAGAAGGACCTGTATTATGAATAAACCAGTAATAAGTCTTAGCAAAAAAATTATAAAAAAATATTCCTAATATAGCAAGGCCTTATTATTATTATTATTATTATTATTATTATTGATGTTCTGTTTATTATAGTATATCCTATTAATATGGTTTTAAATAAAAAACTAGAAAGTAGACAGATTTTTCTGGGGACTTGAACCAGGGATGTCTACATGCAAAACTATTAGCTTAACCTCTAAACTATAGCATCAGCACATAAAGATGCTTTGTTTCTCTATGCTTATAAGCTATCACACATTACTGGTGTCTGCATCAGCATATATTGTGTCTGTGAATAAAGCAGTAATATGAATATTAGCTTTTTGAGCAGATCTCAGTGTGGTGAAGCTATAGCACACTGTGTGTAAAATACACAAATATATACAGTAGATATGTATAAGCCAGGACACAACTCTGCATATAGTGACTACTCAATTTTTTCAGGAGTCCCAGAAAAATAGTGATTCTTGCTAATTACTGCATACACACATGAGAGAGGTGAATCAATGTATGAGCCATGTAAGGGCTCTTTCACACTTGCGTTCTTTTGTTCCGGCATAGAGTTCCGTCGTCGGGGCTCTATGCCGGAAGAATCCTGATCAGTTTTATCCTAATGCATTCTGAATGGCGAGAAATCCGTTCAGGATGCATCAGGATGTCTTCAGTTCAGGACCGGAACGTTTTTTGGCCGGAGAAAATACTGCAGCATGCTGCGCTTTTTGCTCCGGCCAAAAATCCTGAACACTTGCCGCAAGGCTGGATCCGGAATTAATGCCCATTGAAAGGCATTGATCTGGATCCGGCCTTAAGCTAAACGTCGTTTCGGCGCATTGCCGGATCCGACGTTTAGCTTTTTCTGAATGGTTACCATGGTAACCAGTGTAGTGCGGAGCGGGGGAGCAGTATACTTACCATCTGTGCGGCTCCCGGGCTGCTTCAGAGTGACGTCAGGGCGCCCCACGCTCATGGATGACGTGATTGCATGGCACGTCATCCATGCGCATGGGGCGCTCTGACGTCATTCTGGAGTGCCCCGGGAGCCGCACGGACTGTAAGTATACTGCTCCCCCGCTCCCCACTACTACTATGGCAATCAGGACTTTAATAGCATCCTGGCTGCCATAGTAACACTTAATGCTTTCAGTTCACTTGTGTTTTTCCGGATCCGGCGTGTAATTCCGGCAAGTGGAGTACACGCCGGATCCGGACAACGCAAGTGTGAAAGAGGCCTAAGATAGCGGAGGGAGAGCACATTTAGAAGATACGTTGGTTTGCAGATCTGTGAGGAGGTAATGAATCCTGCAAGTGAATCTATTGAGACTCCTAGTGGTCATATCTTAGCAGCTTATGTTTGGGTGGATGCCAACAAATAATTTCAATAAAGTGATTTACAGATCTGATAATTAGACTACTTCCTAAGAATTAAGAATACATTATTATATTGTACAGTGACTCTTTCAAGACAACAAAAAAATGATAAAACCCTCAGTCACCTGGAAAAAGATGAAGATACATTAAATTAGTGCCCCTTTTACTATAGTGCTGCCCATGTACTCTTAATAAATAAAAAAGGACTACTTACACCACACAAAACTTGAATTTGTCTCTGATATAGAGCTCTATAAAATACAAAATATTAATTTTAGTAAAAGCCTGAAAGGGGTTTTGAACTAATAAACACTACATGCAAAGCAAGTGTCTTACCACTGAGATTTAGTTCAGATGCCAAAGATGGTTATTTTCATCATCTATGTGATGTAAACACAAAAACTCAGTAAACCTAAAAGTCTTTGTGACGAGTGAAGTAATTCAGATATCAGCATCACACATCATTTTAATTTGCCTCTTATCTAGGGCTTAAAGGCTAACTGTTATTTTTTGTTTTTTTTTGGAGTATTAGATTGTGGTGATTAATATCAACTTAGTGGCCCTATTTAAACTTTTCACTGTGTATTTAATTACCCCTTAATTCCACATTTTTGTTCCCTGTACTGCCTACTTTTACCTGTGCTTAAAATAGGGTTGCTAGGCATGGTCTCTCTATCTGTTGATAGACAGAACACGCAGCGTGCAGGCTCACATTACTGACAGCCAGGGACTGTAAGTAAATGATTAAAGCCAGGTCCTCCCCAGCAGCTGATAACAGTGCCTGGGCTGTGTGCACTTCTCCCCGTCCCTGGGATTGGCGGACGCTCCCTTACTCAGTAGAGCTGGAGAATGCAGAGTTGGAGCAGCGCACAACAGGGAAGGGATATCTGCCATCTGCTCAGTGTATAAATAGGAGCAACATGTGGTAAGAGGACCCCTTTGTGCTGCAGGAGATTAACCCTTTAGGGGGGAGGGCTCTGGTTGCTGACACTTTTGGGGGGCTATGGTTACTAGCTAGTGCATCTGAGGAGCTCAATGCATTTTGGGTAATGAGGGCAGGCGGCGGCCATCTTAACTGAATAGTAAATGTCACGGAAGGTGTACAGGAAACTAGAAGACACAAAATGAATATCCGACTCACTGGATCCAAAACTAAGGAACAAAAGGGAGAGCCCTGCATCAGAGCCCTGCACTTGGCTCTCTCCCTGACTGCTCAGCCTATGCGAAAATCCCAATGGTAGATGATCGCATATCCTCGTACCTCAACTGTATAACACCTGAACACCCTATAATAGTGAGGGGACACGGACACCGGCTCCCTACACTTGATACGAAGGGAGTCAGGGTCACCTGGGATCCAGCAAACAGAAAAACACAAGTGAATGAACAAAACTTATCTGTAGAAGACTCAGAAGTAGGATCAGCATGCACACACTACAGGAAGGAATATAAACCGCAAAGTGAAGCAGTCTGGGAAGGGATTTAAAGGGATGCAATCAGTGCAACTACATGACAGCTGAGAGAGGCTAACGAGATGAGATAATGAAAGCAAAACAAAAGGAAGTTCAAGACATCTGTCAGAGCTTCTCAGATGTCTGGTGGTGACAGTACCCCTCCTTCTACGAGTGGACTCCGGACACTCAGAGCCCACCTTCTCAGGATGGGACCTATGGAAAGCCCTGATGAGACGAGTGGCCTTAATGTCCGTCACTGGGACCCACATCCTCTCCTCAGGACCATAACCCTCCCAATGAACGAGGTACTGGAGAGAACCGCGGACAACACGAGAATCCACAATCCTAGAGACCTGAAATTCAAGATTACCATCAACCACAATCGGAGGAGGAGGCAAAGACGAGGGTACAATGGGTTGGACATAAGGTTTTAATAAGGACTTATGAAAAACATTATGGATCTTCCAAGTCTGAGGAAGATCAAGACGGTAGGCAACAGGATTGATGACGGACAAGATTTTGTAAGGCCAATAAACTTAGGACCCAACTTCCAGGAGGGAACCTTCAATTTGATATTCTTAGTAGACAACCACACCAGATCACCAACATTCAGGTCCGGACCAGACACACATCTCTGACCCGCCACACGCTTATATCTCTCACTCATGCTCTTTAGATTATCCTGAATCTTTTGCCAAATAGATGACAACGACGAGGAGAATCTGTCCTCATCAGGTAAACCAGAAGACCCCTCTCCAGAGAATGTCCAAAACTGCGGATAAAACCCATATGCACCAAAAAATGGTGACTTATCAGAGGACTCCTGACGACGGTTATTTAAAGCAAACTCAGCAAGGGACAAAATAGAACACCATTCCTCCTGATTCTCCGCCACAAAACAGCGCAGATATGTCTCCAGATTCTGATTGACGCGCTCTGTCTGGCCATTCGACTGCGGGTGGAAAGCAGAAGAGAATGACAACCGAACCCCAAAGCGAGAACAGAAAGCCTTCCAGAATCTGCAAACAAACTGCGTGCCCCTATCAGAGACTATGTCTGAAGGAATACCATGCAATTTGACAATGTGATCAATAAATGCCTGCGCCAGCGTCTTAGCATTGGGCAAGCCAGGAAAAGGGATGAAATGCACCATTTTGCTAAAACGGTCCACCACCACCAGAATCACAGTCTTCCCCGAGGAACGAGGCAGGTCCGTAATGAAGTCCATGGACAGATGTGTCCATGGACGGGAAGGAATGGGTAAGGGAAGGAGAGGACCTGATGGCCGTGAATGAGGAACTTTGGCACGAGCACAGGTCTCGCAGGCTGCCACAAAACCCTCAACCGACTTACGAAGAGTCGGCCACCAGAATCTCGGAACGATGAGATCCACTGTGGCTCTTGCCCCCGCATGCCCAGCAAGGACAGTATCGTGGTGTTCCTTAAAAATCTTGTGTCTTAAAGCGAGAGGCACAAACAACCTCCCAGGAGGACAAAGATCAGGAGCCTCTGACTGGGCTACCTGAACCTCTGCCTCCAATTCAGGATAAAGAGCAGAGACCACCACACCTTCAGCCAAAATGGGACCCGGGTCTTCAAAATTCCCACCTCCCGGAAAACAACGTGACAGGGCATCCGCCTTCACATTCTTAACCCCAGGGCGGAACGTGACAACAAAATTAAACCTTGAAAAGAACAAAGACCATCTGGCCTGTCTCGGGTTCAGACGCTTGGCTGACTCCAAGTAGGCCAGATTCTTATGGTCAGTAAACACGGTAATAGGGTGTCTAGCTCCCTCTAGCCAATGGCGCCATTCCTCAAAAGCCAACTTGATGGCCAACAACTCCCTATCTCCCACATCGTAATTTCTCTCTGCGGAGGAGAGTTTCTTCGAGAAAAAGGCACATGGTCGCCATTTGGCAGGAGAGGGACCCTGAGACAAGACCGCACCCACACCCACCTCAGAAGCATCAACCTCAACTATGAAGGGTAGAGAAATATCAGGTTGTACCAAGATGGGAGCGGAAGCAAAACTCTCCTTGATATTAGAAAAGGCCTTACGCGCCTCTACCGACCAGGAGGAAAAATCTACCCCCTTTCTAGTCATATCAGTGAGTGGTTTAACAACAGAGGAATAATTCAAAATAAACTTCCTGTAATAATTGGCAAAGCCCAAAAAACGCATCAGCGCCTTCTGATTCTCAGGAAGCTCCCACTCAAGCACAGCGCGGACCTTCTCGGGGTCCATGCGAAAACCAGAAGCAGAGAGAAGAAACCCCAGAAATTGAATTTCTGGAACTGCAAACACACATTTTTCCAGTTTAGCGTACAATTATTCTCCCGCAGGATGAGCAAGACCTGACGTAAGTGTTCCTTATGAGTTTTGAAATCAGGAGAAAAAATCAAAATGTCATCTAGATACACTAATACAAATCTCCCCATTAAATGATAAAAAATGCTGTTCACAAAATGCTGAAAGACGGCTGGAGCATTCATCAAACCAAAAGGCATAACCAAATTCTCAAAATGGCCCTCAGGGGTATTGAAGGCCGTCTTCCATTCGTCTCCTTCTGTGACCCTGACCAGGTTGTATGCCCCTCTTAGATCCAACTTGGAAAAAACTTTAGCCCCAACAATCTGGTTAAACAGGTCCGGGATCAGAGGAAGCGGATAAGGGTCGCAAATTGTGATACTGTTCAGCTCCCTGAAATCCAGACATGGTCTTAAAGAACCATCTTTTTTCTTAACAAAGAAAAAAACTGCGGCAACAGGTAACTTTGAGGTTTAAAAAATAACAAATAGAAACGGTGTAAAAAATAAGCCATTTTTGTCACCTTACATCACAAAAAGTGCAACACCAAGCGATCAAAAAAGGCGACTATACCCCAAAATAGTACCAATCAAACCGTTACCTCATCCCGCAAAAAATGAGCCCATATTTAAGACAATCGCCCAAAAAATAAAAAAGCTATGGCTCTCAGACTATGGAGACACTAAAACCTCATTTTTTTGGTTTCAGAAATGCTATTATTGTGTAAAACCTGAATAAATAAGAAAAAGTATACATATTGGGTATTGCCATGTCCGTAACGATCTGCTCTATAAAACTGTCACATGACCTAACCCCTCAGATAAACGCTGTAAAAAAAAAGAAAAAAATGTTCCAAAACTTTTGTCACGGCCACGGTTTTGGCCGTGACTCCTTGGGAGCCGCATACTGTTGCCCGCGGTTTGGGTTGTTGTTTCAACCGCAGCTTGAGGCATGATGTTACTTGTCTCGGGTGCGGTTGCCGCGGACAACAGGTGTGTGTGCGGTCCCTTTGGAGTCTGTGTGCGTGTATGGATGCACCGATGTGTGCACTCTGTGTATTGTGTGGTGTGCACTGACACCTTTCCTGCACTGTGGTTGCCCGTGGCAACATTTGGTGATGTGTACATGTGGTGGCAGTGTCCCGGCCTTTGGGCTGACTCCCAGGACACGGTTGCCACCCATGTCGTTGCCAGCGGTAACAACCACAGTGTGTTTGTTGTGTTTGGACACGGTTCCTTTAAGTTGGTGTTTTCCCTTTCCTGTGGTGCTGGAAGGGTTAACTCTCTTCCTAGTGTGTGTGATGTCACTGGGTGTGTCTGACCGGTGAGTGTGGCCACTTAGGCCTATATAGCTTCTGTCTTTGGCATGGCTCAGGAGGTTGCTTCAGTGATGCTTTGCTGTAGCAGCCTCCTGTGATTTCTATCTCCTTGTAAGGGCCACCCTTCCGGTCATATGTTATTATTGCGTGATTTGTTGTTGATGTCCTGTGTCTTTGGTTTTTGTGCAGCTATGGATGCCCTGGTCCCTGTGTGTCTTCATGTGTGTGCTGTTTACCTTTGTTTGTGTGGACAGCGTTTGCACGGGTTCCAGTCAGCTAGGCTGAGACAGGTATGTGTGGAACTGTTAGGGTTCACCTGTCTTATCCGTAGTCCTGTTTATGTACCCCCATCTTCATGCTGCTTGGCCAGTGAGACTCCTGCTCCTCCGTTCCTAGGAGGAGTAGGTTGTCTTACCCTGCTCCTTAGCCCAGGGACCGGACGGAGGGTAAGTCAGGGCTCCAAGGTTCCTGCGCATGGGTCCTCCTACCATCAAGGTCGGCCCATGCAGGTAGGAGACAGGGTCAGCGTTAGGGACGCAACAGGAGGTGACCTGCTCCCTAATTCTGTGTTCCTGGCGAGTAGCGACTGGACATCTTCCGTCATCGCACGGCTGAGGATTTCCCCCATCCTCAGCCGTGACAATTTTTTGGCCACCTTGTCCCATAAAGTGTTATAATGAATGATCAAAAAATCCTATGTACCCAAAAATGGTACCAATAAAAGCCTCAACTCTTTCTGCAAAAAATGAGCCCCTGCACAAGACGATCGGTAGAAAAATAAAAAACATATGGCGTTCAGAAAACCAATCCAGCAAAATCTGCCTTCCAAAAACAATACGGTGTTCCTTTCCTTCTGCGCCCTGCCGTGCGCCCGTACATCAGTTTACGACCACATGTGGGGTGTGTCTGTAAACCGCAGAATCAGAGTAATAAATATTGAGTTTTGTTTGGCTGTTAACCCTTAATGTGTTAAAGAAAAAATGTAATAAAATAGAAAATCTGCTAAAAAAGTGAAATTTAGAAATTTCATCTCCATTTTCCTTTAATTCTTGCGGAACACCTAAAGGGTTAATAACGTTTGTAAAATTGGTTTTAAGTAACTTGAGGGGTGTAGTTTCCACAATGGGGTCATTTATGGGGGGTTTCCACTATGTAAGCCCCACAAAGTGACTTCAGACCTGCACTGGTCCTTAAAAAGTGGGTTTTGGAAATTTTCTTAAAAATTTTAAGAATTGCTTCTAAACTTCTAAGCCTTGTAATGTCCTAAAAAATTAAAATAACATTTCCAAAATGATGCCAACATAAAGTAGACATGTGAGGAATGTTATGTAATACATTTTTTATGAGGTATCACTTTCTGTTTTAGAAGCAGAGAAATTGAAACTTAGAAAATTGCAAATTTTTAAAATTTTTGGGTAAATTTTGGATTTTTTTAAAAAAGGAGATATATTTTGACTCAAATTTATGACTGTCATGAAGTACAATGTGTCACGAGAAAACAATCTCAGAATGGCGTGGATAAGTAAAAGTGTTCCAAAGCTATTACTACTTAAAGTGACACATGTCAGATTTGTAAATTTTGACCTGGACACTGGGGCATCAATAAACTTTGGTCATGAAAGGGTTAATATTGAACCGTTCAGAGGAAGACTTGCTTGTGTGCTTCAAAACTTTGTCCTGCTGCTTAACCCAGCAGCACTTGAGCTTTAAGTCATGAACTGACAATTCCATCAATTATGACAAGTCATCAGGTCTTGCAGAAGCAGCCACAGACAATCACACTACCACCAGCATGTTTGACTGTTGGTATGATGTTTTTTTTTTTTTTTTTTTGTGAAAAGCTGTGTGAGGTTTATTCCAGATGTAATGGGACCCGTGTTCTTGAAAAAGTTCCAACTTTGATACATCAGTCCACAGGATATTATCCAGGGGTCAAGTCCTGGGAAAAAAAAGTGTGGGAACTCACCCAAGATCCACTGCCACCCCGACCCCCCCCCCCCAAAAAAAAAAAAATATTCTGTCATTATTCCCTTTTATTCCAGAAGGAAGTTGTGTCCTTAAGTCCGTGTTCCACGGCTGTGAGCGGTCCGTAGTATCCCGGCCTGGCATCCTGCTGAGAGCAGGAGCGCACGGCGTCATTGGTTGCTATGACGCCGTGTGCTTCATGCCGCCGCTGCACTACAGTAATACACTCGTATTATCTATACTGACTGTTTTTAATCCCTTAAGGACTGAGCCTAATGTACACGTTGTGATCAAAACAAAAACGTAAACAGAAACTGGAATTTGCGCTATATGTCTGTTCAGGCGCAATTCGTCTCTATCATATTATAAGCTCGCCTTATATATAATTTACTGACAGTTCTGAAGACGCAGGGGTGCTGGCTGGCTTAGCCTCAGGGGTGCTGGCTGGCTTGGTTGGGCACAAGGAGTGTGGGAGACTGTGACACCTTTTTTCTCCAAGCTGCTCTGGAAAAAAAAAATCATTACACCTCAGGTCAGACCCCCAATCAGACTCCCAATGTTAATCAGACCTCAGCTAACAGCCCTAATAAGATCTCCAATGTTATTAAGACCTCAGATCACACCTCAGCTCAGAACCCAATATGAATGACCCCCAATCAGACCTCAGATAAGATCCCCATGCCTCATAGCAGCCCCCAGAAGCCTCATAGCAGCCCCCAGTAGCCTCTCACCAGCCCCCAGTAGCCTCTCACTAGTTCCAGTGCCTGTCACCAGCAGCCCCCCAGTGCCTCTCCATCAGCCCCCAGTCAGCACCTCACCATCAACCTCACAAATATAAAATAAAATAAACACTTAGCCTATCCTGCTCCTGGACGCCGCCGCTCCTCTCCTCCTACGTGATCTGCATCCTGCTGTCGGCTGTGCTGTGAAGGCTGCGTGACGTCACAGAGCACCTCAGCCCTCATTCCTGTGCGCAGCCCTGCACAGCGACAGCCGAGGACCAGGAAGCGGTGAGTATAAAGCCTTCACCGCTTCCTAGTCCTTTTGCCCGGTGTTAAAGACGGCCCTGAAAGGGAACGGCGTTCCTACTATGAAAAAAGTGCAGAAACGCCGTTCCCACACTTTCCTGCAGGACTCGAGCCCTGATGTTATCCAAAAAACCTTGGGATCATCCATATGTTTTTGGGCAGATATGAGATGAACTTTTTTGTTCTTTTTGATTAGTAGTGCCTTGCAGCTCTCCCAGGAATGTCATTTGTGCCCAGTGTTTTTTTTTATTATTGTGGAATCATGTACATTGACCTCTAGGCTGCTTCCTTCCAAGAACAGCACCAGCCCTGTCCATGAGTTGTGTCTGGTATTGCAGCTCAGCTAAATTCGAGTCAATGGGGCAGAGATGCAACACAACACACAAACTGTGTACAGTGGTGGCACTGGAAGTAGGCAGCTATGTTTTTGCAATATTGAATAACCCCTTTAATTGATAAGTGAGGTCTACAGTTCTTTAGAGGTTAATCTAATCCTTTTCCGACCTCCTGGATGAATCATCAATGTGCTGTTAGTGAAATGTTGGTAGACTAGCCACTCCTGGGAAGGTTTGCAAGTGTTCCAAGTTTTCCCTATTTGTGGAAAAAAATGGTTCTCACTGGTGTTCGTTGGAATCGCAGAGCCTTACCAAAACCCCTTTAAGTCCAATTAGTTCATATTGGACTATGGATACAAACCTACCCATTTGGTCCTTTGGTAAATCTACCTATAAGATTGCCATGTAACAAATGCCACCTTGTAGCTGCACTTGCATACTGCACCATGTATGATGACAATAGAAAGCCTGAATATATTAAGCTTTTTTCAGCAATTAAGGCTATTCAGTTCTGGCCAATATTACTACTGTACATCCATTGTAGGCTTAAGTTAGGCCCAGGAGTGGCAGTTATGTTCATGTTAGGTACCCATCTGCAGAAGCCACCTTGGTGTTGGTAAATTGGCCGTTTGATTAAAAATGTACGTGAAGAGTTAAACCTACCCATTTCCCAAGTCTAGTATGTATAGCACCACTGTAATCTAAAATAATCCCTAATCCCTGGTTCTTTTCTTTGCATGTATAAAAGTGTGCTTCCATACGTATTTTGTTTGCTGTCTGCATATTAGCTTTGTGGCTGCGCACCTGTAACTTTAGATGTGCTAGTCTAAATTTTGATGCAGTGTGTTTGGAGGGTAGCTTCCTCCTTTTAGATTAATCACTCCTGGCCCATCTGCCTAGGGTTTCTAAGCAGAGTATAAATATAGCTGGTTCCTAGACCGCTCTGAACATTGTAGGCTTAGGTTAGGCCCAAGAGAGGCAGTTATGTTAGTGTTCGGTACCCATCTGACGTTGGTAAACTGCCATACGTATTTTGTTTGCTGTCTGCATATTAGCTTTGTGGCTGTGCACTTGTAACTTTAGATGTGCTAGTCTAAATTTTGATGCAGTGTGTTTGGAGGGTAGCTTCCTCCTTTTAGATTAATCACTCCTGGCCCATCTGCGTAGGGTTTCTAAGCAGAGTATAAATATAGCTGGTTCCTAGACTGCTCTGAACATTGTAGGCTTAGGTTAGGCCCAAGAGAGGCAGTTATGTTAGTGTTCGGTACCCATCTGCAGAAGCCACCTTGACGTTGGTAAATGGGCCTGACACACATTTGATCATTGACCATTGTAATCCAGAATAATCTCTAATCCCTAGTTCTGTTTGCATGTATAACAGTGTGCGGCCATATTTAGTTTGCATGATAGCTTTATGGTTGTGCACATGTGACTTTAGATGTGCTAGTCTAAATTTTCTTGCAGTGTAAATGTATGAGTCACCTAATCAGCAGATTTCATTGCAGTTCAGTATATTCAGAACTTCCCCCTGAGTATGTAAAAATCCTTATATTTGCTCTGCAATCACTCAAAACCAGTCTCTTATCAGTCTCCTTTGTTTAGCTGGCACAAGGGAGTTTGCAGTAATCACGCATTTTGCCTTTCTGCTGCCCTGCCTATAATATGAACAGTCAGCTGTGGTAGTGTAGATGTTAACAGATTTAGTCTACATGCAAATTGCGGATCCGCAAAAAACACGGATGCCGGCCATGTGCGTTCTGCAATTTGCGGAATAGATTGCCCATAATTAAATAGCCTATTCTTGTCCACAAAACAGACAAGAATAGAACATGTTCTATATTTTTTCTAGTGCCACGGACTGAGCAACTGATGTAGATAGCACATTGTGTGCTGTCTGCATCTTTTTGCAACACCACTGAAGTGAATGGGTCTGTATCCGAGCCGCAGAAATTGTGGCTCGGATGCGGACCCTAAACGACGGTCGTGTGAGTGAGGCCTTATATTAAGGGACGCCATCATGAGACCACAGTTAGGCAAGGGCTACACAACGACATTGGTCGCGCGACACCTGTCACGGCCAGGATCGCTGAGTAGCGGTGATCCCTTAGAAATGAATGGATCTCCGTGGCAGTCGCAAGAAATCCAACACGGCTGGATTTTTTTGTGACTGTCGTGGCAATACCATTAATTTTTATGGGATCACTGCTGCTCAGCGATCCTGGCCGCGACAGGTGTCGCTCAACCAGTGCAGTCGTGTAGCCCTTGCTTTATTCTCATTGGTTGTGGGATTTCTGCTGCTTGGTTGGCCATTCACATGTAACTGTTTATAAACGGTTGATGGAAAACCATTGAAAAGTAAAGGAATAAAAAAACTGCTTTACATAAACGTATTTTCTCTGCGGGATCTTTTTAATGTCTGATTCAATAATACATACATTTATTTAATGTTATTGATTCACATTCTTCTGACAGTATTGTCAACAAGAAAATACATAATTTTAGGAAAAATACAGGGTTTGTAAGCATAATATATTTTTCTTATTCCTTGATAAGTAGCATCTTGGCCTGAAAGCAGAAACATTTATTCGTTAATAAAGTAATCACATACATTTGCACATGCTAAAATACAAACCGGATTCCAAAAAAGTTGGGACACTATACAAATCGTGAATAAAAACTGAATGCAATGATGTGGAGAAGGCAAATGTCAATATTTTATTTGTAATAGAACGTAGATGACAGATCAAACGTTTAATCCGAGTAAATGTATCATTTTAAAGGAAAAATACGTTGATTCAAAATTTCACGGTGTCAACAAATCCCCAAAAAGTTGGGACAAGTAGCAATAAAGGCTGGAAAAAGTAAATTTGAGCATAACGAAGAGCTGGAAGACCAATTAACACTAATTAGGTCAATTGACAACATGATTGGGTATAAAAAGAGCTTCTCAGAGTGGCAGTGTCTCTCAGAAGCCAAGATGGGTAGAGGATCACCAATTCCCACAATGTTGCGCAGAAAGATAGTGGAGCAATATCTGAAAGGTGTTACCCAGCGAAAAATTGCATCTATCATCATCAACTGTGCATAACATCATCCGAAGATTCAGAGAATCTGGAACAATCTCTGTGCGTAAGGGTCAAGGCCGTAAAACCATACTGGATGCCCGTGGTCTCCGGGCCCTTAAACGACACTGCACCACAAACAGGAATGCTACTGTAAAGGAAATCACAGAATGGGCTCAGGAATACTTCCAGAAACCATTGTCAGTGAACACAATCCACCGTGCCATCAGCCGTTGCCAGCTGAAACTCTACAGTGCAAAGAAGAAGTCATTTCTAAGCAAGATCCACAAGCTCAGGCGTTTTCACTGGGCCAGGGATCATTTAAAATGGAGTGTGGCAAAATGGAAGACTGTTCTGTGGTCAGACGAGTCACAATTCGAAGTTCTTTTTGGAAATCTGGGACGCCATGTCATCCAGACCAAAGAGGACAAGGACAACCCAAGTTGTTATCAACGCTCAGTTCAGAAGCCTGCATCTCTGATGGTACGGGGTTGCATGAGTGCGTGTGGCATGGGCAGCTTGCATGTCTGGAAAGGCACCATCAATGCAGAAAAATATATTCAGGTTCTAGAACAACATATGCTCCCATCCAGACGTCATCTCTTTCAGGGAAGACCCTGTATTTTTCAACAAGATAATGCCAGACCACATTCTGCATCAATCACAACATCATGGCTGCGTAGGAGAAGGATCCGGGTACTGAAATGGCCAGTCTGCAGTCCAGATCTTTCACCTATAGAGAACATTTGGCGCATCATAAAGAGGAAGGTGCAATAAAGAAGGCCCAAGACGATTGAACCGTTAGAGGCCTGTATTAGACAAGAATGGGAGAGCATTCCTATTTCTAAACTTGAGAAACTGGTCTCCTCGGTCCCCAGACGTCCGTTGAGTGTTGTAATAAGAAGGGGAGATGCCACCCAGTGGTGAAAATGGCCTTGTCCCAACTTTTTGGGGATTTGTTGACACCATGAAATTCTGATTCAACATATTTTTCCCTTAAAATGGTACATTTTGTCAGTTTAAACTTTTGTTCCGTGATTTATGTTCTATTCTGAATAAAATATTAGAAGTTGGCACCTCCACATCATTGCATTCAGTATTTATTCACGATTTGTATAGTGTCCCAACTTTTTTGGAATCCGGTTTGTATTAAATTCATAGGAGCTCCATATGAGCCACCTGTTGATGTGTAGAGGAACTTGAATAGGAATCGGTCCATCTAGTTATGTCTGCAAGATAACATTATTTTGATTGTGTGAAGAGGAATAGGACACTGGAGTTTACCAAAGATCCAACTTCTAATGAAATACATTTGAAAATCACTTAAACAATGCACAAATGTAAAAATAATTTTATAACTGGAAGTACAGTATACATACAAGAAGCAGAGCAGAAAGTACCAAAACCAAATGGCCAAACAGATAACAATAATTGTTGATGACACTATAGGAAAAAGTACAGTTAAGGGATTATCCTAATCTAATTATTCTAATCCAGTGAAAGGATTAGAAGTCTGTACTGTCAGACTTATTGGTCCCTTTGATTATCTGAATGGTAACAATTTGTACATTGTAAGCCCTTGTGGGCAGGGCCCTCTCTCCTGTTGTATTAGTTTGTAACTGGTCTTGTTCTTGCCTATTGTTTGTATTTTGTATGCATACCCCTTATCATATTTATAGTTCCATAGAATAAATGATGCTGTCATAAATAATAATATTAATTGCTGTGATGCTGGTTCAGGAAATACTGTAATTGCTTGGCCACCCAGCACATCCCTACTACTGGCAATTGCGTAACTAGGCTGAACAGGGTTGTAACTAAAATACATTAGGCTCTAGAGCAGGGGTGGGGAACCCTGCCCCCTGCCAAAAAATGCTAATGACTGGTCATTAGCATGCGGGAGGCACATGAGGGTGTGAATAGCGCTGCACTGGCTGTACTCACCTTCCCTGATCCCTGCACTATGACCTGACCCTGTGCACTGTCAGGTCAAAGTACAGCAAGGCGGGGAGAAGACCAGGGAGGGTAAGTGAATCAGCCAAGTGGCAGCGCCACCCAGAGTTGGAGAGGTAAGTTTATTTTTATTTTAAATGTCTGATCTGAGGTCTGATTGGGGCTGATCTGAGGCTGGGGGTCTATTGGGGGGGGGGGGGGGGGTCTGAACTTAGGCTGGGGGGGTCTGATGAGGGTCTGATCTGAGGCTGGAGGATTTGATGAGGGTCTGATCTGAGGCTGGGGGGGGCTATTGGAGGTCTGATCTGAGGCTGTGGGGTCTGATCTGAGGCTGAGGGGTCTGATAAGGGTTTGATCTGAGGGTAGGGGGTCTGATGGGGGCTGATCTGAGGCTAGGGAAGGTCTGATTGGGGTCTGATTTGAGGCTGGGGGTCTAAAGAGGGTCTGATCTGAGGCTGGGGGGGTCTGATGATTGTCTGATCTTAGGCTAGGGAAGGTCTGAAGAGGGTCTGATCTGAATTTGGGAGGTCTGATGGGGGATTATCTGAGGCTAGGGAGGGTCTGATAGGGGTCTGTTCTGAGGTTGGGAGGTCTGATGGAGGTGTGAGCTGAGTCTGGGGGGTCTGATGGGGGTGTGATCTGAGGCTGGGCAGTCTGATCTGAGGCTGGGGGTCTGATTCTAAGGCTGGGGAGGGTCTGATGTAGACTGGGAGGTCTGATAGGAGGCTGATGGAGGTGGGGGCAGATCTGAGGCTGAGAAAGGGACAAAGGTAGAGACAGTTGCAAAGAAAGAGGCAGGGACAGACCCCTCTGGGATGAGCATGGCTGCCATTAATGCCAAATAAAGAACTAAACATAACATTCTCAACTTAAATATTAGACTGCTGTGTGTGGTCAAAATGGCACCTGTACTAATTTTAATACATAGTACAGGCACCATTTTGTGCTGCAAAAATAAAGTGCTCTAGATTTTTTAATTGAAGCGCAATTTCTGTAACTTACCCTTAATTCACTTATATGTTTTACCAAATATAGCCAACAAATTTTTAAGTTGAGAATTTTGTATGGCCCCGAACAATGTTATAAATATCCAAATGGCCCTCGGCAGCAAAAAGGTTCCCCACCCCTGTCCTAGAGTAAAGTCAAGATTTGATTCTCCATCTTGTTGACAGTACACTGATTATAATAATGAAAAAAGGAAACATAACTGCTTTTACTTTAGGAACAACCAAACATGCATAGTTCTATGAAATGCCAGATGTACTGCACAAAGGAGATTTCACATAGAGCTAAACAGCAGAAAGATACCAGCACTTTTTTCTCTCACAAAAAGGAGCATTATTTCATCTGCTTGCTTGTAAAAAATGCATTCTTGAGTAAGGAATACGGTATGTTGCAGGACAACAGACTTATTAGAAACACAGAGCATGACCGTATAGTCCTTAACCAGGGTTAAGCGTCTCAAGCTTTGCAGGAGTTCCCACTACATTGTATTTAACCAAAGTGACTATAGGTTATGCAGCCTATCCTATGTTTGAGAGGCTATCCTCTGCCAAAGCTTACCCTGCTTATACACTCTTGCAGTAGACCACCAATCACTACTCTGCACTTCCAATTTGGGTCCTGCTTTACCACTACCTTTCATGGATCTCGACCTTCCATGGCCATAAAAGTGCAACATACTTGTTGCATGATGTATATGCTGCAAACGAGGGAACAATCCCAGGCCCAGCAAGACAGTCACAGATCTAGTTCAATTACATACAACGGAGGGCACCGACTCTACCACACATGCATTCACTTAGGTTGCAATATAACATGTACATCATAACATTATTTTGTAGAAGAACACTTGCCAGGTTACACACAATGACTGTGCCGCTCCGCCTAGCAGTGTTCCCGGTGACGTTACCGGCACTGATGGACGGGCTTTATTACTGCCCTAGCTGAGCGATTTAGCGCAGGGCAAGAGCTTCAGAGCATGAAATGCTGCGGTGCACATGTCAAAGGGGCTGAGTGGGGGGAAAAGGGGATATCTCTGGGTTCAGCTCTGAACACAGACAACCCCCTTAAGTATTATTAGGTTAGAAAGTAAGGGGTTGATAAAGGGACTTGCAGACCCTTTACACTGGCAGAGAATCTGCCAGATAATCAGTGACAAGCATTTGTAGGATTTATTATTATTATTAGCAATAATCTGCTGGTGTAGAGATGCCGCCTATTACCCAATGAATGAGCAAAACATTTGTTTATCGGGTAATATGATCATTTGTGCGGTCACCAGAATCAATTGCTGACAGCAGAGCGCGTTTAGATGGCACGATCTGCTGCCAGTAAACAATGATTCTGTATAGGAACGAGTAATGGCATTAGCGATCATTCCTCCCCATTCTGTATAAGAGATCATTGCATTTAAATGTGGTGGTCTCTTTCACAAACAAGCAGGTGATTGTCAGGAAGGAACAGCTGGAAATGGGTGCTCTGGAGTGATGGGTCATGTTTCACTATCTGGCTGTCTAATTGATTTATCTGGACTTGGGTAATGTCCTCTGGGAATAACCCCTCAGAATGTGTAGGCACTATTACACTGGCCAATTTTCACTAACATGAACGCTTATTAGCAATCATCTTCCAGTGTAATACTGCTGCTGATTGCCCGATGAACGAGCAAATGCTTGTTCATCAGGCAATTCAGATTTTTAAGCGTTTTTAAAAATCAGCGCTTGCCGATGGCAGATCGTGCTGTCTAATAGAGCTTGTCCCCATACCGTCTAGTGGTTTGCCAGCGGCAGATCGCTATTAGACAGCACGATCTGCCACCGGCAAGCGCAGATTTTTCATCCCATGCTGCGGAGATCGCTGCATGTAATAGCAGCAGTCTCAACTACTAGCTACCAAGCGAATGCCGGGAGGGAATGCTTTCCTCCCGACAATCACTTGCTCAATTGGCCTTTGTAATACAGGCTTGAAGCTGAAGGAGTGACAATTTCATTAAGTGGTTTTTCAGGGTTTTGACTAGGCCCCTTATTTTCAATGAAGAGCAATGTTATTGCTATAGCATACAACAGGATTTTAGACAATTTTAGGGTGAATTCACATAAAGTTTTTCCCATCCATTTAACGTATACAAAAAACACACATGTTAAAGAGTAACTCAACTTTTCTAAAAAATTTAATCCCCTAGAAAAAAATTTGAATATACTTTATTAATTTTCTATTTTTACTATACTTTTACATCCCTAAAGTGCAATTCATTGTTGCTCCTGCCCGTGTTCCCTGGACAATTACTAACTCCTGGCATAGCACTGTACCTGTACCCATGTACTATGCCTGGATTAGCTGAGTCGAGCGGGCTCCTGCTTCTGCCTGCTCCGCTAAGCTAAGAGAACTGTATGCCAGCTCTTAGCTTAGTGAAGCAGTCAGAAGCAGGAGCCTGGTCTGCTCAGCTAATCTTGGCATAGTACATGGGTACACTATGTATACTGAATGGTGCTCTTTAGGGATGTAAGAGTATAGTAAAAATAGAAAATAATAAAGTATATTAGAAAAATGTTATTTAGGGGATTAGGGACAACATATTAAAAATTATTATGAAAGTATTTAGTTACTCTTTAAATGAATGACTCAGACTACACCATAGAGTTCCATTGTAAAAAGAAAAAAAAAAGAAATATATATATCCAGAAAAAGGACGGCACTCCGGTCTTGTGAAGGTGAAGTTATTCTTTAATCAACCATATGGTGCAACGTTTCGGCTCCAATACTGAGCCTTTCTCAAGCAGGTTGAGAAAGGCTCAGTATTGGAGCCGAAACGTTGCACCGTATGGTTGATTACTTGGGGTAAGAAGTCGATTCCCCTGGAGCGTGCACCCATTTTTTCTATTTGCAGTCAGTGCCGCCATTTTTCGTATATATATATATATATATATATATACACACACACTTTTTTACCGGACTCTGCAGGATACAAGAACGTGGTGTGCTGAGTTTTTGTATATATTTTTTTGTAACGTATATGTCAAATGGAGGCATAAAACGTGATGTGAACCCACCCTTGTGGCAATAGTTTGGGGAAAGCACTTTCCTGTTCCAGTATGAGAAACTCAAGTGAACTGCACAGAGATCTAATCAACCACATTAAATGCCTTTGGGATGAATTGCAACCTCTAATGTAAGCCAGACCTTTTTGCCCAACATCAGTGTCTGACCTTGCAAATTATTTTTTGGCTAGATGGGCACAAATGCGCCCCCCCCCCACCCCCACCACCACACACACACACACACACACACACACACACACTTTTCCCAGAAGAGTGTCGGCTGTTACAGTGACAGAAGGCAATGAATTCCATGTTTAGACATATGCTTCTGGAATGGGATGCCCAGTAAGCTTATATGAATTTGATGGTCAAGTGTTCGCTACTTTTGGCTACATAACGTGTCTCTAGGGAGAATTAAATATTTCAGATGACCCGATTTAAAGAACACATAGAAGATCATCATAAAAGACCAAACTCTTACCATAAAGTTATTGTTTTTCCCCTTCCTTTAGGACTTCAGTGGCCAGTTCTTCAATGTGCTTCCAGGCAAATGCAACGTGATTAGATTCAAGAGTTCGGACACATACAGCAAACCGTAGAATAAACTTCTCTCCTAAACAGGATGGGACTAAATGTATTTTCTTTAAAGTATTTATCTTTTGAAGAAGTGATTTGTTCAATGTGTTCGATCCCTAAATAAAGAAAAAAAATGGTTGAAAAAGCTCAAGGTTTGTTATATATTTAATTCAATCAACCTAATCTGATTAAAGGGAACCTGTCATCGGGATTTGATGTATAGAGCTGAGGAAATGGGGAGCTAGATGGCCGCTAGCACATCTGCAATACCTAGTCCCCATCGATTACAGACGCGTTTCGAAATAGATCCCTATTTCTTCCTCAGAAGAAGAAATAGGGATCTATTTCGAAACCCGTCTGGGATCGATGGGACATTCATAAAGAGTCCAAACTTTTAAGCATGGCCATGCAACATTGAAAGATATCTACGAAACTACTTTCTGAAAAAACTAAAGAAAACTGACTGGTGGTCGACTTTACCAACGGCTAGCTACTGATAGCAATCTATGATCAAAAGATCGAAGCTTCACTGCGATTTTTAAGCCGCGATTAAAGAGTCTGTATCATACGAAAGAACAGGTAAATGCTCATCTCGCGATAATTGAAGCGATCTTACGGAGTTCCGATTTTATGACGTCAGCAAGCAATTACACTCTGCCGTTTGCATTTGATTGAATCGACATCGAGGTAAGCGCTCTTACATATGGGACGCCACAGAGTTGCGCATCAAATAGTGAGTACTCCGCTTATTATGCTATGAGACTGTTTGCTATGGATTTTGCCCAATAGGAATTATCAGCATAAGAATGGGACTTTATCCATTTTCCATCCAGCTAGGCTTGATCCAACTTAACAGATATACCTATACCTTACGGACCTATTACATGAGATAGTCCATCTACTGTCTCATCCATCCCACTAATACTAATGTGCATGTTTTTATGTTTTTTATGTTTTAATAAATTGCACTATTTGACTTTATATTGGTCTTCTGCGGAACCCTTATGTTCGAGTGCCGGTCCAATTAAATACAATTTTACTGCTTTTGAAGGGGTGATTCATTTTGGACATTGGCACCCTTCCGTGCTTATAGAGAGTGAGCCGCGCCGTTACTATTCATTCATTTGTATGCAATCTGTGTTTATAAGAAATATTTTATTTGTATATTATATTATCCCATGGATGAGGATATCTTGTCCTAAGTGGAATACTCCTTTAATAAGAGAAATCTAACATATGCCTTAATATAAATGAGTCTTTCACTGTGACAAAATCCTCTTTATGCCCCATACATACAGGCTGCTCTATTCTTGAGATAATTCAGTGATTTTATTGTGACCTGCAAGAACTGTGAAGCCCTAGCCCAAAGATCCCAATACAATGACTCAACAATCTCATAATATAAATGTTTATTATTAATGCTATAAGGATAACTTAGTATTACAGAAATACTATCTCCTAGACTTATTGATGGTGTTTTGGACACCGGAGGAGGACAACGTTGTCTGTTTGGGTATCATGCCACCACCTGCGGTGCTGAAATCCCTCTCTGTGATGACACGAGGGTGGGGGGGCTGGGTGGCCAAGATAGTACCGAGACTATTTCCGGCCACTGTTCTAATCTGCCTGCCCAGAAGTCCATGGGTCACATAAAGCGGTGTGCACTGGAGAAAGGTCAGAGTCCAGGTAGGACTGGACATGGGTGTTCAGGTGGTACGTCTGTTTGATAATTTGCATCAGCCTGCCACAGCAGATGGAAAAAGTTCTCCATCATGTCGATGACACTGAACTGGCTACTGCTACGGCTTCTGCTGCTTGTGGTTGCGAAAGCAGCGGGGTGCTTAGGTAACTCGGTGGGGTGAGGAGAGGGGCCTCCTGATCAGACATGTGTGCAGAAGAAGTCTTCTCATCTAAAGCTGCAGTATGCTGCTTACATAGTGTATCCTGGTAATGAAGTAATTTGGCCTCCCTTTTGGTGACAGAAGAAAAATCCCCCATTTTGCTTTGATCGTGAGGGTCTAAAAGTAATCATCAGATTGCTTGATGTGAAGGATGCGCCTGTCATTACGCAAGCAAGCATACAGCTTGCCATTCTCACCAGTGTGCCAGGGGAAGTAGTTTTTTCTGGGCTATGCCCCTGGCTGAGATGACTGGTCATCATGGCCCGTGTCGTCATCATTAGCAGCAGCCTTGTCCTCCTGCAGAAGCATATCCTCCTCCTCCTCCAGTGGTACCTCCTCCACGGGACTTTCTCAATGTGGGTCCCACAGGTGGTGGTCTGGTGTATGACAAAATCATGAGCTATTTTACCCTGTTCGTACAGATGCTCTAGATAGTGCAAGGTGGAATTCCAGCAGGTTGGGATGTCAGTGATCAAGTGGTGCAATAGCAGACCATTCTGTCCCAGGAGGGTGTTCCTTACCACATAAGAATGGCTGAAATTAGATAACAGTCTCCTGGACATGGCCAGCACTATATGCAAGCCACTGTACTTTTTCAAAAAGCAAGAGAGTGCACGTTTCTCCTGGTCGCGCGCAACCCAACACTTGTTTGTCGTGCACATGTCCATTTCCGGTTTCCTTTAACCGCCTCCGGACCGCCTAACGTAGGATCGCGGTCCGGAGGCGGCAGTCTCAGGCAGAGTCACGCAGGGATGCGTCATCTCGCGAGACGCGAGATGACGCGCACAGCCGGCCCGCTCATGCGCATCGTGGGCCGGCAAAAGTTCGAGGGGTGGTTACATCATCAGCCTGCCAGCCAATGATCATCATTGGCAGGCTGATGATTTTTTTAAAAACGAATCACAGGCCATTTAACACCTTATATTTATAAATATAAGGTGTTAAATGGCTGCTGTGCTCCTCTGCTGATTCTTTTCGTCGGTTGGTCTCAGCAGAGGAGCACAGTTCACAGTGAGTACACCAAACCCCACACTTAGCCCCCAGATCACCCCCCATCACCCCAATTAACCCCTTAATTTCCCCTATCAATCACCTAGTGAAAGGGAAAAAAGTGATCAGTGTAAACTGTCACTTTTTTTTCCACTGGTATTGACTGTTAGGTTTTAGGATAGTTTAGGCCCCTTGGTTAGGTAGTTAGCGATCGTTTAGCGCCCAGCCCACCGCACTGCAGTCACTGATTCGCTGATTAGCGTATCGCTAATCAGCATTTGTACTTTTATAGTATCTGTAAGTGATCAAAACTGATCACAGTCAGATCTATAATAGTATTAGTGTCACCTTAGCTCGTCCTCCACCCAAAACGCAGTGTTTGCCCAATCAGGCCTGATTGGTCGCCCCCACACGTGCGTTCACCCACGCCCGCCCCGCCGCAGTGACAATTTTTTTATTTTTATCACTGCACAATCACTTTACAAGCGCTAAGGCGATAAAAAAATCAGTTTTAATATTTTTTATCAATCGCAGCGGCCTCCGGTACTTCGCTAGCCTCCTATTTGTAAGACAGGCTTGCTTTTTTTCTTGGGTAGTCTCAGGGAATACCCCCTAAATTTAGTAGTCCAAATGTCAAACAAGGGGTATTCTTCTGAAGAGGCCTACAGGATTCTGACCCAGTTGGATGAGGAAAGGGAACCCTCATCTGACGAATCCAGCGGGTCAGAATATGAACCTGTAGAAAGCAGTGGCAGTCTGACCCAAAGTTCGGACGAGGAGGTTGAGGTCCCTGATAGCACCAGGCGTACCCGGCCCTGTGTTGCTAGACCACAGGTTGCGCAGGATCCGCTTCAAGGGCAGCAGAGTGGGGTTGGTGCTGTCGGATTACGTGGTGAGGCATACACCAGCAGCGCAGCCCACCCTAGACCTAGTACCAGCACTGCCGTACAACATGGTGAAGTGGTGAGCACCAGAAGGGCAGTTGAAGCTGGTACGGTGGCACGTGCAATAGTTACCCAGCCACCGCACAGACAGGCCCGTAGACCCCCTAGAGTCCCTGAGGTGCTGGTAAACCCTGATTGGCAGTCCCCAACTTCAGCCGCACCATTAGTTCCCCCTTTCACCGCCCAGTCTGGAGTTCGGGTTGAGACAGCTCAGATCGGTTCGGCTCTGGGATTTTTTTAGCTGTTCTTGACTGCGGAGCTCTTGGACATAGTCGTGGCAGAAACAAATCGGTATGCCACTCAATTTATAGCCGCCAACCTGGGAAGCTATTATACCCAGCCTTTCCAGTGGAAACCCGTCCAAGTTTCCAAATTAAAAAAATTTCTGGGCCTTCTCCTCAACATGGGTGTAACCAAAAAGCATGAATTGCGGTCATATTGGTCCACAAACCCAATTCATCACATGCCCATGTTCTCTGCTGCCATGTCCAGGGCACAATTTGAGGCCATCCTGCGTTTTCTGCACTTTAGCAATAACACCACCTCCCGTCCCAGAGGCCACCCAGCTTTGACCGGCTCCACAAAATTTGGCCCCTCATAGACCACTTCAACAACAAATTTGCAGATTTGTATACCCCTGAGCAAAACATCTGTGTAGACCGAGTCCCTTATACATTTTACTGGACGCCTTAGCTTCAAACAATACATCCCAAGCAAGCGTGCCCGGTATGGGGTCAAATTGTATAAGCTCTGTGAAAGGGCCACAGGCTATACCCACAAATTTCGGATCTATGAGGGTAAAGATCAGACCCTGGAGCCAGTCGGTTGCCCTGACTACCTGGGGAGCAGTGGGAAGACAGTCTGGGACTTGGTGTCACCCTTATTTGGCAAGGGGTACCATCTTTATGTGGACAATTTCTACACAAGTGTGCCCCTCTTCAGGCATTTGTTCCTAGAACAGATTGGCTGCTGTGGCACCGCGCGACTTAGTCGCCGGGGCTTCCCCCAACAGCTCGTTACCACCCGTCTTGCAAGGGGGGGAGAGGGCTGCCTTGTGTAATGAAGAACTGCTCGCGGTGAAATGGAGAGACAAGCATGATGTTTACATGCTCTCCTCCATTCACGCAAACACGACAATACAAATTGAACGAGCAACCAGTGTCATTGAAAAGCCCCTCTGTGTCCACGACTATAATTCGCTCATGGGAGGGGTGGACCTTAATGACCAGATGTTGGCTCCCTATTTCGTTTCCCGACGCACCAGACGCTGGTATAAGAAGTTATACTGCCCTGGCATTTTAGGGGCCCAAATGCATGAGAAGTAGTTTGAATTTAAAATCTGTAAAAAATGGCCTGTGAAATCCGAAAGGTGCGGTTTGGAATGTGGGCCCCTTTGCCCACCTAGGCTGCAAAAAAGTTTAACACATGTGGTATCGCCATACTCGGGAGAAGTTGGGGAATGTGTTTTGGGGTGTCATTTTACATATAGCCATGCTGGGTGAGAGAAATATCTCGGCAAAAGACAACTTTTCCCATTTTTTTTATACAAAGTTGCCATTTGACCAAGATATTTATCTCACCCAGCATGGGTATATGTAAAATGACACCCCAAAACACATTCCCCAACTTCTCCTGAGTACGGTGATACCACATGTGTGGCACTTTTTTGCAGCCTAGGTGGACAAAGGGGCCCACATTCCAAAGAGCACCTTTCGGATTTCACAGGCCATTTTTTACAGATTTTGATTTCAAACTACTTTGCACGCATTTGGGCCCCTAAAATGCCAGGGCAGTATAACTACCCCACAAGTGACCCTATTTTGGAAAGAAGACACCCCAAGGTATTTCATGATGGGCATAGTGAGTTCATGGAAGTTTTTATTTTTTGTAAATTAGTGGAATATGAGACTTTGTAAGGAAAAAAAATAAAAAATAAAAATCATCATTTTCCGCTAACTGGTGTCTCTCCACCATTAAGTGTCAAAGGAAGCAGTACCCTTATTGGACAGTACGTCCTGAAGGTGAGGACCCCTAGATCTCTCCCTCAGGCGTCTATCAAGACGTACAGAAAGAGACATAGCTGCTTCCAATGACTCAGGATTTTCATGAAAAGCCAATGCGTCCTGCAGTCTCTCAGACTCACACGTCCTGAACTTAGTCATGCAGCGATTTGTATCCAAATACCCTGGGGTCCAGGACGTCTTGCAGCAGGCCAGCAAAATCTCTGGCCATTTTAGAATATCTTACACGGCCATGGCTCGCCTTGCTGACGTACAGTAGCGACACCACTTGCCCGTCAGACGTCTGATTTGTGACTGCCCGACATGCTGGAACTCCACCTTGTATATGCTTGATAGGCTTCTCCAACAGCAACCTGCTGTTAACAACTACCTGTACGTACTTTCTTTTCACCGTGCCAGTGGCTGCTTATGCGCAATGCATGCAGACTTCTGCGGCCATTTCATGAGATCACCAAACTGGTCAGTCGCATGCCAGGGCGCCATCAGTGACATCGTACCTTACACTTTCTTACTGGAGCGTGCATTGCGTTGCGTCGTTGATCAAGCTGTCGAGGAGCAGGAGCTTGAAGATGAGGAAGTCGCAATGCTGAATGAATTCCCAGAGGGGGCTACTCCATCTGAGACAAGTCAGCAGGATTCTGAAGAGGAGTCAGAGGAGGATGGTGGCTGGGGGAAGGAGGAGGAGCAAGAAGAGCAGGCTTTAAACTTTTCAGGGATCCCTGGTATTGTCCGTGGTTGGGGGAGGAGACCGAGGACGACGTTCTCCTGGGCGATGAGCAGGGGCCAGGGCGCTCCACCGCTTCCAAATTAGTGCAAATGGGGGCCTTCATGCTCCATTGTTTGAAGAGGGACCCCTGTATAAAAAGCATAAAGGGCAAGGACCAGTACTGGGTAGCAACATACTTAGACCCCCGGTACAAACACAAAATGGCAGACATGTTACCAGTATCATAGAGGGCTGTCAGAATGAAGCATTTCCAGGCCTTGCTGTGAGAGATGCTGCATTCTGCTGTTGCGGGTGCTGGCAGAGGAATTTCCACCCACAATTAAACAGGTGCGAGTACCAATCCTACAGTGCCTGCAAGAAGAGGGCGGTTTGATGATGACCCAGACCGCGTCTCTATGGCTGAATCTAAGCTGCACAGTTTGTTAAAGGGAGAACGTACTGCAGAGTAGTATTATGCAGAATTTTGAAGATATGCAACTGACTCGGGGTGGAATGTTTCTGCACTCCGGAATCAGTTTTGTCAGGGGCTGTCTGAGAGGTTGAAAGATGTCCTTGCTTTTCATGAGTATCCTGATTCATTGGAGACGGCTATGTCTTTGGCAGTGCGGCTTGATAGACGTCTTAGAGAAAAGTATAAGATTCCTCTCGAGCGGGGGGTCCTGTCTGTAAGTTTATCCATCCCACCTAGTCCCCGGGGTAATATGACTTTTGAATCTGGGGCAGGAGAGGAGCTTATGCAGTTGGGCCAGGGATTTTAGGAAGCTGAATAAGCTATGTTACTTCTGTGGAAAAGAAGGTCTTTTGTTTGTGCATGTCCTTTTGTTAAACCTCAAAGCGGTAATGAAAAACTACGGAGGTATTCACATAAAGAGAAAGAAAAGACTTCCCTGACTCTTGGTAGTGTGAATGGGGAGTCTGAGCAAGCAAATATGTATTCTCCCTGCAATACCTGTTTCCTCCTGCCTGCCTGCCATGGTGGCGCTAGACTCAGGAAATTTTGATTTTGAGGTATTTGTTGACAGTGGTGCGGGGGTAAACCTTATTGATTTTCAGTTTCTCAAAAATCTTGGTTTTAGAACTAGCACTTTAGATAATAAGATGCCAGTGTTTGCTATTGATTCCTCCCCTCTTTCACAAAAGCCTGACTGATATCGTTCATGACATTAAGTTAAGGGTGGGTGATACACATGTTGAGTCCATTTCTTGTTTTGTTATGAAGGGCTTGCCTGCTCTGATGGTTCTGGGTTTACCGTGGTTGATAAAGCATAACCCTACTATTGACTGGCAAACAAGACAAATCAGTAGCTGGAGTGAATTTTGTCTTGGTGCTTCTATCTCAGGGGTGTCAACTACAGTCCAACTTCAGTTTCTCTCTGATTTTGCAGACGTATTCTCGGAGGGTGGGGCCCAGGAGCTGCCTCCACATCAAGAATATGATTGTCCGGTCAATCTCATCCCTGGAGCTAAACTGCCAAAATCTCGACTATACAACCTTTCCCAACCCGAAAGAGAAGCTATGTGGAAGTATATTGCAGAGAGTTTGGCAAAGGGACATATTAGGCCATCTAAATCCCCTGTGGCCGTATATGTCCGTAAAAAAGAAAGATGGATCACTTAGACCGTGTTTAGATTTCCGGGAATTGAATCTCATTACGGTCCAAGATCCGTATCCCCTTCCTTTGATTTCTGATCTATTTGATCAAGTTGTCGGAGCCAAGGTGTTCTCCAAATTGGATTAAAGAGGAGCTTATAATCTGATCAGAATTAAGAAGGAGATGAGGTGAAAACGGCCTTCAATACACCCGAAGGTCATTTCGAGAATCTTGTCATGCCCTTTGGTCTAACTAATGCGCCAGCGGTCTTTCAGCGATTTGTGAATTATATTTTCCATCATTTAGTGGGAAGGTTCATTGTTATTTGCCTTGATGATATACTAATTTACTCACCCGATTTGGAGACCCATCAGGATCACGTGAGACAGGTGTTGTCGATCCTTCGGGAGAATAAATTGTATGCAAAATTGGAAAAATGTGTATTTGCTGTCCAGGAGCTACCGTTTTTAGGATACCTGCTTTCTGACTCTGGTTTTCAGATGGACCCCGAAAAGGTCCGGGTGGTACTGGAATGGGAACAGCCTGAGAATCAGAAAGCTCTGATGCGATTTTTGGGTTTTACCAATTACTACAGAAAATGTATCTTAAACTATTCCACCATTGTAAAACCTTTGACAGATATGACTAAAAAAGGCAAAAAAAAAAAGGCGCCAACTTGTCTGTCTGGTCGAATGAGGCATTACAGGCCTTTTCTGCTATTAAGAAATGTTTTGCGTCTGCTCCCATTCTGATGCAACCTGATGTTTCTCAACCGTTCATCGTGGAGGTTGATGCCTCAGAAGTGGGGGTCGGAGCAGTTCTGTCGCAGGGTCCATCCCCTAGCAAATGGCGTCCATGTGCTTTTTTCTCCAAAAAACTCTCTTCCGCTGAAAGAAATTATGATGTAGGAGATAGAGAGTTGCTGGCCATTAAATTGGCCTTTGAGGAATGGCGTCATTGGTTGGAGGGGGCTACTCATCCTATTATGGTATATACTGACCACAAGAATTTGGCTTACTTGCAGTCTGCTAAGCGCCTGAATCATAGACAGGCTAGATGGTCACTGTTTTTTACTAGGTTCAATTTTGTGGTCACCTTTCGCCCTGGGGTTAAAAACGTCAAGGCAGATGCGTTGTCATGTAGTTTTCCTGGGGGGAGTGATCCGGAGGATCCTGCTCTGATTTTGGCTGATGGGGTAGTGGTTTCCGCTCTCTACCCCGAGTTGGAGATGGAGGTGTTGGGGGCCCAGGAGGAGGCTCCTGATTCTTGTCCTCCAGACAAGTTGTTTGTTACTGCTGAACTGCGATACAAGGTGTTCAAGGAACATCATGATGCGGTCCTTGCGGGACATCCTGGAAGCAAATCCACCATAGATCTTATTTCCCAGAGATTCTGGTGGCTAGGGTTGCGCAAGGGTGTGGAGGATTTTGTGACAGCTTGTGAGACCTATGCACGCGCGAAGGTGGCTCACACTCGGCCTTCAGGATCCCTTCTTCCTTTATCCACCCCGTCTCGTCCTTGGATGCATTTGTCCATGGACTTTATTACCGATTTACCGTGTTCCTCTGGGAAAACTGTAATTTTGGTGGTAGTGGACCACTTTAGTAAGATGGCCCACTTTGTACAGTTGCCTAGCTTGCCCAATGCCAAAACTCTCGCTCAGGTTTTTATCGATAACATTGTGAAACTACATGGCATTCCCTCTGATGTGGTGTCTGATAGGGGGACACAATTTGTTTCCAAGTTTTGGAAGGCGTTTTGCTCTCTTCTGGGAATTCAACTGTCTTTTTCTTTGGCTTTTCATCCCCAGTCGAATGGTCAGACAGAGCGCACTAACCAAAACCTGGAGACCTATATCTTGTCTCTAGTCGAATTTTACTTGAATAACCGTAGACAGGAGTCCACTGATAAGTCGCCATTTTTTGGTGCATATGGTTTTCACCCACAGTTTGGTACTTTTTCTGGGATTGGATCTCATGAGATGCCAGAAGAGGAGAGATTCTCTTCCACCTTGTCATCTATCTGGCGGAAGATCCAAGTTAATTTGGAAAAGATGGGTGAAAGATATAAACGGATGGCTGACAGGAGACATATGACTGGTCCGGACCTGTGTGTGATTCGGTGTGGTTGTCCACTAGAAACATTAAGCTGAAGGTACCATCTTGGAAATTGGGTCCAAGATTTATTGGCCCTTACAAAATCTCTGTGATTGTCAACCCAGTGGTGTTTCATCTGGATCTTCCGCAGACCTGGAAGATCCATAATGTGTTTCACTGGTCTTTATTAAATAAATATTTGGAACCATCTCCATTGCCACCTCCCCCTGTCCTGATGGATGGCAATTTGGAGTTTGAAATCTCTAAGATTCTCAACGTGTTCTTTGGGGTTCCCTCCAGTACCTGGTGCACTGGAAGGGATACGGTCCCGAGGAAAGAATGTGGTTTCCGGTTCCTGATGTCAGTGCTAGCCGCCTGGGGAGGGCCTTTCACAGGGCACACCCGGAAAAAGTTGGTCTGGGGTGTCCGGAGGTCACCTGTAGAAGAGAGGGTACTGTCATGCCTTGCCCTGTGAATGTGCGGAGATCTGTAAGACTGGCTGCACATGTATGACTTCTTGGTTTGTTTTGATTTGGATTTGAGCTGGATCCACCTTCCCTCAGATGTACTGGGTTTCATTGTTAGTGAGGCTATTTATCCCTTCTTTTCCCCAGTGGCCCATGCAGGTTATAGTTCTTTCCTGGGAGCTCTTGATTTGTGGTGGATCATCTGCTCCTGCTCTGCTCAAGATAAGTCCTCTCCTTCATTTCCTTTTGTGTGTTTTATCTAGGCCTCTAGGGAGATGCTTGCTTCTTCCTGATTTGAAGAAGCAGGTTGCCTCTTCCTTTTTCCCTGCTGCTTAGTGTTTGCCCAGGGTGTTCCGGTTTAAGGGTATGCACATGGGCACAGCAGTTTAGGGAACTCTTTTAGGGATCGCTAGGAGGTGACCCTTTTCTCCCTAGCTTTTGGGTCTAGTCGTTTGTTCAGTTTGTTTTCCCGTGTTTGGTTGTTTCCCTTGTTTCCCCGCTTACCTACCTGTCGTGACACCGACCCCCTGATCCAACCTCATGGAACGCCTAGACCGACAGGTGTCCGACTACATCGGGTTAACGGCCGATGTGGACGTTCGGAGAAGCGAGGAACCCTTGGTAGACTACTGGGCATGCAGGCTTGACCTGTGGCCAGTGCTGGCACAGTTTGCCATGGAACTCTTGGCTTTTCCCTCGTCGAGTGTCCTGTCCGAAAGGGACGTTCAGCGCAGCAGGGGGGATCGTGACCGATAAGCGCACTCGCCTAGGTCACGACAATGTGGACTACCTCACATTTCTATAAATGAATGAGGCATGGATCTCGGAGGAATTTAACACCTGTGATGACCACGTGTAATTGAATTTCCTCATGCCAGCCCACACATATCCGCCACCACCCAGAACAAAGAATGGTTCTTGTCTTATGTATACACAGCGGCCAAAAAGGCCTTTTCTGTCAGATGAATGCCTAATTTTTGGGGCCTCTACTCCAGTGGCCTACAGTAAAGTTTTTATCCAGTGACTGCCTAATGTACCTCCAGCCACATAATCACAAGTTCTTTTCTGTCAGGTAAAGGCCTAATTTTTGGGGCCTGTACTGGCCTACAGTAAAATTGTTATCCAGTGACCGCCTAATATACCTCCAGCCACATAATCTCTTGTTCTTTTCTGTCAGGTGAGTCACTCATTTTTAGGGCCTGTACTGGCCTACAGTAAAATTGTTATTACGTGACCACCTAATGTACCTCCAGCCACATAATCACTTGTTCTTTTCTGTTAGGTGAATGCCTAATTTTTGGGGTCTGTACTCCTGTGGCCTAAAATAAAATCCCTCTAGGCTCCAGCAGGGCACATTTTTGAGATTTTCTCTTTAAGATGCATAAAAACGGCCCCTGATTAAAATACATATTTTTTTGTGGGAATATTTGCCAATGATCCTCCTCTGGTATGTCACTGTCCATGGTGTGAGACTATTTGTGCACTTCTAGTAAATATTTGGTGGCTGCAAATATAACCTGAAGGTTTTTCAGGTTCGCCTGCCATTAAAGTCAATGGGGTCCACCGCGAAGGCGTGGTTCGCGAATATTTGATCGGAAACACGTGTTCGCAAATCGTTTCGGCCGATGTTCGTCCATCACTAGTCATCTTCTCCTCCCCCTCTCCTTGAATAATTAGTCATGAACCTGTGGAGACCTAACGATATTCACCTGATCATGTATGTGTTGATTTACTATTGGTTGCCTGTTTTTCCAAACGTGTATCTTACCTGTTGCTTTGTGGGAAATTGTATTCTTTTGACGAAGGGCTAGTGTTGCCCGAAACGCGTCAAGCAAACTCAGTCTTTTTTAATTGCTACGCTTCAATAAAGTCTACAGTTCGGAGAAAGACAGTGCTGAATCCTCATTTTCCATTTTAGGAGTCTTCACTCACCGTGACACGTTGCATCCACTGACATATGATTTAATCCTGGGTTGGAGCTGGTAAGGGTTCTTTCCCACTAGCATTTATATTTTCTGGTGTTGAGATCAGTCATAGGGTCTCAATACCGGAAAAAAAGCGCTTCTGTTTTGTCCTCATTCATTGTCAATGGGGACAAGACATAACTAAACAGAATGGAATGCTCCAAAATGCATTCCATTCCGTTCTTATACCGGAGAGCAAACTGGAGCATGTTGCGGTTTGCTTTCCATCCTGGGATGCGGAGCAAAACGGATCCGTCATGACGCACAATGCAAGTCAATGGGGACAGATCATTTTTTTGACACGATCTAACTCAATAGAAAACGGATCCGTCCTCCATTGACTTTCAATGGAGTTCATGACTGATCCATCTTGGGTATGTTAAAGATAATACAACCGGATCCGTTCATAACGGATGAAGGCGGTTGTATTATCAGTAAGGCTTCGTTCACATCACCGTTCAGCTTTTCCGTTCTCCTGCTCCGTTTAGGTTTTGTGATATATATTTGTATTTTTGTATACATTAAACTTGTACATGTTATACTTCTTGTACACATTGCCCTTAACCCCTTAAGGACCTGCACCTTACATGTATGGCACAGCTGGACGTGACTTAAAGGGGTTCTGTCACCTTGATTTTAGTGACAGAGCTTTTAACATCATCACATTAGTCTGCTCGTTTTGTATTAAAAATATACTAGTATTACTACCCTAAGTGTTGTCCTTTGTCTAGAAAATCACTTTTATTAATATGGTAATTACCTGAGTAAGGTGCCCAAGGGGCTGTTCCTCCAGCAGTTGGAGCCCAGACGAGCCCCTTCTCCTGGAGCCCAGCACCGCCCCACTGCTAATTTATTCACTCCTCATTGCCGGCTGGCGCATGTGCAGTGCTTCCTGTGAGGCCGATTCCAGGCGCTGACATGTGTATCTACGGCGCATGCGCGAGCTGATGGCTCAGCGAACGCATTCCGTGGATACACATGTCAGCGCCTAGAATCGGCCTCACAGGACGCACTGCACATGCTCCAGCTGGCAATGAGGAGTGAATAAATTAGCAGTGGGGCGGTGCTGGGCTCCAGGAGAAAGGGGCTTGTCTGGGCTCCAACTGCCGGAGGAACAGCCCCTTGGGCACCTTACTCAGGTAGTTACCATATTAATAAAAGTGATTTTCTAGACAAAGGACAACACTTAGGGTAGTAATACTAGTATATTTTAATACAAAACAAGCAGACTGATGTGATGATGTTAAAAGCTCTGTCACTAAAATCCAGGTGACAGAATCCCTTTAAGGACCAGTTTAGTACATGTACGGTGCATGGTCCACCAGGTGCTGGGGGAGGATTGAGAGGGAATCGGGGCACCATGGCTGCTTTTACCGGCAGGCAGCCATGCCGGGTAAGGGCAGCATGGTTCAGTACCGCCCCCCTGCAGCTCCAAGCACTGCAAAAGGCCGGTCAATGAGGGCACATTGCAGCACTGGAAGCTGAAAGAAGCTCACCCACACAACGCCACACACGCTGTCTGCCATCTGCCCTAATCAGTGAAAACCGGGACTCATCCGTGAAGAGAATGCCTCTCTAACGTGCCAGACGCCATCAAATGTGAGCATTTTCACACTGAAGTCGGTTACGATGACATACTGCCATCAGGTCCAGACCCCGATGAGGACGACGAGCATGCAGATGAGCTTCCCTGAGACGGTTTCTGACAGTTTGTGCAGAAATTCTTTGGTTATGCAAACAGATTGTTGCTGCAGCTGTCCAGGTGGCTGGTCTCAGATGATCATGGAGGTGAACATGCTGGATGTGGAGGTCCTGGGCTGGTGTGATTACACGTGGTCTGCGGTTGTGAGGCCGGTTGGATGTACTGCCAAATTCTCTGAAAAGCCTTTGGAGACGGCTTATGGTAGAGAAATGAACATTCATTGCATGGGCAACAGCTCTGGTAGACATTCCTGCAGTCAGCATGCCAATTGCACGCTCCCTCAAATGTTGCGACATCTGTGGCATTGTGCTGTGTGATCAAACTGCACATTTAAGAGTGACCTTTTATTGTGGAAAGTCTAAGGCACACCTGTGCAATGTTCATGCTGTCTAACCAGTACTTTGATATGTTGATATGCCACACCTATGAGGTGGGATGGATTATCTCGGCAAAGGAGAAGTGCTCACTAACACAGATTTAGACATATTTGTGAACAATACTTGAGAGTAATGGGTCTTTTGTGTATGTCGAAAATGTTTCAGATCTTTGAGTTCGGCTCATGCAAAATGGGAGCAAAACTGAAAGTGCTGCGTTTATATTTTTGCTCAGTATATATATATATATATATATATATATATATATATAGTAAATTTTTTAGCCAGTGTTCACTTTTTAACACTGTAGTGAATTTCTATACTACAGTTTTTGCAAGCAGGCACGATCTGTGTACGTGCGTACTGCAGAGCACCGATCAGTAGTGTGCTCATTTACATCTGCACATTTTTTATTTTAATTTTTTTACATTTTTGTGTGTGAAAAAAAGACCTGCAGTTAGTGGTGTTTAGTTAGAATATATATTTCAGTTAGTGTTAGTTTAGAATATTGCACGAACGCACCATCTGCGTACGTGCATTTTGCAGCCACTACCATTACTGATCGCGTCTGCTCAGTTTGCACTGCAAGTTGTTTTTTTGTGCAGAAGATATATTTTTTTTTACAGAAAAAAACAACTTTTCCACCTTTTTTTCTTCTAAAATTAAATTTCTAATTTATTACAAGCCCCTTAACGTGTGAAAATACAACATACACACCCCTCACACGAAATAAAGGTTTTCACATTTCACACGTCACACCCCAATAAAATAAAAATGGCCCGTCCATTCCAACGAGTATACTCAGCTGAAGAGGCATACGCCATGCTTGCCTCCGATACTGAGTCTGCCAGTTAGGAAGAAGAGGATACCACTTTCCTCTACCCGCTCATCATCATCATCCGCTGATGAGGAACCCTCTAGAAGGTGCCCCAGAATAGCAGCGGAGGCAGCCCCCCAGAGTGAACCCTTATGGAACCCACCCCCTGACGATTATCAGCCCCAAATTCCAGATTTTAACGGTAGGTCCGGAATACAGATATAGTGTGGGCTTCACTGAACTAGATTTTTTTCAAATTCTTCTTTGAAGATTTTGAAAATTTAATGGTGGCCCAGGCCGGAGAGGGCCCCAGTACTTCTGGAAGTCATGGTGCCTGTGTTGTACCAGAGCAACATTTTCCAGGTCAAGTCTCCAGACAGCAAGGAAAGGAATGACCCAAAAAAGATGCAGGGTGTGTTCCAAAAGGGGGATAAGGAAAGACACCATTTACCACTGCGAAACCTGCCCTGAAATACCTCGCCTGTGCATGCAGGAGTATTTAAAATCTACAACTCATCCATGGAGTATTAATTTAATTTCATCCATGATGAACCCTGTAGTTTTACCACCCCATATCTATGATTTAGTCCGCATAGCTTACAGATCCACTTTTCACCAACCACTACATATTCATTTCTGTGAAACACCTGTTAGGTCAAAAGTACCCTTTCCACCCCTTAAAATGTTCGTAAAGGAGTGTTCTTTCCAAAATATATTGGGGTTTTTAATTTCTGGGGACCTCAGGAATTTTTTAAATGCGACATGGCACCTAAAATGCATGTCTACCAATTCAGGCCAGCCAAATTCATATTTAGCTGTTTCCCTGCTGTTCTCCCACACAGCAGGCTACAAGCACATATGGATCCTTCCTGAATCAGAATTAAATAGGGAACATATACTGGGTGCATTTTCTTCTTTAACCCCTTGTAAAAGTGAAAACTTGGGGTCCGCTAGTAATTTTTCATTTTCACAAATGTGTGCTTTGAAATCCTTTAGCAAGTGTTTCTGCCTTCTGTGAGACACCTGTTTGCATAAAAGTACCCTTTCCACCACTTAAAATGTTTGCACGGGGGTGCCCTTTCCAAAATGGGGTCACTTCTTGGGGTTTTTAATTTCTGGGGACCTCAGGAATCTTAAATGCGACATGGTACCTAAAATAAATGTCTGCCAAGTCAGGTCAGCAAAATCCATATTTTGCTGTTTGACTCTAGAGCCCTGCTGTGCGCCCATACATCATTTTTTGAGCATGTATGGGGTGTTGCCGTATTTGGGGGAAAATGGGGAACAAAATGTGGGGCGCATTTTGTGCCGTTACCCTTTGAGAAAGTGAAAAATGTGGGTGTAAAGCAACTTCTTTGCGAAAAAAAAATGCAATTTTTAATTTTCACTGCCAAACGTTCCCTAATTCTAGGAAACACCTTTGAGGTCAAAGTGCACACCTTGAAAGATTCCTTGTGGGGGGGGGGGGTAGTTTCCAAAATGGGGTCACTTTTTGGGGATTTCCACTGTAGGGCCCCCTCTTCATATGCAACATAGCTCCCAATTACCATTCCAGTTAAATCTGCTCTCCTAAAGCCATATGGTCCTCCTTCTACTCTGAAGCCTGCTGTGCGCCCATACATCAGTTTTTGAGCACGTATGGGGTGTTTCTGTAAACTACAAATTCAGGGTAATAGTTTTTGAGTTTTGTTTGTCTGTTAACCCTTGATGTGTTGCAGGAAAAAAATTGATAAAAATAAAAAATATGCAAAAAAAAGTCTAATATGTAAGCCCCAGAAAGTGACTTCATAATTGAACTGTTCCCTAAAAAATTGGGTTTTGGAAATTCTTAAACATTTTAAGATTTGCTTCTAAACTTCTAAGCGTTCTAACGTCCCCAAAAAATTAAATGTCATTTTGAAAATGATCCAAACATGAAGTAGACATATAGGGAATGTAAAGTAATAACTATTTTTTTGAGTTATTACTATCTATTATAAAAGTAGAAGAAGAATCAAGAAGAATTGTAAAGTTTGTAAATTTGCAAATTTTTCAAATTTTTTGGTAAATTTGTTTTTTTTTTATAAATAAAAATTAAATATTTTGACTCCATTTTACCACTGTCAGGAAGTACAATATGTGATGAGAAAATCTCAGAATGGCCTGGATAAGTAAAAGCGTTTTAAAGTTATTCCCACATAAAATAACATTTCAGATTTGCTAAAAATGGCCTGGTCCTTAGGCCTCTTTCACACGAACATAAGGGCTCTGTGCCCATTCTGCGGGCCGCACACGGCGGTTCCACAATACACTGGTCACCAGCCGCGTGCATTCTGCATCATGGATGCGGACCCATTCACTTGAATGGTTCCGCAAATCCAGAACGGAATGGAAGCACGGAATGGAACCCCATGAAAGTACTATGGAGTGCTTCTGTGGTGTTCCGTTCCGTGCTTCCGTTCCGCAAAAAGATCGAACTTGTTCGGGGCAGCCGACCCCATTAAAAGTGCGACTGCCCCACGGTCAGTGCCCGTGCATTGCGGACCGCAATTTGCGGTCCGCAGCACGGGCATGGAGCCCTTACGTTCGTGTGAAAGAGGCCTTAAGGTGAAAAATGGCAGGGTCCTGAAGGGGTTAATAAATCTAACAAAGGAAAAACAAATCTATAAATTGTGATCATTTGGGGCAAAAACACTCAGCATTGTACACAGGCATTTTTGTTTTTTAAATGCTTAGGAAAAAAAGTTCCACCATTGATATTTGTCTGGATCATTATCATTCTCACAAGTCTAGCACACTGATCAATGGGTCAGACCTTCAGCAATGCTCACATCTGCGTTACACCCCAGCAGGGGGGTGCTGCTACGCAGTTAAGTTTATATAGTTATTTCATTCAACTATTCATATATTCATATGTTGTCATATGCTCCAATCTAGTGGCCATTTTTGGGTAATTCACTTTGTTTTCTGCTTCATCTGTCATTCATTTCTTGCTCCACCCCCTTCTTCTGTGTACCTCACTTCCTGTTTTCTTCATTCTGCTCCTGGGAATCAACAGGTACACTTGTATTCTCATGCAAGCTTGTAAAAGCATCATCTTTTGACCACACAACACCGCACAACTCCACAATCCATCTGTTTCTGCTGTACTCTGTTATCTGGCTACAGAATAAAACAACTTACTTGGATAAAATCGGTTTTGGTGAGTTCAAGCTATCTGATAAGGATTTTCCGCAGTGATTATATCTGCTCATGCAGGCCAGGCATAAAGGTCTCACTAGGGATAAATCGCTATTACAACAATCTGAGTCAGAATAGTCAAAAGATGCACAGAATTCCTACAGCCTGCTGTGTATATGTGTGTGCCTAGTCTGCAATCAAGCTCAGTGCCATCTTGGTCGCACAAGCTTACTGCACTTCAAATGAATGTTTAAAACTGTTTCTCTACATTGCACTGTGTTACCTCACCTGTCAAAGCTGCTGTTAATCTTCTTAAAGAGACAGTACCATTTTTTGCTGGTCGTCTTCTTAAAGAGACAGTACCATTTTTTGGCAAAACCATAAAAAATGTTTAGACAAGGCTCTGAACACTCTTTTATGGCTGAACCAACGCAGACACATCATGCCTCTAAACCGGCAGACGTACAGGGAGCAGATTCTGCAGATATTACCGAACAGAGTGTAAGACCCAAACGTACAATAAAACCAACACAGAAACTAAGAGAAAACTATAAAGCCACTAGAGATGAGTTCTCCAGTAATCTATCAGACCTCTGGGACAGAACCTCACACTGCATGTCAGTTTTGGCACATTATAATGATCAACCAGCTGAAATAAGAGACTCTATAAATCATGTATTTGCTGCATATGTACGCTACCAGTGGCTGTCTACAAAATACATAGCCTTCTTGCAGGACTCTAATATAGAGGATTCTTCAGCAGAACTGACCAGGACTGATGCACTGAACAAACAAAGGGATCTCGCAGTGCAAAATGCTAAGCTTAAGGCAGAACTCTGCATTACTCAACTGCAGGAGACCAGATCTTACAGATCCACCACAACCAAGCGCACTACACTTTCTTTCAGATCCTCTCGTTCCAGAAGATCAACATTAAGCTACAAGTTAATGGAGGCCCGTGCTGATGCTGAATCAAAAAAGGCGCAAAGCTCCTTTACCAGAAAGCAAGCAGAGATGGAAGCTCAAATGGCAGCTCAGCAAGCGGAGATAGAAGTTCAAAGGGCAGCTCATCAAGCCAAAATGGAGGCTCAAAGTAAAGCTATCCAAGCAGAGGCAGATTCACAAATAAAGATTCTGCAAATGGAAGGGGAGGAAGCAGCTTCCCTAGCAAGGCTGAAAGTCCTTGAACAAGCAATGGGACAAAGTACTAATTCAGACTGCCTTATCCCAGTAGAACTGGAAGATCCAGCTGAACGCACCAGTGAATATGTTCTAAAGCATTACATCTGCAAAGATAGAGTTATCTCCTGTATCTCCTACTAACAATACTGTTCTGACTCCCAACGCAGAGACCTCTCAGTTCTATTTGCCCGAGCCTCTTCAAGTCTACAACGCAAGTACATCTATGCAGCAAACCGGATCAACTCATGTCAACAACAAGGTGACTTCCAGTGATAAACCGCAGCTCAAACCAAAGCCAGCACAAGCCTCAGAGCCTACACCACAGTTAAACGCTCATGCAACATCATTTTACCCTGGTAACCCTCACCCTACATCACCAGAGAACTTTCCCACCCAAGGGGCTCCACAAGTTACTTTGACACCAAGGAGTGAGAGACCAGACATGAATGACTTTGCCAGATACATGGTACACCGTGAGCTCATTAACACCAGCCTCTCAAGGTTTGACGACTGTCCAGAGAGCTACAGGGCCTGGAGATCAAACTTCAAGGCTACTATTGCCGATCTCAACCTTACTGCTAAGGAAGAACTTGATTTGCTCATAAAGTGGCTGGGACCAGAATCTGCAGGACGTGTTAAAAGACTCAGAACAGTATATGTTGACCACCCAGATGCAGGTCTTGTTGCTGCATGGGCAAGACTTGAGCAAGCCTATGGTAGCTCCGAAGCCATAGAAAGCGCTCTATTTAAGAGACTGCAAAACTTTCTAAAAATAGGGAACAAAGACTACCGCAAGCTCCAAGATCTAAGTGACCTCCTAATGGAGCTAGAGTTAGCAAAGAATGACCCACTTCTACCTGGACTAAGCTTCCTGGACACCGCTCATGGTGTCAACCCAGTGGTGTCTAAACTGCCATACGGCCTACAAGAGAAACGGGCACAATAGGGCTCAAGATACAAAATAGACAATGTATCCTTTCCTCCATTCTCATACTTTTGCAGGTTAATCAGTAATCAAGCCTGGATGAGAAACGATCCCAGCTTCAGCTTCAGTGAACCCAACCTGCCTGCTTCATCCTCACCATCATGAAGGTATGATAATACAGCAGCTAAACGTAAAGACTTAAATAGAGCTATATCTGTTAAAAGGACAGACATCTCACCCTCCACAACCTCACCTACTGATCGGGGTGTTGTGGATGACAGAGAAAAAGACCCTAATCGTCAGTGTCCTATTCACAAGAAGTCTCACCCTCTTAAGAAATGTTGTGGGCTTAGGGCAAAAACTTTACAAGAGCGCAGGGAGATTCTCCAGAAACTTGGCAAATGCTACAAGTGCTGTGCTTCTTATAGCCATTTTGCTAAAGACTGTAAAGTTGTCATCAAGTGCACCGAATGCGGTAGCGACAGACATGTTACAGTCATGCACCCTACTCCACTTCCAGACAACCCACAACAGCTTCCTACCTCCACTCTCATCTCAAACCATGGCGGGGAGCAACAAGGTCATGCTCCAACCAAAGATAATGTCTCTTCTTCAAGTACAGAAGTCTGTGGAGAAGGCAAGGACCACAAATGCTGTGCCAAGATATGCCTAGTCAAGATATACCCAAGGGATCATTCTGAGAAAGCTGCTAGGATGTATGTCATAATAGATGAGCAGAGCAACAGATCCCTGGTTAAGCCTAAATTACACCATACACTCTCAGAACCTGTTCTGGCCGTGTAGAGACCTTCGGCAGAAGGGTTGATGGATTCATGGTCTCTCATATCAACGAGGAAGAGGGCATACCCCTACCAACGTTAGTCGAATGCGAACAGATACCAGACGAAAGGGAAGAGATTCCCACTCCAGAAGCTGTGTATCAACATTCTCATTTAAGGCACCTTGTAGATGAGATTCCTGCAATGGACAAGAATGCTGAAATCTTAGTACTGATAGGAAGGGACATTCTCAGAGTACATAAAGTACGTGATCAGTGCGATGGGCCTGACGACGCCCCTTATGCACAGACTTGACCTAGGCTGGGTAATAGTGGGTGATGTATGCTTGAACAGGAAGTGTACACCATCTGAGATCCACTCCTTCAAGACTTATGTGTTGGTAAACGGACGTGCATCTCACTTCAAACAGTGCCCTCACCATTATGAAGTAAAGGAGAAGCTTCTTGACATCATCTAAATACCTGATGTTACTCCTGTCCTTTGTGATGACAACCTAGGTACTACAGTGTTTTGTACTACAAATGAGGACAACAAAATAGCCTTGTCAGTTGAAGACAGAGAATTCATCAAAATAATGGATAAGGAATTCTTTCAGGATGAGTCTAACAGTTGGGTTGCACCATTACCTCTTCGTGCTACAAGGGCCAAACTCCCAACCAATCCTGAACAGGCTTTATCCAGATACAACTCACTTCAATGAACACTAAGGAACGGGCCCAAAATGAAGGACCATTTCATTGCCTTTATGAAAAGGATCTTTGACAATGATCACGCGGAACCAGCGCCACCACTTCAAAGACACGATGAGTGCTAGTATCTGCCTTTCTTCGGAGTGTATCATCCACGTAAGCCAAAACAAATCAGGATAGTATTTGACTCCAGTGCCAAGCATCTAGGTGTATCCCTAAATTATGTTCTTCTCACTGGCCCGAATCTAACCAACAACCTTGTGGGCGTACTTCTGAGATTTAGAAGAGAACCAGTTGCCATAACTGCTGATATTGAACAGATGTTTTATTGCTTCATTGTATGTGAAGACCATAGGAACTTCCTAAGGTTTCTGTGGCACCGTGACAACAACATAGACAATGAGATTATGAAATACCGCATGAAGGCACATTTTTCGGAAATAGTCCCTCACCCGCTGTTGTAACATATGGTTTACCAAGGACTGCCATTGATGGAGAAAAGGAGTATGTGCAGATGCTTGAAATTTCGTTGAGAGAGACTTTTATTTTGACGATGGACTTAAGTCTTTACCTACAGAAAAAGAAGCCATAGACCTGCTCCAAAGAACACAAGGTATGATTTCTGAGGCCAACCTCAGACTACACAAAATTGCCTCAAATAGTGTTGCTGTTATGAAAGCCTTCAACCTGGCGATCATGCCACAGGGTTTCAGGACTTAAATTTGGGAATGGACATGCCACCTATACAGAGAAGTCTGGGCCTATGGTGGGACCTATTGTAACATCCCGAAGTATGTTACCAAACTCTCTTTCCCTGCCACAACAGGTTAAGTGTAATTTTATTGTCCGTCTATGTAAATTATATTGTCATTAATGTAATTTAATGTATTTCTAGGCCTGTTTTATATTATGCTGTAATTTTCCTGTACACCAGCAGGTGGCAGCAATATGTGATCAGGTCCATAGCTAGTTTAGTATTGCTAGACTGGAATAGTTCATTCCAGTTTTAGCCCCCTCCTCTGTGAGCAGAAGTGGGCTGGTCCCATGTCCTGTCTCATGGGGAGGAGAAGGAAGTTAAGTGAGTGTACCAGCTACCCCCGCTTGGGGTAGGCTGTGTTAGTAGGAGCTCCCAGAAAACAGGGATGCCAAGACAGGATCTTGCCTCGGTTGAGGCCAAAGATCACTCTTTCCAGCCTGAGCCACCAGCCTCAGCTGGTTGACAAGAAAAGCAGCCACCTCCAGCCTCCAGGAAGAAGCATTCCCTGTGAGCCAAGCTGTGAGTACATATCCAGAGTCCAGGAGAAGCCAAATTCCTCCTCAGTTAGTCAGGCCAATTACAAGCAGAAGACAGACAGAGCAGAAGATAGATACCTGACAGATTCTCCAGGCACATAGTATAGAAGCAGAAGAGATAGTGATCCCTGCCATACATTGCCTATACCTGCTGGGACCTAAAGACTTATGCTGTAACTTATATGGATTACTGCTGCTATTAAGTAAAGACAAGTTGGATTATATTACCAGTCTGGATCTCATTTACTGCTACCAAAGTTCCTCAGTTACACCTATTAACAACACTCAATTTATTGCAAGTGAGCCGGGATCCAGGAGTCCAGCCGTACCAAGGTAGGAGACACCATTGACACTACCATACCTACTACACAGAGACATTATGCCCCTCTGGCATTCCTCACTTGGTACGTGAGTTATAACATCTTAAAGGGCCCTGCTACAGTACCTGTGCAAGCTGCAATTGGCGTCACGAACAAACCATAAACTTATATACACATATCCTGACCCACTGCATCATTGGCCATCGTACCAGTGTCCTGCTCATTGCACTAATAAAGGACACTTTCAGCTTTCAAGTCAGCTCTACAGACAAGCCATTTACCAAGCGTGGTGTTCTGTCAGTGGTAAACAGCCTATACGATCCAAAGGGATTTGTGGCTCCTATCACCATACAAGGTAAAGCCTTACTTAGACAGCTCTCAGAGTCTATTAAAGATTTGAATGCTCCACTGCCATCTGACAAGCTTTTAAAATTGGAGTCCTGGAAGCAATCTCTACACGCCTTAGGTGGCATCCATATACCACGCTGCTACACCTCAGCTTCCCTTGCTACGAGCCGGAGAAAAGAGCTTCACATCTTCTCAGACGCATCTACTGAGGCCATTGCGGCTTTTGCCTACCTCAAGGTGAGAGACTCTTCTAATCAAACCCACATAGGGTTTCTGTTTGGGAAAGCTAAATTAGCACCTAAGCCTGAGCACACAGTTCCTAGGCTTGAACTTTGTGGGACTGTGTTAGCTGTAGAAATCACAGATTTCATATTACGCGAGCTAGACATTCAGATAGATGACACCAAATTCTACACAGACAGTTGTTCTGGGCTACATATACAACCAGACTAAACGTTTCTATGTCTACGTCAGCAGCCATGTAGAAAGAATCAGGAAATCATCTAAACCTGAATAATGGCATTATGTCCCATCTGAAATTAATCCTGCAGATCATGCTACTAGGCCAGTGTCTTCAAGTGTATTTGCCAATTCTTCCTGGTTAACAGGTCCTCAATTCCTGCTGGATCACACATAAGAGACCACAGCTGACGTCTTCGGTCTTCTAGAACCTGACAAGGATCCAGAGATTTGTCCTGAAGTTACAATCCTCGTCACCAGAACTGAACAAAGACTCGTCTTAGGCTGTCAACGCTTTGAAGTTTTTCCAAGTGGATAAAGCTTGTACGCACCAACGCAAGGTTAGTCCATATCGCACACTGCTTTCACACAAAGCCCACGGATGTTCAATGTCAAGGTTGGCACATGTGTCAAAAGCCTCTTTCTGCAAAGGACATTGCTAAAGGTGAAATGATCATAATACGCAGTGTACAACAGGATGTCTTTGGCTCTGAAATTAAATGTATCCGTGACAAGAGGGACATTGCAAAAAACAGTCCAATTGCTAACCTGAAACCATTCATTGACAATGATGATATGTTAAGGATTGGTGGACGTTTAAACAAGGCTAAATTGGGAGAACAAGAACAACATCCTCTCATAATACCTGCTCGCCACCGTATCACAACTCTGCTCATACGGCACTACCATGAAATGGTTAAGCACCAAGGTAGACACTTCACTGAAGGGCTGCCGGCTGCTGGCCTTTGGATTATAGGAGCAAAAAGACAAATTACAGCTATGCTGCACGGCTGTGTTCAGTGCCGTAAATTAAGAGGTAAACATCAGCAACAGCTAATGTCAGATTTGCCAGCTGACAGATTAAGTACTGACCCACCTTTCTCTCATGTTGGATTGGAAGTCTTTGGGCCATGGATGATAACATCCCGCAGAATTCGAAGTGGCAAGCAAAGAGTAAACGATGGGCAGTGCTGTTCACTTGCATGAGTGTGCGTGCAGTACATATTGAAGTGATAGAATCTATGGATGCCTCAAGCTTCATCAATGCTCTAAGACGATTTCTTGCTATCAGAGGACCAGTGAAAACACTGAGGTCTGACTGTGGAACAAATTTTGTTGTAGCCTATAGAGTTACAACTCAACTCTAAACCAATCTAAGAACTTTTAGCTGAAAAGGGCTGTACATGGATTTTCAATCCTCCTCATTCTTCCCACATGGGCGGCTCATGGGAGAGAATGATGGGCATCACACGGAAATACTGGACTTTATATTTATGGACTTAAACTCCTCAAGACTTTCCCACAATATTCTAACGACCTTCTTGGCAGAAACATCTGCCATAATCAACTCAAGACCACTTGTTCCAGTGTCTTCAGATCCAGAGAACCCAACTGTCCTTACCCCAGCTACCCTGCTTACCCAGAAGCTTGGGGGTCCGTTCTTGTTCCACCTGGAAACTTTAAAGACGGAAATCTGTGCTTTGATCAATGGAAGAGAGTACAGAACCTTGCCAACCGCTTCTGGAATCATTGGAAGATGGACTATCTTTCCACTCTGCAAGGACGCAGGAAATGGCAACAACAGTACCCTAATATAAAGGTTGGAGCTCTCGTTCTGCTCAAAGACCAGCAAGCTGAAAGAATCGAGTGGCCTATGGTACTTATTGTGAAGAGCGTTCCTAGCGATGATGGCAAGGTAGGCATGGAAGGCAAGGTGAAGGTGAAAGTTGCAAGACAAGGGACTGCAAGGGACTGTAAAGACTTTCATCAGGCCTATCACGGATCTTGTTCTGCTCTTGCCCTTTGGAGAATAAACTTATTGCCTATGCTGCTGGATCCTACCTAAAACTTCAAGCAAGAAGTGTTTGAACTTGTTACATTTGAAGTCTTGCATTTTGGATGTTGCATTATATGCCTGTTCTCTTATGTTTTTCAGGTCCTCGGACATCAAGCAAATTACTGTTCTTTATTTGCAATCATGTAACTACCGTTATCTTTTATATAGTGACATTTTTAATGCCAGATGGTGAGTGTGCTGCTACGCAGTTAAATTTATATAGTTATTTTGTTGAACTATTCTTATATTCATATTTGTCATATGCTCCCATCTAGTGGCCGTTTTTGGTAATTCACTTTGTTTTCTGCTTAAATCTGTCATTCATTTCTTGCTCCACCCCCTTCTTCTGTGTACCTCACTTCCTGTCTTCTTCAGTCTGCTCCTGGGAATCAACAGGTACACTTGTATTTCATGCTAGCTTGTAAAAGCATCATCTTTTGACCACATAGAACACCGCACAACTCCAAATCCATCTGTTTCTGCTGTACTCTATTATCTGGCTATAGAATAAAGCAACTTACTGTACTTGGATAAACTCGGTGTTGGTGAGATCTAGCTATCCGATAAGGATTGTCCGCAGTGATTATATCTGCTCATACAGGCCAGGCATAGAGGTCTCACTAGGGATAAATCGCTATTACAACAATCTGAGTCAGAATAAGGGGTCCATCTGAAATGTGGCATCAACACAAAAAAGAAGAGCATGCTGTCTGGTTTCAGAAACATCTCGTGCAATCTTTTGCATGAGGACTTCACAATATCCAGCAACTGGCAGCATCACAAGTAAGAAAACTGGGACATCAAATTCACTAAGGCCTCATGCACACGACCGTTGTGTGCATCCGTGGCCGTTGTGCCGTTTTCCGTTTTATTTCGCGGACCCATTGACTTTCAATGGGTCCGTGGAAAAATCGTAAAATGCACCGTTTGGCAGCCGCATCCGTGATCCGTGTTTACTGGGCGTGAAAAAAATATGACCTGTCCTATTTTTTTCACGGCCAACGGTTCACGGACCCATTCAAGTCAATGGGTCCGTGAAAAATCACGGATGCACACAAGATTGTCATCCGCGTCCGTGATCCGTGTCCGTTTTTTCCTATCATTTCAATGGCAAACTTGACTTAGATATTTTTTTCATTTTTCATGTCCGTGGATCCTCCAAAAATCAAGGAAGGCCCACGGACGAAAAAACGGTCACGAATCACGGACCTACGGACCCCGTTTTTGCGGACCATAAAAAAAACACATTGCATGAAAATAAATAAACAGGATCACGTGCAAGTTTTACCTTACACCAGTTTGATAAGTTACCCCAATAGCCTTTTTTTTTTTTTTTTTAAAGAATGAACCCTCTGTTCTAAAAACAGGAGATAAATAAGTACAGACCGCTCACAGCCAGGGAGAAGGAATCTCGCAAGAACTTGAGCTCCTTTTCCCTGGTTGTGAGCGGTCCACTCTGAGAAGCCACCTTGACGCCTGGTAGATGGGCCCGACACAAGTTTGATCAAAATGTGCGCTAAGAGCTACCATTGATCCAAATAGTAGGTATAGTACCACTTGAATTTAGAATGCTCTCCATTTCTCAGCTTTACTGCTTGTGTGTGCAGCCATTATTTTTTTATTTATTATGTTTGCCTTATGGATGTGCACCCATGACTATGATTATGAATAAGAATATGCCAGTCTAAATTTTCTTGTAATATTTATCTGAGGGTGGCTCCTCTTTTAGACTGAGCACACGCCCATCTGCCTGGGGCTTCTGAGCAAAATACAAATGTAGCTGGTTCCTTCACTGCCCTGATAATGTGGACTTGGATAAGTCTAAGAGAGGCGGTATATTAGTGAAAGGGACCCGTCCGCGGAAGCCACCTTGACGCCTGGTGTATGGGATCGATACAAGTTTGATCAAAATGTGCGCTAAGAGCTTCCATTGATCCAAATAGTAGGTATAGTACCACTTGAATTTGGAATGATCCCCATTTCTCAGCTTTACTGCTTATATGTGTGTGCAGCCATAATTTTTTTATTTACACAGCCAGGGAGAAGGAGACACCCACAGCAGAAGACTGCGTCTCTTCCCCATTGCGAGTATACTGTTCATTATAACACAGCGCGCCAAATCGGAGGGGCCACAGCAGACGAAAGGGGGAGGGCTTTTAAAAAACCTCAGGAATACAGCCTGCCCAGCAGGCGGACTCTCAATTCCCCACCTTGATTCTGGGACCCTTTATAACAAAGACCTAGAATCTGCTAAATGAGTTCTCCACTTTTAACAACACCTAAAGAGGGCCTCAGCCAGAGAACCTGTGGGCTGAAGGCATATTACACTGGACAAAGGCTTCTTGGACTTTATCCCTGCAACGGACTATTTCACCAACGGACATCTTTTCTGCGGAAACTAAGTATTTTCTTTCTTTTCTCTATTTTTGTTTATTGGACTATATTTTCCTTTATTATTGTGTTATAATTTCTGTGCATCTTGATAATTTGTGTTGTATATAGATATATAATAAATGACCTCCAAGTCATTTCTCTAGCCATATGCCTGTTTTCAAACACTGCTAAAACTTACCCTAGCCTCTCCGAAGAGAAAGCTACTCGGTTCTGTCATCTAGATAGTGGGTTCCTTGCTCCCATAAATTGCAAGGTGGTGGCAGTTAAACTACCCTGTGTGTGGTTCTGGTCTTGTCGCTCACGCGCTTACTTGCGGTCGGTCGGCGGTCCACTCCCTGCACTTTCAGCCTATCGACTGTACGGACTCAAGTTAGACTGTCGGTGTGCTGAAAGTGGCTGGGAGGCCTGTTTGCGGATTGACCACTAGGGGCGCTGTAACGGTTTTGTGACGTATTGTGGCCGCGGCGGTCGCAGTTCGTCACATATTGGTTGGCAGCAGTGGGATTCCTTTTTGCATGTGTTTAGAACATCTGAACAGAGATTAACTAATTTACCTCTGTCAGAACCAAACCAATTTGGTGGTGGTGTGGCTGAGTGCAATACATTTATCTGTGTGTACAGAGAGACTGTGTAGTCCAGTACCCTCCCCGAAATCTTGTTTTCTTTATCTATCTTTTATTTGGCGTGAAAATGTCCGGGGAATACAAGAAAATGGCTTTGGCAGATCTGGAAAATCTGTGCCAAGAACGGGGCATTGAAGTCGGTCGCAAGACGAAGACCGACCTGATAAAAGACTTGTTCCGATGGGATAACCAACAACTGCGGCTGTTGGATGTGTCTACTGCGGGAGACACCGGCCCATCTGACTCAAGTCCTGAGGAACCGGAGACTGAGAATCCTGACTTCTCGGAGGGGGAACATCCTGCGAGCCCTGTTGGCCCCCCAGCGCAGTATTTCAGTACGGATCCTAATTTTTCTTTAAGTACTCACCCGGAACCGGCCAGTACCAGACTATCTATTTGTACAGACCCTATGATGCAGCAGGCCCTCCAAAAACTAATGGACACTGACCCGGTAAAGTACCTACAGTACATGGCTGAGCGCGAAGAAAGCCAACGTCGGCATGAACTGAGCATGGCCAGAATACATCAACCCAGCCGAAGCTCATCACCCAACTTTCCTGCGGGAAATTTGCTCCCATTGAAAAGGACACTGACATAGACTTGTTTTTGCGATCCTTTGAGAAAGCCTGCCGTCAGTATCGTCTGCCCCAAGAGCAGTGGGCCAGACACCTGACCCCCCTGTTGCGCTACAAAGCGCTTGACGCGTTTGCGGAGTTATCCATGGAGCAGGATGAAGATTATTCCGCCATAAAAGACGCTATCATTGCTAAATACCAGCTGACCCCTGAAGTCTATCGGAAAAGGTTTAGGTCCTTACAAAAGGATCGTATGGACTCTTATACGGATGTGGTCAGCAGCTTACGCACTACATTCTGCCAGTGGACTTTAGGCCTAACAAAAGAGTCTTATGACATCCTAGAGGACTTGATGGTGCTAGACCAGCTTCTTTGTATTTGCCCTGCGGATGTGAGACAATTCGTGCTAGAACGGAAGCCTGCGTCAGCAACCACTGCTGCAGACTTAGCTGAGACTTTTGTCACAACCCGAGTGCCCGATCTGCGTAAATCTGAACCATCTCACTGGAGAGGAGGTCTGCCCAATGTCAGGGCAGACCCCCCTGCCTCTGTGGGCCGTCCACCACAGAGACCACCAAGTGCAGCTACTGCTTCCAGACCTGGGGCACCTAATGGAATCACCTGTCACTACTGCCGCAAGCCTGGACATATGAAATTCAACTGTCCTGAGCGGAGACAGCCACAGCCAGCATCTGAACCACCTGTACCTCGCCTACGGCAGACACAGCCAGCCAGCGCATCCCAGCGTGAACCATCATCTTCAACTGTTTTGTTCGCCGGTGGGGAGGAGATTCACCCCATCACCAGCAATCACCAGCTTGTTACAGTGAATGACCAGCTAGTCACCGGTTTCCGGGACACGGGAGCCGATGTCACCCTGGTGCGTCCGCACCTTGTGCCCACAAAGGACATCATCCCAGACAAGTATCTCACCGTCACTGGGGTGGGGGGCACTCTTTCTCACATTCCCCAAGCCCGGGTTTCCATCGACTGGGGGGTGGGTGTTCAAGAAAAGGTAGTTGGTATCCTAGACCAGCTACTAGTTCCTGTTTTGTTGGGGTCCGATCTAGGCAAGCTGGTATCCTATTATGAACCCGCCACGAACCCCTCGGGATCCCAGGAAGGGGGTCCGCCCTCTGCCCCCACCCAGGTGCCTGGCACCCGGAGGCAAAAGTCTGGGGGAGGGGGGTTGAATGTATCCAGTGTTAATGTTGATGATATGCATGACGTACCTGCTAATGTGATTTCTACATGTGATATTGAAAATGCTAATCTGCCTTGCTCCGAAGTCATACCTGTCCTAGCTGTGACTCGGAGTCGGGCCACCCAAAACTTGAACTCAGAACAGGGGGACAAGGCTCCGGTCTCCTCCCACTCCTCTGACCCCAGGGAGGGTGACTGTCAGCCGCAGGCCTCGTATGCCACGGGCCAGCTGGCTGAAAGGGATCAGGCGGCCTTTGAGCACGCACTTCAAACCGATCCTAGCCTCGAGGGTCTCAGAAGACAGGCTGCTGAGCCCCTCGCGGATGGGGCCGGGTTCAAAGTGTACTGGGAAGGTGGGAAGTTGTATAGTGAGGCCATACAACCCACCAAAGGCGAAATGACCGTGAGTACCAAGTCTCTTGTGGTACCTAGTGCCTTCCGGGGGCATGTGCTGAAATCCGCACATGACACCCCCTTGGCAGGGCACCTAGGAATTCGCAGGACACTTGACCGTATTCAGGGGCATTTCTACTGGCCTAGAATGAGTATAGATGTCATCAATTATTGTCGCTCCTGTACGGTTTGTCAGAAGGTTAAACGAGCTGGGAATCCGCGCAGGGCTCCCCTGTGTCCACTGCCAATCATAAGTGAGCCATTTCACCGAGTGGCAGTCAACATAATTGGACCGCTGCCCATTCCCAGCCGCAGCGGCAAGAGGTACATCTTGATGCTGGTGGATTACGCGACTCACTACCCAGATGCGGTCGCCCTCTCCTCCCTGAGGGCAGACAAGGTAGCAGACGCGCTAATTACCATATTTTCACGTGTAGGGTTCCCTGCGGAGATGCTCACAGATCAGGGACCACAGTTTATGTCTGAACTGATGGACGCCCTGGCGGCAAAGATCCAGATGACGCACCTCGTCTCCAGTCCATACCACCCGCAAACCAACGGCCTCTGCGAGCGCTTTAACGCGTCATTAAAGCAGATGCTGGCCACATTCGTTGAGTCGCAGGGTGGGGACTGGGAACGGTACCTGCCTCATCTGCTGTTTGCCTACAGGGAAGTACCGCAAGAGTCCACCGGGTTCTCCCCGTTTGAACTCCTGTATGGCAGGAACGTCCGAGGGCCACTACAGCTGATGCGAGAGACGTGGGAAGGCAAAGGTGACCCCACGGATGTCTCTGTAGTGGATTACGTCCTGAAGTTCAGAGACAAAATGGAGTCACTCTCTGCCATGGTAACGGAGAATCTGGCCCAGGCCCAGGCCAAACAGAAACTATGGTACGACCGCACCGCAGGAGACCGGGCATTTGAAACAGGAGACAAGGTCTATGCCCTTCTTCCCATAAGGCACAATAAGTTACAGGCGGCATGGGAGGGGCCATACACCATAGAGAAGCGTTTGAACCCCCTGACATACTTGGTGAACATGGGGGGGTAGAAAACAGAAGGCCTTTCACATTAACATGCTGAAGGCTCACCACGATAAAACCCAGTATGTACTCCCAGTGTGCAGCCGGTTAGAACAGGGCGAGACAGACCCTCTGGTAGATCTGCTGGCTGACACCCGGGAGACGGACGGGGACATAAATGTCAACCTGCAGCTCTTCCCGTCCCAGAGAGAGCAGTTACAGGAGGTGTTAGGTCGGTACCACCGGACCTTCTCAGGTATCCCGGGACGGACCAATCTGGTCACTCACCGGTTAGATACCGGAGCACATCCCCCCATCAAGCAATCCGCCTATCGTGTCTCTCCGGAGGTGCAGGTGGACATGCAGCGTGAGGTGGGGGAAATGCTAGAACTGGGGGTCGTTCAGCGGTCCTGTAGTCCATGGGTGGCACCCGTCGTCTTGGTACCCAAGAAAGACAAGACAACGCGGTTCTGCGTGGACTACCGGAAGTTGAACGCTGTAACCACTACGGACGCCTACCCCATGCCTCGCATCGATGAGATGCTAGATAAGCTGGCGGCTGCCAGCTAGCTATCAATCATGGATCTGAGCCGGGGGTACTGGCAGATCCCTCTTGCCCTGGACGCGCGGCAGAAGTCGGCCTTTATCACTCCCTTCGGGCTCTTCGAATTTACGACGATGCCCGTTGGAATGAAAAATGCGCCTGCCATGTTCCAGCGGGCTATGAACGACCTGCTGGAGGAAATGCAACCATTCGCTGCAGCATATTTGGACGATATTGCAGTGTTTAGCCCCACCTGGGAAGAACACCTCAAACATCTGTCCCAGGTACTGCAACGGCTGGCTGCAGCCAATTTGAGCGACAGGTTCAGGCATTCCTGGGGACCGCGGGCTACTATAGGAAGTTTGTACCAGCCTATAGTGCCATCGCGAAGCCCCTGACGGATGCCACTGGTAAGAAGCACCCGAAAGTGGTTACGTGGACCCCTGAGTGTGAGAACGCCTTCCGGGCCTTGAAGCAGGCGTTAGGCTACTTTCACACTAGCGTTCGATCGGATCCGTTCTGAACGGATCCGATCATAATAATGCAGACGGAGGCTCCGTTCAGAACGGATCCGTCTGCATTATATTGGCAAAAAAAAGCTAAGTGTGAAATTAGCCTGAGCGGATCCGTCCAGACTTTTACATTGAAAGTCAATGGGGGACGGATCCGCTTGAAGATTGAGCCATATTGTGGCATCTTCAAACGGATCCGTCCCCATTGACTTACATTGTAAGTCTGGACGGATCCGCACGGCCAGGCGGACACCCGAACGCTGCAAGCAGCGTTCAGGTGTCCGCCTGCTGAGCGGAGCGGAGGCTGAACGCCGCCAGACTGATGCATTATGAGCGGATCCGCATCCATTCAGACTGCATCAGGGCTGGACGGAAGTGTTCGGGTCCGCTCGTGAGACCCTTCAAACGGAGCTCACGAGCGGACAGCCGAACGCTAGTGTGAAACTAGCCTTAGCTAGCGCCCCTGTGCTTCAAGCCCCAGATTTCAGCCGTCGGTTCATAGTGCAAACCGACGCATCAGATTACGGTCTCGGCGCTGTCTTAAGCCAGGTGGATGGAAAAGGGGACGAGCATCCTCTTCTGTACCTGAGCCGGAAACTTCTTCCCCGAGAAGTCTCCTACTCAACTACAGAAAAGGAGTGTCTGGCGATTGTGTGGGCCCTGCAGAAGCTTCAATCCTATCTGTACGACCGCTCCTTCACAATCATTACGGACCATAATCCTCTCAGTTGGCTGAACCGTACTGCAGGGTCCAACGGGAAGCTCCTACGTTGGAGCTTGTCGCTGCAGCAGTCCGATTTTACCATCCAGCACAGGGCAGGCAGCAGACATCAAAATGCGGATGGCTTATCCCGGTGCAACGGCGATCCAGACCCATCAGCGCAGGTTAGCGGCGACGCCACCCGTCTTGCGGACGGATGTCTAGCCACAGACGCGGGGGGAGGTGTCACGGATGATCCGCGAGAATATTGAACTGTCCTCCCAATATTATCAATATTAGTCTCCCTTATTGAGCAGTAGGTCTATTAAACAGTAATTATTTCCCTAGGCCCCAGAATCTACAATTTGATTACTCAGAGCGTCTTCTTCTGTGTACCCAGGAAACAACATAGTCCTTTTGTTCAAGTCAGTCAATAGATGCCCAGCAGATAACGCAATTACAGCTGGCTTCCTTAGGTTGACAAAAGAGCTCCCCTTTCTGCAGAGATATCACAGCTAGGTGTGAAGACTACACCTGGGGGGAGCCATTTGGTGTTGCTGCCATAAGGGTCTGTAATCTAGCTTGCTGCAGACAGGCCGGCACCAAGGTTTCCCAGATTGCAACATGAATCTGAGATATGATTTTTACCTTTTTAAGAGAGACCATGCATCTTACGGACGTAAAAATTACATCATCGTGTCACTCAGAATTCACTGGACATGTACATATGACAAATATAACTCTAAGAGGTGCCCAGGTAAAGTTATGGTGTTACCCCATCATAGAACCAGTTATAATAGTAATATTTGGTATCCCTGAACTCCATATTTTGTGGGGAATGTGAATATGTGCTTGTTACTTGTGTACAGCGGAGACATCCCGCGATATGGCACATGCCATATTTCAGAACTGACATTCACCTCAGAAATACAGCCTGCCCAGCAGGCGGACTCTCAATTCCCCACCTTGATTCTGGGACCCTTTATAACAAAGACCTAGAATCTGCTAAAGGAGTTCTCCACTTTTAACAACACCTAAAGAGGGCCTCAGCCAGAGAACCTGTGGGCTGAAGGCATATTACACTGGACAAAGGCTTCTTGGACTTTATCCCTGCAACTGACTATTTCACCAACGGACATCTTTTCTGCGGAAACTAAGTATTTTCTTTCTTTTCTCTATTTTTGTTTATTGGACTATATTTTCCTTTATTATTGTGTTATAATTTCTGTGCATCTTGATAATTTGTATTGTATATAGATATATAATAAATGACGTCCAAGTCATTTCTCTAGCCATATGCCTGTTTTCAAACACTGCAAAAACTTACCCTAGCCTCTCCGAAGAGAAAGCTACTCGGTTCTGTTATCTAGATAGTGGGTTCCTTGCTCCCATAAATTGCAAGGTGGCAGTTAAACTACCCTGTGTGTGGTTCTGGTCTTGTCGCTCACACGCTTACTTGCGGTCGGTCGGCGGTCCACTCCCTGCGCTTTCAGCCTATCGACTGTACGGACTCAAGTTAGACTGTCGGTGTGCTGAAAGTGGCTGGGAGGCCTGTTTGTGGATTGACCACTAGGAGCGCTGTGACGGTTTCGTGACGTATTGTGGCCGTGGCGGTCGCAGTTCGTCCCAGTCTGCAAATTGCGCATCTGCAAAACACGGATGCTGGCTATGTGCGTTCCACAATTTGCTGGAAAGAATTGTGGAACGCATTGTGGAAGAATAGGACATTTTCAATTTTTTTTTTTGCGGGGCCACGGAACGGAACAACGGATGTGGACAGCACTCCGCTTGCCCCCTTTTTTTTTTTTTTTGCGGCCCCATTGAAGTGAATGGGTCTAAAAAATGCGGCTCGGATGCGGACCAAAACAACGTGTGCATGAGGCCTTAGAAAGGGTGAATTCCGTGATGAAATCTGCAGTATAAATTGGCATGCTGCAGATTAAAAATCCACAGCACAGGTGAGTATTTGCTGCAGATTTTTTCTGCCGCGTGAATGAGAATTGCTAAAAACTCATTTTTGCGGTGGTCTTTATTTCTGCCTTGCACTGCCGGAGGATTCGGCTGATTTATGACTGCGCCTAGTGATAAATTAGGCACACCTCCGGCAGTCCGTGAGCCTGAAGTAAACACTCCAGCGCCTAACTGTAGTCGTTTTTCTCATCTTTTACACCAGTTTTCTAAAATGAAATGATAGTAAATTTGCTGGAGCCAAACTCCCGGCCCCTGCCAAAATAGTGTCGCACAGGCATTTAAAAAAAAATCATAAAATGGGGTCTTGCCACTATTTCTACACCAAAAACTTCCATTAAATGTTTGTAAATGACCCCGTGCAATTTGCTAGTACAGTACAATGCTGCTGATTTGGTGTACAAAAATCTGTGACAGCAAATCTGCAGCTAACCTTAGGCCTCGTGCACACAACCGTATGTATTTTTGCGGTCCACAAAAAAATGCAGCGGACACGGAAAGAAAATACGTTCATGTGCATGAGGCCTTAGTCTTCGAAATGACTCTCACCCCTAATATCCTCCTCCTTTTTATTCCAACAGGGCCTGGCTGTCACCATCGCTCTGATAAGTGCTCATGGTTAGGCTCCATTCACACGTCCACAATGTGTTTTGCAGATCCACGGATCCGCAAAACACAGACAGCGGCAATGTGCATTCCGCATTTTGCGGATCGCACATTGCCGCCACTAATAGAATATGCCTGTTCTTGTCTGCAATTGGACATGTTCTATTTTTTGGCGGAACAGAAGTGCGGATCCGCAATTCCATGTCCGGGCAGCACACGTTAGTTACCTTTTTTCTAGATAATGGAATAAATCTGTTGTGTTTTTGCCACCAGAGGTTATTTGCTTGTTCCGAGAGATTGGTTTGAGGTGTCTGTGTAATCAGGGTACCATTCCCGCACCAAAAACCACCACATGTGTTACTTGCGGTATTTGGTGAAGATTTTGAGTATTTTCTGTGAAATCCACAGAAAAAATAAATAAATAAAAAAAGCACAGAGGACTGACATGCTGCGTATTTAAGGACAACTGCACACATCGATTTTGTGCTTTTTTCACATGCAGAGCAAAACATTACCAAAAAAGTGTATGAGACAAATCTCACTTTGCTTCTTTGTTTCGTGCAGATTTATAAATCCGCAGCATGTAAATTAGGTTTGCAATTCTAGGTGCTGATTTTACCCTTTTCAAAGGAAGGATAAAATCTTCCAAAACTGCAATTATCAATTGTAGTCTTTGGTGCAGAAATGTACACTGAAATGCGTTCAGATCTTCTGCACTTTCACCCGCACCAGTGTGCAGCCACCCTAAATCTGCACGGCAGGTCAATTTCCGCACAGAAAAGAGCAAAGTGTACATGAGATTTGTCTAATCTCGCTGTGTAAATCTGTGTGAAAAAACTGCATGCAGGCACCATGTTCACTCTGCTATCTATAGAGAAAAGCCATTCACAGACAAGTCACAGCTCTACAAATAGCTCTAAAAATACAAAGCAAAAATTCTTACCTTTAAACGGAAGCATACAAGACCCAAAATAACCGGAGCACATATTTCAAACCGATCATCATTTTTCACAAACTCATGAAATTCCTGTGCTAATCGCATATGCTGTGAAATAAAAAAATACAATGATACATTAGAATACAGTGAAACTTCTACAAAAGACCCAGAAGATCACCTCTTTGACAAGACCACACCTAATCCGGATCAGACTTCCTGCAACAGATTTTCAATTCCCTCATATATTCGTACTGGAAGACCACTGTTCAATGCGATTTGGCTGGTCATCTCAGAGGGGTTTCACTGTATGTATTTCCATACAAATACCAGAAGTCATGGTCGGCAGAGGTGGAAATTGCAGACTAACTAAATTTACTTTGCACAGCCTGAGAGGAGATCTAGCATGACTTCATTTCTTCCTCTGCTATCAGCACAGTGCTAGGGAAGGTTTCAGCTGATAACCTGAGTGACGTTGTACAGTCATACTGTACCCTTACACATTAGGGCTGTATTACACCAACAGGTTATCTGACAAAATTTCTGACCAATCATTAGTCAGATAGCTGTTTACACACACCTTTAGTTATACACACCAACTATTAAGGCTCATGCACACAAACGTATTTTTCTTCCTTTTCCGTTCCCTTTTTATAGTACAGGTTCGTATGTGGAACCATTCATTTCAATTGGTCCGCAAAAAAACCTTAAATGACTCCATGTTCATTCCGTTTCCCTATGTCTGCATATCCGTTCCCTAAAATAAAAGATCATGTCCCATTCCTTTGCATTTTGAGGACAAGAACAGGCATCATTACAATGGATCCACAAAAAAAAGGATGCAATACAGATTTCATCCTTCTTTTTTTTTTTTTTTTATGATCCGTGTTTTGCGGACTGCAAAATATACGGTTTTGTGCGTGAGCCCTTAGTCTGATTGGACAGATAATCTGTTGGTCCAATACAGCCGTTTGACAGAGCTTAGCCATATCAGATAGTTACCTAATGTGCATGGCGCCACACAAGTCTACACCAGTGGCAGATGTCAGGAGAATTTTAACATGTCCAATCCTTTCTTTCAGAGAAAAAAAATGGGGTAAGCAGCACTCCAGGTCCCAATTTGGGGACTAACGACGATAAAAAATATGGTGAGATGGTGCCCGCGGATGGGGATCCTGGCTGGGGGTCCTGTCAGGTAAAAAAATATTGAGAAATCCACAGCACTCTTCAATTCAGGTGAAAAAAACGGTTACTTTATTAGTAACAGCAGCATACAGATATCAACTTTTCAAACGTTGCTATCTGTATGCTGCTGTTACTAATAAAGTAACAGTTTTTTTCACCTGAATTGAAGAGTGCTGTGGATTTCTCTATATTTTTCAATCCTTTCTTTCAGCAATTTCTTTCTTTCTTCACAATGAAAGCTATATGCAGTGTACAGGTTTATGGGGAATGAGAAAACACTGTTGGATAAATAAGGGTAACACCACATGTAGTGGTCTTGTCGCTTACTTTTTCTCTACAGGACATTAATGTTTAGTTAGGCTGCTTAACTGGCTAAATTCTATTATTAGTAATTGCATGCAGTCAACAGCTTGTAGTTTTCAAATACATCACAACTGCGCTGCAGGGCAGCACCATTCTTAAAAGGAATCCGTCACCTCGGAAACACTCCCCAAACTGGAGGAAGCAGTGTATAGTGTTTCACAGTCCAGTTAAAAACATCATAACAAAAAACTAGATGGCTGCACACCTTTATATATACAAACAATAGACATAAGAAATGGGGGTCATTCTAGATAAAAGTGGTACAATACCGACTATAAATGAGTAATGGAAGCTCTTAACGCACATACGTGTCGGGCCCATCTACCAGTTGTCAAGGTGGCTTCCGCAGATGGGTCCCTACTCCCTAACACTAAATATACTGCCTCACTTTAGACTTACTTAAGCCTACAGTATTCAGGCCAGCTACAAACGTACTCTGCTCAGAAGTCCCATTACTCATTTATAGTCGGTATTGTACCACTTTTATCTAGAATGACCCCCATTTCTTATCTCTATTGTTTGTATATACAACAGTGTGCAGCATCTTGTTTTTTGTAATTATGTTTGCTTCATTGATATGCACCTGTGATTCTGAAGGTTTTAGTCTAAATTTCTTGCAATATATTGAGGGTAGTGCCTCTTTTAGACTGAACATGCCCATCTACCTGAGACTCTGAGCAGAGTACGTATGTAGCTGGTCTCTACACTGCCCTGAATATTGTAGGCTTAGGTAAGTCCAAAGAGAGGTAGTATACTAGTGTTAGGGATAGGGTTGAGCGAACCCGAACTGTAAAGTTCGGGTTCGTACCGAACTTTAGGATTTTTGGACCCCGGACCCGGACATTTTAGTAAAAGTTCGGGTTCGGTGTTCAGCGCTTTCTTGGTGCTTTTTGAAAGGCTGTAGAGCAGCCAATAAACAAGCGGTTAACTGTCTGACCTTAGAAGCCATCACAGCCATGCCTACTAATGGCATGGTTGTGATAGGCCAGTGTAGCATGTGACCCAACCTCTATATAAGCTGGAGTCACGTAGCACTGCACGTCACTCTGCTGTGCTTAGTGTAGGGAGAGGATGCTGCTGGTGATTTCAGGGAGAAAATAGGAGAGAGTCTTTGCTCAAAATCTAAATCTAACTCAGTGATCTACATACATCGTGTTTTGAGGGTGCAGGGCACAATTTCTTTTCCTGCCCTGAGCCCATTGACCGAAAAAAATAAATACTTTAATAAGTCAGTTAGGTGGGCGGTGGCGGCGGATATTTTATGCAAGCTCAGTGCACCAGCACTGCATCTGAGCTTTTGGGACATTGAAAATACCAATTTTTTTGCCAATATACAACATCTGGATTTGTCAGTGTGCAATTTAAGCTATAAATACAGCCATCATTTTCTGGGGTTTTAAAAACACACTTTTTTGCCCAAAAACACTATTTGAAGGCCTTGCAGCATCAGCACGTGTGAAATTACAGGCTTATGTACTGCTGTCAAATTCAGTTATTAAACAAACACTTGTTTGGCCAATACATTTTTAGTTGGCAGCCTTTGATGCAGATGTCATTGTGAGATACACCCTTTATACATTTGGGTTAGATTCTGATATTTGAAATACCGCCATTTGGTGCACAAATCTTTAATTGAGGCCTACTGTGTGTCAGGCCGTGTGAGATGCACCCTGTATATACAGGGCTTATATTATTTCATTAATAAAACACCCCTTTTGGGGCAAAATACACAATATTTCAGGCCTTGCAGCACCTTGATGTTTGAAATTCCTGGGTTATATACTGCTGCCATATTGAGTTATTAAACAAACACCCGTTTGGGCAAAAAAAGTTTATTTGGCAGCCTATGCTGCATATGTCATTGTGAGATACACCCTTAATACAGGGTGGGCCATTTATATGGATACACCTTAATAAAATGGGAATGGTTGGTGATATTAACTTCCTGTTTGTGGCACATTAGTATATGTGAGGGGGGAAACTTTTCAAGATGGGTGGTGACCATGGCGGCCATTTTGAAGTTGGCCATTTTGAATCCAACTTTTGTTTTTTCAATAGGAAGAGGGTCATGTGACACATCAAACTTATTGGGAATTTGACAAGAAAAACAATGGTGTGCTTGGTTTTAACGTAACTTTATTCTTTCATGAGTTATTTACAAGTTTCTGACCACTTATAAAATGTGTTTAATGTGCTGCCCATTGTGTTGGATTGTCAATGCAACCCTCTTCTCCCACTCTTCACACACTGATAGCAACACCTCAGGAGAAATGCTAGCACAGGCTTCCAGTATCCATAGTTTCAGGTGCTGCACATCTCGTATCTTCACAGCATAGATAATTGCCTTCAGATGACCCCAAAGATAAAAGTCTAAGGGGGTCAGATCGGGAGACCTTGGGGGCCATTCAACTGGCCCACGATGACCAATCCACTTTCAGGGAAACTGTTCATCTAGGAATGCTCGGACCTGACACCCATAATGTGGTGGTGCACCATCTTGCTGGAAAAACTCAGGGAACGTGCCAGCTTCAGTGCATAAAAAGGTAAACACATCATCAGTGTGTGAAGAGTGGGAGAAGAGGGTTGCATTGACAATCCAGCACAATGGGCAGCACATTGAACACATTTTATAAGTGGTCATAAACTTGTAAATAACTCATGAAAGAATAAAGTTACGTTAAAACAAACCACACCATTGTTTTTCTTGTCAAATTCCCAATAAGTTTAACGTGTCACATGACCCTCTTCCTATTGCAAAAACTAAAGTTGGATTCAAAATGGCCGACTTCAAAATGGCCGCCATGGTCACCACCCATCTTGAAAAGTTTCCCCCCTCACATATACTAATGTGCCACAAACAGGAAGTTAATATCACCAGCCATTCCCATTTTATTAAGGTGTATCCATATAAATGGCCCACCCTATACATTTAGGTTAGATTCAGATATTTGAAAAACCACAATTTGGTGCACAAATCTTTAATTGAGGCCTACTGTGGGTCAGGCCATGTGAGATGCACCCTGTATATACAGGGGTTTGATTCACGTATTTGAAATACAGCCATTTGAGCAAAAAAATCTTTAATTGAGGCCTACAGTGGGTCAGGCCGTGTGAGATACACCCTTTACATACTGTCGTTCTATTCTACTATTAATTAAACACCGATTTAGGGCAAGATCCTAAATTTGAGAAATATGAGGAGAGTGTCAAATAAACACGCACAAGTGAAAACCCTTCCTCAGGTGCGAGTAGGTGACAGAACCTGCAGCGGTATTTCGTCAGGCCTAATGCAGCTTTACGAATGGTGAGGCCAGATCAAGTACAGGCGATAGTAGATTGGGTTACTGACAGTGGATCCAGTTCATTCACATTGTCTCCCACCTCTCTCCTGCTGAAAGACCACAGTTGGCACCTGCAGCCGATGTCCATCAGTCTTTTACCACGCCCCTTTGCAAATCAGCCAAGCAGTCTGAGCCCCAAGTCATGCAGCAGTCTCTTCTGCTTTTTGATGACTCTGTTAGCAGGGCCATCCACCTAGCCCTGCCCCAGAAGTGGAAGAGATGCCCAACCGATGCCCAACCACTTATGTTTCAGGATGAGTACATGGGAGGACCATCGCAGCACGTCTCGGATGATGACGAAACACAGGTGCCAATTGCTGGGGCTTTCGAAAGTGTGCAGACCGACAAGAAAGGCAGGGGTGAAGACTGGGTGGAAGATGATGTGGAGGACGATGAGGTCCTCGACCCTACATGGAATCAAGGTCATGCGAGTGACCTATGTAGTTCGGAGGAAGAGGCGGTGGTCGCACAAAGCCACCAGCACAGCAGAAGAGGGAGCAGGGTGCAAAAGCGGAGCGGCCGTCCTCTAGACAGTAAGCCTGCTACTGCCCACCATAGCAAGGGACCGAGCACACCAAAGCCAGCTCCAAGGAGTTCCCTGGCGTGGCAGTTCTTCAGACAATGTGCTGACGACAAGACACAAGTGGTTTGCACGCTGTGCTATCAGAGCCTGAAGCGAGGCATAAACGTTTTCAACCTGCATGACCAGGCATTTAAGTGCAAAGCACAAGCTGCAGTGGAGTAGACACCTCACAAACCAAGAAAGGTCTCTGGGTCCTCCTGCTTCCTCTTCTGCTGCAGTCTCGGCCTCTTCATCCATCTCTGGAGTGACAGTGCCACCTGCCACCCAGCAAACAGAGGATCGGCCACCAACACCTCGGTCACCAGGCATCTCCACAATGTCCCAAGGAAGTGTTCAGCTCCCCATCTCCCAAACACTGGAGAGGAAGAGGAAATACCCCCCTCCCCCACCCACCAGCGATCCCTAGCCCTGAATGCCAGCATTTCTAAATTACTGGCCTTTGAAATGCTGTCATTTTGTCTGGTTGAGACGGATAGTTTTAAAGGTCTTATGGTGGTGGCTGTCCCACATTACGTCGTGCCCAGCCGCCACTGCTTTTCCAGGAGAGCCATCCCTTCCCTGCACAACCAAGTAGGGGACAAAATCAGGTGTGCACTGTGCAACGCAATCTGTGGCAAGGTGCACCTGACTACGGATACGTAGACCAGTAGGCACGGTCAGGGACATTATAGCTCCATAATAGCACACTGGGTAAATGCAGTGGCGGCTGGGCCTGAGGCGGATAGCAGTTTGGAGCATGTCCTTTCATCACCGAGGATTGCAGGGCGCTTCAGTTTGCCTCCTGTTGCTTCCTACTCTGCTTCCTCATCCTCTACCAGCATGTGCTGAATTTGTTGGTGCAGAGATTCCTTAAAAATTACCCTGCTGTGTCAGAGCTGCTGCATAAAGTGCGGGCCGTCTGTGAGCGCTTTCGGCGTTCTCACCCTGCTGCTGCTCGCCTGTCAGCACTGCAGCGTAACTTCGGCCTTCCCGCTCACCGCTTCATATGCGATGTGCCCACAAGGTGGAACTCCACCTTGCACATGCTGGCTAGACTGTACGAGCAGCAGCAGGCGATAGTGGAGTTTCAGCTGCAGCACGCACGGGTGAGTCGCTTGGCGGAACAGCTCCACTTCAACCACCAATGACTGGGCCTCCATGTGAGACTTGTGTTCCTTGTTGCACTGTTTCGAGTACTCATCCAACATGGCCAGTGCCGATAACGCCGTTCTCAGCGTTACTATCCCACTTCTATGCCTCCTTGAAAAAATGCTCCTGGCGATGATGGAAGAGGATGTGGCACAGGAGGAGGAGGAGGGATCATTTCGTAGGGTTTTCGGCCAGTCATTCCCAAGTGGCTCCGAGGGTGGCTTCCTGCACCCACAAACCCAAGGTACACAATTGTCCAGCCAGGGCACAGTTCTGGAGGATGACTAGGTGGAGGAGGAGGAGGAGGAGGAGAAACCATGTTCACAGCAGGGTGGCACCCAGACCAGCTCATGGCCATCACTGGTGCAAGGATGTGGGAATACAGAGGACACAGACGATACACCTCCCACAGAGGACAGCTTTTCGTTGCCTCTGGGCAGAGCGATTACATGCTGCAGTGTCTCTGCAACGACCGCCGAGTTGCCTACATTCTAACTTGTGCTGATTACTGGGTGCAGAAAATTTAAAAAGGTTTCAGACCACTATCCGGCGCTGCAGGCATAAAGATCAGTCCTTGAGATGAATAGGATTCTTTTTATTATTAGAGTCAACGCGTTTCAAGGGCGAAATGCCCCCTTCGTCAGGACAATATACAGAATAAAAATACACTTGTGTTAGGGATATTTAAAATGCTGTTTTGGCGGGTTAAACAAGGGGCGGTTCAGGGTTGGGGTGGGCGTGCTTAGTAAAATGAGGCTAATTGCTAGTATCCCTTGGCAATTAGTAGCAGATGATGTTCTGTATCTGACACTTCTGTGGTGTGCAGGCTAGATAGCGTGGAGTCAAGCGATCCATGATGTAGTTAAATAAATACATTGTTTCATTCATAATATCCATAGTGATACATTTCATGTTACATTAATTAGTTTGAATCGAACATTTCATAGTACTGATAGTGATAGGTTGAATGTTGCGGCGCTGCTGTTCACTGTGAGACCGCAGCGGACCTTCACATAGAGCTGTGTGCGGCTCTGGCTCCCCGCTTTCACCATGCAGCGGTTCGCCTGTCTGTTATTCCTGCAGGGTTTGCCGGCTCTCCTGCGTGCTATAATACTCAGCGCTGCCCGATCTCTCAGACCGGGATCCTTACAAACCACAGGTCGGTCTAGTATAGCGCTGCTGTTTTGTAACTGCTATGTTCTAAATAGTGATTTATGCGCTAATTGTTAGGGGGTTCTGGATTATTATTCCCAGAGGAGGTCGTCTGATTTTAATATATATATATATATACTATGATATCTAATTGTCACCATATGTCGGCCACTTATATAGAGTATAGAATGGTGAGATTAATACTGGTTAAAAATCCTTATGGCCAATTTTGGTGTTATGCCAATATGTTATGATTTATAAAACACACATATATATATATATATATATATATAGAACTTCCATATATGGGATGGAATAAGAAGCATCTATTAATATTACACTAATAACTAGTGTTATAACTATATGGCTATCAATAATTTACAGTAATTAAAATTGATTAGACCCTTATTTCTAATATGGACCTGATGGATATACTACAGGGTTGTATGGCGGGATTTTTCTTGAGATACAAATATATTAGAATATTCTAAAAAGCGGTGTATACATTATAATATAGAAGCCAATATGTAGAGTGATAAGGTAATAGCCAGTAGAAGAGAGAATATTACTAGTAGTGATAATGGAGGGTACATAGTGACTGTCAATAGTTTATAGATGGCTAGGTAGGTATATAAATGTGTTGTATGGGTGTTATAATATATATAGAGAGTCTATAGAGGAAGAGGGGCATCTCTACACGCCATACTCTTAGCCCCGATTGTATGAATGAACGTTGTACGGATATATATATCCCCGTGCGTGCGTACACGATGGTATGCCAGTACCCGTCAGTAGACCCAATTCGTGTTGGAGTTTGTAGTGATAAGGACTGATTACTGGGTGGCCACGCTGCTGGATCCCCGTTACAAGGATAATGTACCGTCCTTAATTCCCTCACTGGAGCGTGATTGTAAGATGCGCGAGTACAAGCGCACGCTGGTAGACGCGCTGCTGGTGGCATTCCCACCTGACAGCCGGGGCACAGTGGAAGCACAAGGTGAAGGCAGAGGAGGAGGAAGAGGTCGCCAACGCAGCTGGGGCACTGCCAGCACCTCAGAAGGCAGGGTTAGCATGGCCGAAATGTGGAAAAGCTTTGTCAGCACACCACAGCAACCAGCACCACCAGCTGATATGGAACGTCTTAGCAGGAGGCAGCATTTCACCAACATGGTGGAGCAGTATGTGTGCACACGCCTACACCTACTGAATGACGGGTCTGCCCCCTTCAACTTCTGGATCTCCAAATTGGGCACATGGCCTGAACTTGCCCTTTACGCCTTGGAGGTGCTGGACAAGCTCACATTCATTAAAATGAACCAGGCATGGATCCCTCAGGACTTGTCCGTACCTTGTGCAGAATAGACATGTATACCGGCACTAACCAGCCATTGTTATATTGCAGCGCAATTGCTCATTCTTGTATTTTGGATAGTTCACACTCTTTTAGAGTGTACCCTAATTTAATTTTTTTTTATTCAGATCAAAAACCTGTGTTGGCTACCTCGTCCTCCTACACCGCCGCTTCCACCTACACCACTACGTGCACCGCCTCCTCAAACTCCTACTCCATATGGAACTCCACCTCATAAATCAAATTTTTTTTTTTTTTGGTGTATAGTGCCACTGCTATACCTGGTAGACAGATTAAACAATAAAAAAAATTGTCTGTTACATTTTATGGTGAAATTCACCAATTTTTGGGTGTGATGTACCACTGATATACCTAGTAGGCCGGTTCAAAAAAATAATAATTGTCAGTTACATTTTCAGTTGAAATGCAACAATTTTTGGGTGTGAAGTACGACTGCTATACCTATTAAACCAGTAAAAAAAAACATTTGTCAATTACATTTTAGGGTCAAATTCACCAATTTTTGGGTGTAATATACCTTTCCTCTACCTAGTTGACAGCTTAATAAATTTCAATAATTTTTATTTTTTATTTTTGGGTGACAATAAACAATTGTTTTCTGTCATAGACCCCTTCTCTACCAAGTAGACAGGTTAATACATTTCTGTAATTTTTCTGTTACATTCTTGGGTTGACATTATCCAATTTTAGACGTGAATAAACCTCCTCTGCATAGGTGACAGGGAATAAAATTTCTGAAATGCTTCTTAAGGACTATTTCACCTTAAGGGCTGATAACTTTAAAACGCTTTGACTTATCCAGGCCATTCTGAGATTTTTTTTTTTTCACATATAGTACTTCATGACACTGTGTTTTTTTTTATCTTTTACTTTTTTCACTTTCTCTTACATTTTTTTTTTTTACCCAGACCCATTTGGTTCTTGAAGATCCAGTGGGTCTGATGTCTGTATAATACAATACAATACACTATATAGTGTATTGTACTGTATTTTACTTACACTTTGTCTGAACAGATCTATGCCTTTAGCACAGATCTGTTCAGCACCATGGACAGCAGGATGCCTGAGAAGGTGTCCTGTTGCCATGGGAACCTTCCCCATCTGCTCGGTTATGGCCACAACTGAGCAGACGGGGAAGGGTAAGGAGGGGGGCGCCCTCTCTCTGTGACCCCATCCTGTCTGGGGGCTGCAAAGGCACAGCAGCCCCCCGATGGGAGAGGGAGGGAGCTCCCTGACCCTGACTGTTAACCTTTTCCATACAGCGGTCCATACGGATGGTGGTATGGAAAGGGTTAAACGGCTGACATCTGCACAGCTGTCAGCCGTTTATAACAGAGTGTCAGCAATGTGCTGATACTCTGGTATAACCACTGAACACCAATGAATTTTCAAGAGGAGGCGGGCGGAGGATCGCGATCCCGCCTGCTGCACCGCCTGCCTCCCGCACCACTCACAACCCCCCACCTGCACCACCCGCCGGCATAAAATCATTCACTTTTTTTGAATGATTTCAGCCGGCATCCTGTTCAGATCAACCCCCGCGGCGCCGCAATCGCGATTTAAACTTAGGACGTACCGGTACGCCCTAAGTCCTTAAGGGGTTAATTGATGCGCACCACCTTCTTTGATTCAATGCTTAAACTTAAACAAGTTGTACCACATTTGCACTTCAATAATTTGTCCCACATTTCCGCTATACTCTGTTGGCCAACATTTGCGCCTCAATAGCTTTTCCCACATTTCCGCTTGACTCTTTTGGCCCACATTTGGGCTTCTGTAATTTGTCCCACATTTGCGCCTCAATAGCTTTTCCCACATTTCAGCTCGATACCCAATTTTTTTTATAAATTTATCTCCCTTAAATTTGGTCTCTTTTTATCATGCTCCCTCTCCGGCCTGGAACTCTGATTCCCCGCCACCCGTGATCACCATGGTAGGCACATAAAAGAACATTGAAAGTTGATAGAGCAGATATCAAATTGGATCATGAACATCACGGGGACGTGCAACATAGTGGGTTAGTAAATATGCACACGCCTACACGAACTAACTGACAGGGGTCAGCCCCTGCAACTTCTGGGTCTCCAAATTGGGCACATGGCCTGAGCTTGCCATTTACGCCTTGGAGGTGCTGGTCTCAGTGGCGTCGCCAGGGGGGGGCCAGAGGGGGCCACGGCCCCCCCTACATCATGCTGTGCCCCCCCATGTGCCCCCCCAACTAAAATGCGCCCCCCCCCGCAAGTGGCACATGATGGGGGGACGACTTACTTAATAATGGCACATTGGGGGGGGGGGACGACTTACTTAATAATGGCACATAATGGGGGGGGACTTACTTAATAATGGCACATTGGGGGGGGACTTACTTAATAATGGCACATGATGGGGGGAGGGACTTACTTAATAATGGCACATAATGGGGGGACTTACTTAATAATGGCACATGATGGGGGGGACTTACTTAATAATGGCACATGATGGGGGGGACTTACTTAATAATGGCACATGATGGGGGACTTACTTAATAATGGCACATGATGGGGGGGACTTACTTAATAATGGCACATGGGGGGGGACTTACTTAATAATGGCACATGATGGGGGGGACTTACTCAATAATGGCACATGATGGGGGGACTTACTTAATAATGGCACATGATGGGGGGGGGGCTTACTTTATAATGGCACATGGGGGACTTACTTAATAATGGCACATGATGGGGGGGACTTACTTAATAATGGCACATGATGGGGGGACTTAATTAATAATGGCACATGATGGGGGGGACTTACTTAATAATGGCACATTGGGGGGGGGACTTACTTAATAATGGCACATGATGGGGGGGGACTTACTTAATAATGGCACATGATGGGGGGGACTTACTTAATAATGGCACATGATGGGGGGGACTTACTTAATAATGGCACATGATGGGTGGGGACTCACTTAATACTGGCTCATGATGGGGGGGACTTACTTAATACTGGCACATGATGGGGGGCCTTAATACTGGCACATGATGGGGGGCCTTAATACTGGCACATGATGGGGGGGCCTTAATACTGGCACATGATGGGGGGGGGCCTTAATACTGGCACATGATGGGGGGGCCCTTAATACTGGCACATGATGGGGGGGCCTTAATACTGGGGCAAGTGGACGTTTCAGGTTGTCTGGATGTTTCAGGTTGTCGGTCTGTCATCCATTACCTGGATGATTTTCTGTGTTTGGGACCGGCGGATTCACAGGTGTGTCAGTTGTTGTTTCCACGTTACAGTCGGTTTTTTCATCCATTGGTGTGCCGCTGGCGGACGGGAAGACGGTAGGGCCCACGACTGAGCTGAGTTTTTGGAGGATTGTTGTGGACACGGTAGCTATGGAGTGTAGGTTACCGGAGGATAAGTTGTGCGACTTGCGGGGGGAGGTGGACAGGGCGAGGAGGTCGGTTAAGATTCGTTTGAGGGATTTATCATTGTTGGGGAAGTTGAATTTTGCATGTCGGATTATGCCGATGGGTCAGATTTTTTGCAGGCGGTTGGCGGCGGCCACCGCGGGGGTGACGGCAGTGCATAATTTTATTAGATTTGGACGGGAACTGCGGCGTGATCTGGAGGTCTGGGCTCGGTTTTTAGCAGAATTTAACGGGAGGGCGTTGGTGTTGGGGGATGCGGTGGACAGCGTGGATTTTGATTTGTTTTCAGATGCGGCAGGGGGGGTTGGTTTTGGGGTTTATTGTAACGGGCAGTGGTGCGCAGATCGCTGGCCTGGGTCGTGGGAGGGGAAGGGATGGACTAGGAATGTGGCCTTGCTGGAGCTTTTTCCTATTGTGTTGGCATTGGAGTTGTGGGGGGATATGTTTCGCAACCAAAAGGTGAGGTTTCATTGTGATAACATGGGGGTGGTGCAGGTGATTAATAGTTTGTCGGCTTCATCTCCCCCGGTGGTTAGGTTATTACAGCATATGGTGTTGCGTTGTTTGGAGCTGAATGTGTGGGTGGTTGCAGTCCATGTTCCGGGTGTTTCTAACGGTATTGCGGATGCTCTTTCTCGTTCGCAGTGGGAGCGCTTTCGGCAGCTAGCACCAGAAGCGGAGGTCGTCGGGTTGGAGTGTCCGGTGCTGTTGTGGGAGGTCTTGGAGGTACTGTGAGCGGGTTGTTCAGGGCTTCCTTGTCGACCGGTACGTGGGCAGCATATGAGGGTGCTTGGGAGTGTTGGGTTGGTTGGTGTGACATGCTGGGTGTGGGGGTGGGAGCGGGTGAGGTCCCCTTGTTGTTGTTCTTGGGGGAGAAAAAGGAGGAGGGGTGGTCGGTGGCACGAGTGAACAAGTGCGATTGGCATTTGGCTTCAAGTTGCGGGGGTTGGTTGACTGTACAAAGGCTTTTGTAGTGCGGCAGGTGCTGAAGGGTTGGCGGCGGGGAAGGGGTGTAGTATTTGCCTGTTTGCAGTGCCGGGTTGCTCGATGTGCCCAGTTTTTTGTTTGGGTCGGTATCGGGTTGGTAGGGGGAAGGGAGAGTTCCCTCTTTTGCGGCATGCTGATGGGTCCTTTTTGTCCAGATTCCAGTTCATAGCGGTATTGAAGCGGTGCTTAAGGGAGTTGGGAGTGGATCCGAAGCGTTATACGGGCCACTCGTTTCGAATTGAGGTGGCGACGGAGGAGGCCCGCCTAGGTATGAGCGAGGAGGTTATTAAGAGGATTGGTAGGTGGGAATCGGGACGATTTCGTTCGTATGTTCGCTTAGGAGGTCTGTAGGGGCGGTGGTTTTGGGCCCTGGCAGTAATGAGTTCGTTTTGTCTGCTTATTTCGTTGCAGGTGGTTCTCCGGCTCTGGTGTGGATTATCGGCCATTCGTTTGTGTTTTGGGGGGCGTTGAGGGCGGATGTGAGGCCTAATGGTCGTCAGTTGGGCTTTGATAGGGAGGTGGCGGCCATCCGGTGGCTGGGTTACAGAGGTATGTTGTGGGGGGGGATTTTGAGGGAGGTTCACAGGTTTGTTCAGCTAGACCAGCCTCCGGATGTCTTGGTGCTACATGCGGGAGGGAACGACTTGGGTATGAAACCGGTTAGGGAGCTGATCAGGGATGTTAAGTTCGACCTGTTACGGTTGTGGGCGTTGTTTCCCGGGATGGTAGTGGTGTGGTCGGATATAGTTCCCAGACGGCGTTGGCGCAAGACGCTTTCGGTGGAGAGGATAAATAAGGCCCGGATAAAAGTGAACAGGGCGGTTGGGAAGTTTGTGGCGCGGAATGGGGCAGTGGTGGTGCGGCATTTGGAGTTGGAGTCCGGTATTGGTGAGTTTTGGAGGGTGGATGGTGTCCACCTCAATGCGGTGGGCATTGATTTGTGGTCATTGGATTTGCAGGGTGGGATTGAGCGAGCCCTGGGTTCATGGAGGGCCGCGCAAGCTTGAGGTTAAGGATCAAGTTGCGCGTCTGTGGCGGTAGGAGGTCCTGGAAGACGGTGGTAGGGCTTGGTGTTTGTGGATGGGAGGGCCTCAAACGGTGGGGCTGGACTCCCAGGTGTGGATAGTTGGTTGGTTTCAGTGGGTGACCATCACTCGGTGTCTCCGAGCTGGAGTGATACGGCTGGAGGCAGGGTGGCTTAACCGGGTGTTTGGGGCATCAGCTGGAATCGAATCGGGGCTTCTAGGACCTCCTTCGTCAAGGTTTATGTATAATATTGTTATGTATATTGTTATATATATAATTATATGGATCTTTACATGTTATGTTTGTATTAATAAAAGGCTGCTGTGGCCATTTAATTCCAAGATACGGTGTTGTGTCATTTTTGGTGGGTTGGGAGGTGGGGGGTAAGGTAGTGGAGGAAAAAGTGATGTGTAAGGTGGGTGTGGAGGACCTGAGGAAATTCCCCATAACCTTATCATGCTTACAGTATGCCAAACGGAGCAGAGACTAGCCTCAAACATTCTGGTACAAAGTCATTTGGAGTGATGAGACTAAAATTGAACTGTTTGGACACAACCATAAGGCCTCTTTCACACGAGCGTGTCCGGATGCTTTGCGGCAAACCCGCGCGAGTAGGTACGCAATTGCAGTCAGTTTTGACTGCGATTGCGTTCCGTTGTTCAGTTTTTATTGCGCAGGTGCAATGCGTTTGGCACGCGCGTGATAAAAAAACTGAATGTTGTACCCAGACCCGAACTTCTTCACAGAAGTTCAGGTTTGGGTTCAAGGTTGTGTAGATTGTATTATTTTCCCTTATAACATGGTTATAAGGGAAAATAATAGCATTCTGAATACAGAGGGGAAATTAGATGTTGCAGAAAAAGCATATGTAGATGACCCCACGCCAGAGCATCATTCACTTTGGTTACTAGCTCAAAGACAATACAACTTATACTTAACTGAATTTACCCAGAAGCGCCTTATGGTTCAGAAACTGAACATTTTTTCTGAAGGGGATAGGAGTGGGAGAGCTTTGGCGTACCTGGCCAAAACAGAAGTCCCACTAACAGTAGTACCAGCTCTTTTTACTGCACCAGAGGAAATATGTGACCAATTTGCTAGTTACTACGCCTCATTATATTCCTCTAAAACTACTAAAACCACAGAGGAGGTAGTACTTTTTCTGGATACTATCCTAGTAAGGGAGCTAGTGCATTCAGAAAGGCAGTTATTAGATGGCCCCATAGTCCTGCAGGAAATCCAACATGCCATATCATCAATGGCAGGGCTGGCCAACCTGAGGCTCTCCAGCTGTTGTAAATCTGCAACTCCCAGCATGCACAGACTGCCTACAGCTATTAGCCTACAGCATGGCATGGTGGGAGTTGTAGTTTTACAACAGCTGGAGAGCCACAGGTTGGCCATGCCTGATCTATGGCAAAAGGAAAAACTCCTGGTCCGGATGGCTTCCCTGTGGAGTGGTACAATTTCCAGATTGAGGAAGTGAGTCAGAGGCTCAGCAAGTTATTTATGTATGCTCTGGAGGGTGGGGCCCTGCCAACATCGTTCCATGAAGCTACTATAGTGGTCATACACAATGCAAGCACGTTTCTAAATCCTTTTGCAGAGATCACAGCTAACTGCGCAGCTGCAGGAGCCCATTATCACTGGCAACAGGGCTCCCCATAGAGAACGCAGGGACTTTTTTTTACTGTCTCCTCCTTTTCCATCGCTGCATACACAATGTTCAATAACCACTTTTTACACAGATCTGGAGGTGGCAATAGTCCTAGCGATCATATGATCAAATGGGGCCAGGTGTCTGTGCTAGTTTCAGGGTCTTAGCAGTCCTAGATTAGCTCTGTAGTGAGGCTGTATGTCTTATTTGGAGGCTGTATTCTCCCTGTAATTGGGGCTAACATGTCAGCCTAGTTACAGGTGGAATCAGCGATAACATTTTTTTAAATGCAATATTAAATGGCCCCGAAGTTTAAAAGTAAAATAAATTATGAAATAAAGATATAATATATATATATATATATATATATATATATATTTTATTTTTTATTTTTTTTTAAAGCCATCGGTGCAGCTTCTAGCCCTGCCCCAGGCGACATCCCATATATCAAAATGGCCATTACAGAAATAGGACAAAATTAACTGAAAGATTTTAGAAAAAAAAAAGACTATTTTTCCCCCTTAACATTTTAAAATTAAAAACCCCAAATAAAAAAACACAAAAATGCCAAAATAAAAATGATAAAAATAAAGCCCCATGTATCACTAAAAACATTTTTTTAATAATTTACTTAAAATATACATGTAAAAAAGATGGAAAAAGTCAGAAAGCCAGGTCTTGAACTACTTAAAGCGCTGCTGAACAAAACTGTCAGCAGTAAATGTTATTAAACATAAATCTCACAGTACAGAACTTATGGGGTCATTTATCAAAAAGGTGTAAAGTAGAACTGGATTAGTTGCCCATAGCAACCAGATTCCACCTTCCATTTTTGACAGCTGCTTCGGAAAATGAAAGGTGGAATCTTATTGGTTGTTATGTGCAACTAAGCCAGTTTTACTTTACACCAGTTTGATAAATGACCCCATTAGTTTTTAAATTCCTAGACGTTCCTACGCGGATACTTAGGTGCTGACATACTGCACATGCTGCTGAAGCTAGTGATTCACTGCAGCACTTGCTCCAGCGATCTAAATAAATGCCAGCATGAGGAGGGGTGCCAGAACAGTATAACTTTCAAGCAACAATAACTGTGTAAGGGCTCATGCACACAACCGTTGCTTTTATCTGCATCCGATCCGCACTCTTTCACGGGTCAGATGTCAACCCATTCACTTCAATGGGGCCGCGAAAGAGGCAGCTAGAACACGTATTCTGTCCACATCTGTTTGTCCATTCCATGGCACCTACAAAAATATAGAACATGTCCTATTCTTGTCTTGACTAAACACAAGGATAGGACTGGTCTATTATGGGCAAGGGGCTAAAATGATGACCTCACACAGCCAGTATCCATGTTTTGCAGAACACAAAAACAGCTACAGCAGTGTGCATGAGCCCTACATTTATTTTCTGCTAATGGTAACGTGACCACATGAAAGAAAAATTGTGTTACGTTGTTATTTGCGATCTTAAATCTATTTACCTTTCGTATATAATCCTGAAGTCCTGTCACGCCATACATTCTTAAGACAAACCACAATTTTAGAGATCGAAACCTTCTTCCCAGTGGGATCTGCCAATGCTTTCCAAAATAAAAATAAAAATATAAAACTTTAACCAAGGCAGACATATTCACATGTTTAGAACTGTGCTGTCAGCAGTTAGAATGCAAACAGATTTTACGTTTCTTCTTTAACTTTAATATTCAAATGAGTTTCCACATAAAAGTGCCTGAAATTAAAGAGGTTGTCTGGTTTTCTCATATTGATGATCTATCAGGATAAGTCATCAATATTAGATCGACTCCCAGCACCCATTCCAATCAGCTGTTTGAAGAAAACGAAGAGCTCATACGAGCTCTCATGTGTTCTCCTCACTATTAGGCCTCTTTCACACTACAGTATGTCCATTTCAGTGTTTTGCGGTCCGTTTTTCACGGATCCGTTGTTCCGTTTTTTTGCTTCCGTTGTGGTTCCGTTTCCGTTCCGTTGTTCCGTTCCGTTTTTCCGTATGGCATATACAGTATACAGTAATTACATAGAAAAAATTGGGCTGGGCATAACATTTTCAATAGATGGTTCAGAAAAAACGGAACGGAAACGGAAGACATACGGATGCATTTCCGTATGTGTTCCGTTTTTTTTGCGGACCCATTGACTTGAATGGAGCCACGGACCGTGATTTGCGGGCAATAATAGGACATGTTCTATCTTTCAACGGAACGGAAAAACGGAAATACAGAAACGGAATGCATATGGAACACATTCCGTTTTTTTGCGGAACCATTGAAATGAATGGTTCCGTATACGGAACGCAAAAAAACGGACCGCAAAACGGAAAAAAAAACGGTAGTGTGAAAGAGGCCTTAACCAGCTCGCCATTGCAGCAGCGGATCAATGTAAATACAGCTGCTCCATTTCATTTGTATAAGCTTCAAACAGCTGACTGGCAGGGCTGGAAGTTGGACCCCCACTGGTCTGATATTGATGACCTTTCTTGAAGATATCAAGGGAAATGAAGAAAAGGAGAGTTCTTGTGGGTACTGCTTGTCAAAGAAAAATTTCAACTGAGTAGTCTTGGTATATCCGTTTGTGTAAAATAGGAATGTGTTTCACGGCTGGACCAGCCCCTTTCTCAGTTATCACACAGTGTTGCTATTTTACACAAATAAATGGATATACCAAGACTACTAATGGTAGACTGGCCATATACTCCACAGGGAAATTTCACAGTGGGGCCAATGCACTTGGCCCTCCTCATGTCTGCAGTCCAGGTACATAATGATCAGATCCTGGAGCATCAGGTACTTATGCATCTGGGTAGAAGCCACAGGTGGCCTCCTGAAGTCAACTGTATCACTGTCCTCAGTAAGGTGATAGGGCAGTATTTTGTTCTGCATTGTGGTATTTGTTTTTTCTGGACCAGTATTTGTGCTGCACTCCGGTATTGCAGGCCCAGTCTACTTCTGTTGTACCTGCCTACTTATAGCTTGTGTTGGCCGGCCTACTTGTGTAGCCCCAGTCTTCTGTCAATTTGGACTCATCTACAACATTGGGTCATTTTTTTTTCCCCCAGGACCACTTTTAGTTCCAAGTCTGCCCCTGAGGACTATGCAGTTGATAAGATTTCTTCGGCAAGCAGCGCCTGCGAGAAATCTCCTTTTCTTCATTTCTCTTGATACTCTTCAACCGGATTTTGTCTGTTGAGACAGCATCTTCAAGTACCCCTATTTGGCACATTGGGTTGTTGTGCGTCCCGTAACTCTCCAAGGAAAGTGGTTTTTATACCCTCCCCTCTCGTTTTTATGGTTATCCCAGGTGTTATTCTATGGTCTTTATGTGTAGTTTTTGAGATATTTAGAAGATCAGACAACCCCTTTAGGCTAGGTCTACATGACGACATTTGTCGCGCGACAATTTTCATAATGGTAGTCTATGGTGTCGCACTGCGACCATGCTGCGACTGTCACAAAAAAAACATTCAAAATAGATTTTTCTGCGACTGTTGCGTCGCTTTATGTCGTAGTGCGACACCATAGACTACCATTATAAAATTTGTCGTGTGACACATGTTGCAGTGTAGTTGTGCCCTATGGCTCGCACAATGTTGATGTGTAGACCTAGCCTTAATCCCTGGATTTGCAAAGATCTTGACATGTTAAATATTCTCGAGACCCAACACCCATTGGCTTTTAGCTGTAAGATATTGATCTTCCATACATCTCCAAGCTGCATAAGAATGTAAGAATATCTGTACCAAAACCACATTAAAAAAATGCACATAAGTCTGCACTATTGATTGCGGTTTTGAGGTGTTATTGGTGTGGTTTTTGTACTTTTTTATGCAGAACGTGTTTATGTTAAAAACCCATTAAAATCTATGTGAAAAACCCCTACACCTAAGGGCTCATGCACATGAACGCATTTTTTTTCTGTGTCCGTTCAGTTTTTTTTGTAGCCCGTATGCGGAACTATTCATTTCAATGGGGCCACAAAAAAAACGTAGATGACTGTGTGCATACCGTGTCTGTATGTCTGCAAGTCATTCCGCAAAAAAAATAAAAAATAATGTCTTATTCTTATACAATTTTTTGCCGGACCGGAAAATACATACAGTTGTGTGCACAAGCCCTAAGGTGCGGAATTGCACAATTTTAAAATCCGCATGGCTCTGTCAGTTTTAACATCCGCATGGTAGGTCACTTCCCATGCATATAAAATATGCAAAGTGTACACCAGATTTGGGAGATCTCATTCACTTTGCTGGTACTGTATTACACTTGTTTTTCTGAAAGAAAACCTGTGTTGAAAAACCGCAAGCAATTTGCCTCGTGTGCAGTTACCTATAACCCAAGTGCAAACAAGTGCGGGTGAACCCCATAGCCACACTAATTTCAGTGTGGATTTATGTGCGGTTACATAGCAACGTAGCTGCACCAAAATGTGCAATTTCTAATTGCGAATTTTGGAGCAGATTAGATGCGATTTTGCCACTCACGCTTCATGGAAAAGAGTGAAATCTGCAGCTTAAAACCACAATAAAATCGACATGCTGCGGATTAGGAAATCCGCATGGCAGGTAAAATTCAGCACAGAAAAAAATCTGCAAAATGTACATAAGATTTGTGTGCAGCGTAATACAGTACCGGCAAAGTGAATAAGATCTGACAAATCTCATGTACACTTTGCTTTTTTCCTTAGGTGCAGAAATGTACCTGTTCTGCATATTTTAAAATCTGCAGTATGTCAATTGTTTGTGCGGTTCTGCACATTATGTAAGTGGTTTTCCCCATAGACTTCAAAAAATACACACAAAAGAAAAAAAAAAGCACCAAACCACAATAAATATGCAGATTTATGTACTTTATATTTTTGGTTTAGATTTCATATAGATTTTCTGCATCTAGATCTGCTACCTGCTCGCGGAAGTGGGTGAATGCACATAAGATCTGCAGATTTATTTCAGTCACAAAAATGCATTCCATTTCATTTGGTTGTGCTCCCATCATGGACAAAATAACGCTGCAAGCAGCGTTTTTTCTGTTTGGGATGTGGTGCGGAGCAAGACTGATGTAAGTCAATGGGGACAGATCAGTTTTCTCTGACACAATAGAAAACTGATCCGTCCACCTTTGACTTTCAATGGTGTTCATGACGGATCCATCATGGCTATAAAAAAGACATAATACAGCCAGATCTGTTCATGATGGATGCATGCGGTTGTATTATTGTAACAGAAGCGTTTTTGCAGATCCATGACGGATCTGCCAAAAACACTAGTGTGAAAGTAGACTAAACAGTCTATTGTGCAGTTTTCTGTATGTAATGTGCACACAGTATTTCTCTCTGTGTAGGGGGTGCTGTGTATGGCAGCGTCAGGGGGGCGCTGTGTATGGCAGCGTCAGTGGGGCCGCTGTGTATGGCAGCGTTAGGGGGGCGCTGTGTATGACAGCGTCAGGGGGGCGCTGTGTATGGCAGCGTCAGGGGGGCGCTGTGTATGGCAGCGTCAGGCGGGCGCTGTGTATGGCAGCAGTGGTCTTATGTTTGGTGTAGGATGTTAGATAAATGTAAAATTGTCTACATTTATTTCTGCATGAGAGACTAGCAATGGTTTCCCTGCAGAAAAACTGAATTAGACTTACCGGTAATTCCTTTTCCATTAATCTACCATGACTGCATATAATTTTTCCCATTTCACCAACATGACGGCAAGCTAGGATACCTACCAGATTACCTAATTAAGAGGGGGCTATGGCTTGGAGGACTATCCTACCAAAGGATAGTTCTGAAGATCCTGACAAGTCAAGTCTGTAGTGCTTTATGAAGGTATGAATGTTGGACCAAATCGCGGCCTTAGATATCTGGTCAAACCAAGCACCTGCTTTTTCTGGGTAGGAAGAAGAGACTGCCCTGGTGGAATGGGCCCTAACGTTCACAGGGCAAGGAAGATTTTGAAGACTGTAACAATCGTGGATCGTCTGTTTAATTCACCTGGCGATAGAGGCCCTAGAGGTTGCTTTCCCCTTATTATTTCCTCCAAACTGGACAGATTGTCAACCCTTCTAAATTCTTTAAATACTTCCAGATATGTGGACGTACTATGTTTAGATCTCATATTGGGATTCTAGGTCTAACGAAGGGTCTTAGCCGGCAAGCTGCCCTGAAAAATCTCCTAATCCACCTGTGCTCAGCTAAACCTGAGTGAAAGAAGACACTTAAGGCTGAAACCTGCACCTTCAGGGTCGAAGGACGCAGGCCTAAATCTAACCCACGTTACAGAGAATCTAGACATTTCTGTATGTTTGGAGCAGATACATTTTGCTCTCCCTGTCCACCAGGAGCAGAACCTCTTCCAGATTTTTTAATAAATCTCAGAAGTCACTTTTTTCTATTGGCTTTGAGAGTGGAAATGACCCTCTGACAACCCCTGGCTCTTTAAGATTTCTGACCCAGGATCCAGGCTGTCAACCTGAAAAACTCTGGACGTGGGTGCATTACTGGACCCTGAGTCATGATCTCTCTTCTGGGAGGAAGTACCCACAGATCCGACACAGCTATATTTTTGAGGATCGAGAACCAATTTTGTTTTGGCCAAAATTTAGTTATTAAAATAAGGTTTGATCTGTCGTGGATAATCTCCTGGATTACTTTTGGAATCGGCTGAAACGGGGGAAATTCCATAAACCAGAGTCCAATCCCAAGTCAGGGACAAAGCATCTACTGCCCATGGGTTGTCTTGAGTTTAGGGAGCAGAATTTTTTCCCTTTTGCATTTAACCCTGAGGAAAATATGTCTATTACTGGAGAGCCCCATCTCTATCAGGCAGAATTTTCCTGGATTTAGTGACCATTCGCCCTGTTCTAGGGTTTTTCGGATAAAAAAAAAAAAAGCCACCTGATTCTGAGAACCTTTTAGACACACCGCCGATACAGATTTTTCTTCGGTCCATGAAAATATTTTCACTGACAATTTCATTCGTTTTTTTATCTTGTTCCCCCTTGTTGCCTTAAGTAGGATACAGTTGTTATGTTATCGGATAAGATTTTTACGTGATGTCCCTTGAGTCTTCTGCCAAGCCAGTCCCTTTGCTAGATTTTTTGACTGGGTCCACCATGTGAGTGACTACTTTACATTTTGTGGGATCAGTACCTTCCTGTCTAAGTAAGTCTGTCTCTTGTCCCAACATCTCAGTAACCATAGCTGAAGGCCCCTGAAGTGGAACTGAGCCCAGGGGACTGATGCTATGCAAGAAGTTAAAGCCCCTAATAGGCTCATCACCTCTCTGATGGAGCATACATTTCTTTCCGGAACCCTTGGACCTTTTCTCTTAGGCCCACTGTCTTTTCTTCTGGAAGGAATGAGGATTGTTTTTGTGAATCCTGGATAATTTCCCCAAAAAGTATTTTTGCTTGGGGAAGAAGGCATGATTTTATAAAATTTACGATCCATCCCAAATTCTCCAATAAGGTTAAGGATTTTAGCTCTCTTTCCATCAGTTTTTTGGAGTTCGCTAGTTATAGGAAGTTGTCCAAGTAGGGTATCATTAGACCTTGGTTCCTTAGATGAGCTACCATCTCTACTACGATTTTGGTGAAAACCCCGGGGGCGCGGAAATACCGAAAGGGAGGGCCGAGAACTGGAAATGATGAACCTTCCCTGTAGTGTCTTTTAGCACAAATCTTAAGAATTTTTGAGACTTCTGTCTTGATTGGTACATGGTAATATTCAGATCTGCTGTGCACTTTAACGCATTCTGTCTTATTAACAGAATTGTGGACTCCAAAGACTCCATCTTGAATTTTCTGTATAGGATGTTCTTGTTTAGTTCCTTTTGATTTATTATTGTCCTGAGCGGTCCATCTACTAAGAACAGAAAACCTCCTTCTCTTGAGGGGGGGGGGGGGGGGGGGATTGTGTAATTGCCCCCAGATTTAACATTTCCAGGGCGCCCATCCAGAGTCTCTCTCTCTCAGTAGTATGGACGATGGGGATGTGATCACATATTTGTTTGGGGGAAGAGGAAAACTATCTTGTATCCCTTTACCACTATATCTAATACCCAGGGATTTGAGGTAATTTTTTCCCACTGAGAGAGGAACCCTCTTAGTCTTCCCCCAATCCTGGCGTCCTAGTTTATCACTGGTCTTATTTTGGGGATTAAGGAGGAACCCCCTACCTCGACCACCCTTTGGGTAGCTCCACCTCCCCGTTTTTCCTTTTCCCCTACAGGGTCTGTCTCTAGCCCCATAGGTACGAAAGGAAAAAAAAAATCCTCTGAGGTTTCTCTTCAGGAAACGTTTTTCTTATCCATCGCCTTTTCCAGGATTTTGTCCAAAACTGGCCCAAAGACATACTCTCTGGAAAAAGCAATGGAACAGAGCTTTTTTTTTTTTTTAGGCCTTGTCACCTGACCACGACTTCATCCATAAAGCCCTTCTATCGAAATTAGAAGTGCTGCGTCCTTGGCAGAGAATCTGTCTCAGCCGACGCATCTGCTAGGAAAGCTGTGGCACATCTGAGTAGGGGTAAGGAATATATTATTTCCTCCCTTGGGGTTTTGTTTTTTAAGTGACTTTCTAGCTCATTTAACCACAAGTACATTGATCTCACCACCGACTTTGCAGTAATGTTAGTTTTAATACTGTACATAGCCGCTTCCCAAGCTTTACGAAGGAGACTCTGCTTTCCTTTCCATCGGGTCCCACAGTTGGGAAGAATCTTCAAATGGTAGGGAGGTATTTTTGTTTACTTTCACTACCTGTACATCTATCTTAGGAATATCATTGAATAGTTTTGATTCGGAGGGATCAAACAAGAGCCAGTTTCTAAAAATTTCCTTGAAATGCCCAGGCGTTTTTCTAGTTCAGACCATTCGTCCAGAATAATCTCTTATATTTTCGTTTATGGGGAACACCTTTGAACTTTTGGTTCTTAACCCCCCCAAACATCTCTTCCTGTATAGAATCTGGTTTCTGGACCTCTTCCATGCCCATTGTGGCCCTAACTGCTTTTAGTAGGTGTGCCATATCTTCAGAGGAGAAATATAATTTTCTTTTCACGTCCTCCACAACTTCCCCCTCTGAAAGGGGATATTCGTCCTTCCTAGAAAGCTCGGATTCATCCAATTTGTTCTCGAATTCAGAGCAAGAAGGGACCACCATTTTTTGTCTCTTTGGAGGAAGAGGACCCGGACTGAAGTCTTTAACCTCATCCGTACAGGTACGCCCTTATGTCCTGGTACTTAAGGACACAGGGCGTACCTGTTCGCCCTGTGTATTTTCGATCACCGCCGTGCGGCGGGCGGTGATCGGAACCCGGTGCCTGCTCAAATCATTGAGGAGGCACCTGGGGCAAATGCGCCGGGGGGTCCTGTGACCCCCCCCCTCCCCCGTGTAGGCGATCGCAGCAAACCGCAGGTCAATTCAGACCTGCGGTTTGCTGCGTTTCCGGGTTATTCGGGTCTCTGAGGACCCGATAACCCGGAACAGAATGGTGATCGGTGGTGTGATTTTACCCCACCAATCACCATCCTGCGATCCTGAGTGGTGATGGTGAAATTTTTTGGGGGGCGCAGGCATTTTTATTTTATTTTTGTGCATACGCTGACTGTGGCCTGCACTCTTAGTGTCCGGCCACTGTTAGCGCATTGCACACCCCACCGCTGATCAACTTTGGACGGTTGATCAGCGGTTTTGCAATTTTTTTTTGGGAATTTTTTTTTCACATATTTCACCCTTTTTTTTAGTTAGACTTTTTTTTTCTTCTTTTAGTTTTAGGGATAAAGTACGCAAACACCCGTGCCCCCACACACACACACCAAATAAATATTTACACACACGCACATACACACGCAGACACACACTCCCCTATGGCCCGCCGGATGTTCTCAGCCGAGGAGGCATACGCCCAGCTTGCTTCCTACTCCGAGAGTCTAAGAAACTACACCCCTCAAGGTATTCAAAACTGATTTTACAAATTTTAGGTGTTCCTCAACAGATAATGGCAAATGGAGATGAAATTTCAGAATTTCAATTTTTGGTAACCTTACCTCACAAAAATGTAATATAGAGCAACCAAAAATCATATGTACCCTAAAAATAATCCCAACAAAACCGCCAACTTATCCCGTAGTTTCCAAAATGGGGTCACTTTTAGGGAGTTTTAGGGTGCATCTGGGGGGTTGAAACAGGACACGGTGTAAATAAACTGGTCCATAAAAATCAGCCCTCCAAAAACCAAACTGCGCTCCTTTCCCTCTACGCCCCGCTGTGTGGCCGTACAGTAGTGTACGGCCACATATGGGATGTTTCTGTAAACGGCAGAGTCAGGGCAATAAAGATACAGTCTTGTTTGTCTGTTAACCCTTGCTTTGTTAGTGGAAAAAATGGGTTAAAATGGAAAATTTGGCAAAAAAATGAAATTTCAAAATTTCATCCCCATTTGCCAATAACTCTTGTGCAACACCTGAAAGGTTAACAACGTTTGTAAAATCAGTTTTGAATACCTTGAGGATTGTAGTTTCTTAGATGGGGTCACTTTTATGGAGTTTCTACTCTAGGGGTGCATCAGGGGGGCTTCAAATGGGTCATGGTGTAAATAAACAAGTCCAGCAAAATCTGCCATCCAAAAACCATATGGTGCACCTTTCCCTCTATGCCCTACCGTGTGCCCGTACAGTAGTTTACGGCCACATATGGGGTGTTTCTGTAAACAGCAGAGTCAGGGCAATAAAGCTTGCTTTGTTAGTGGAAAAAATGGGTTACAATGGAAAATGTGGCAAAAAAATGAAATTTTCAAATTTCATCGCCATTTGCCAATAACTCTTGTGCAACACCTAAAGGGTTAACAAAGTTTGTAAAATAAGTTTTGAATACCTTGAGGGGTTTAGTTTCTAGAATGGGGTCATTTTTGGGTAGTTTCTATTATATAAGCCTCACAAAGCAACTTCAGACCTGAACTGGTCCCTAAAAATGGGGTTTTTGAAAATTTCTGAAAAATTTCAAGATTTGCTTCCAAACTTCTAAGCCTTGTAACATCCCCAAAATATAAAATATCATTCCCAAAATGATACAAACATGAAGTAGACATATGGGGAATGTAAAGTAATAACTAGTTTTGTAGGCATTACTATGTATTATAGAAGTAGAGAAATTTAAACTTGGAAATTAGCAATTGTTTTCAAATTTTTGGTAAATTTGGTATTTTTTATAAATAAAAATGAAATTTTTTTACTTCATTTTCCCAGTGTCATGAAGTACAATATGTGACGAAAAAACAATCTCAGAATGGCCTGGATAAGTCAAAGCGTTTTAAAGTTATCACCACTTAAAGTGACACTGGTCAGATTTGCAAAAAATGGCCTGGTCCATAAGGTGAAATAAGGCTGTGTCCTTAAGGAGTTAAGTGAACTCAGGGAGGATCTAACTTAGTCATGAATTAGTGTTTTAAGTTCCTCCATTATAGATGGTGTTTCCTCTCACAACGTCTGAAATGCATTCTTTGCACAATTTTTTTGTATAATGTTCAGGAAGCTTTTTGAAGCACAAGATACATTTAATACTCTTTTTGGTCCTTTTTTGCGCCTCTTTAGAACCCTATTGAGCAGAAAGGAACAATCAGCCTATATGCCCCCCTCCCTTGACAGAATGTATACCCCGAAGAATATATATATTTCTTGTCCAAACCCCAGTTCTGTAAATATTATGCAGGTAGGGTTCCCACATGGGGACTTACTGTCACAGATGCAGGAGTGTCCAGCTCTCTAGGGTGTTCAGGGGCCGACTTGTGTGTGGATGTGATCCTCAGATCAGAATCCACCATGGCTTCCTGCATTTTCATACTTGCCGCCGTTGAATCTCACTTCTGGGACACCCACAGTGTCATCACGCCACTTTATCCCACCAGAGGAAAGGAAGACGCGCACGCGCAAACCAGTGCGGCACACAGGCCTCTGATGTACGGATGCGAGGTCCACATTTCTTCCCTGCCCAGCTTTCGTCCCATACCGCCAGCGAGCAGGGGAGTCCTCACAGCAATTACTGGGTCAAGGGAGGCTCCAGCCCCCAGTGAGGCCACACTGTGCACGAAGGTAACAGAAATCCAGCTTCACCTCCCTAACGATCAGAGGCCTTTCTTTGTCCTGGCCACTATAGGGGCAGGAAAATCTTGAAGAGGTTGGTGGCGGGGACAATTTACTTTTCTCTGTTTTCCTGCCCCTACAGAGGTCAGGGATCAATCTATCTTGCCGTCATGGTGGTGAAACGGAAAATATCAGCCTCGTAACGTTGTGGGTCTATGCATTACATATGTGAAGTACAAAATTTGTACTCCTCAGCTCAAAATACTCCAACATAATTGTTGGAGTATTTTTACTCTTCTGGAAAAAATGTAGTGCGACCTCTGCTGTCAGCTGTAACATACAGCTGACAGTCTGCTTCAAACTGCAGACATAACCCCTTCCATTCCTTAGGGACCGCTGTATGGAAGGGGCTAACCATCGGGCCGCTACTCTGTTGTGGCAAAGACCCGATGCCGTCCCTCCCCCCCTTCCCCCGCCTCCATACAAGCAGTCACCCCCTCCCCTTCAGGATGGCTGGCGCGGCAACAAGCCCCCCTTCCTTCAAGATGGCCGGCGAGGCAACAAGCCCCCCCACCCCTCCCTTCAGGATATCCGGCTACGCAACTAGCCCCCCGCCATTCAGGATAGCCAGTGAAGCAACAAGCCTCCCTCGCCCCCCCCCCCAGCCCCTCAAGACAAGGTTTGCAGAGCGGCAACGGGGTAGAGTGTTAGCTGTGCATACAGCTGACACTGTGCTTGAAACTGCTGACATCTGTGCTGGATAACCCTCGGGCCGCTGCTCTGCTGTGGCAGCGGCCCAATGCTTGAAGGGTAAACAGAGAGGGAGCTCCCTCTCCCATCAGGCTGCTGCGCTGCTGTGGCAGCGTCCTGATGGTTACCATGGCAACCGGACACCTTCACAGGCATCTGGATTGCCATGGTATAGCTGAGCCTGATCAGGCCTATTGTGAATGACAATACTACAGTAGTTTGTAGAGGCATCAGACCCACTGGATCTTCAAGAACCAAGTGGGTCTGAGTCAAAAAAGTAAAAAAAGGGGAAAAAAAGTGAAAAAAGCTAACTTCTTCCTATATCCACACATATATTTGGTTAAAAATGTAAAAATAAACAACACTAAACATGTTTGGTAATGCCACGTTCGTAATGACCTGATTTATAAAAGGATCACACACTTTTACTGCATGGTGAACGCCATAAAAAATAAATAATGGAATTGCAATTTTGCCCACTGCACTTCCCACAAAATGATGTAAAAAAAGGTGATTAAAAGTCATATGTGCACAAAAATAGTAAAAATCGAACAATCATCTCATCTTGCAAAAAAATGAGGCCCTACCTAAGAAAATCGCCCAAAAAATAAAAAGATATGGTTTTCAGAAAATGGAGACACTAAAACATGATTTTTGTTTCAAAACTGCTCTCATTGTGTAAAACCAAAATATATTTTAAAAAAAAGGACATATTAGGTATCGCCACATCAGTAACAGCCTGCTCTATAAAAATATATCACATCTGGTGAACGCCGTAAAAAAAAAAAAAAAGTGCCAAATTTTTTCAGCACCTTACAACACAGAAAGTGTAATGCCAAGGGATCAAAAAGTCATATGTGCCCCAAAATGGTACCAATCAAACCATCATCTCTTCCAGCAAAAAATTAGATCCTACTTAAGAGTCGCCCCCCCCAAAAAAAAATATGGATTTCAGAAAATGGAAACACAAAAACATGTTTTTTCAAAAAATGTGTAAATCCAAAATAAAATTTAAAAAATAAACATATTAGGTATCGCCAAGTCGTTGCGACCTACTCTATAAAAATATCACATTATCTACTCTGTCAGGTGAACATTGTAAAAAACTAAATAAAAACTGCCTAAACAGCCATTTCTTTGGTTACCTTGCCTTACAAAAAGAGCAATTTACATACATACACACTGCACAGCTACCTCCAGCAAAAGATTTATATACTGCAGGAATAATCCTAATATATAACAATGGCATCAGGCCAAATATATAAAAATATTAATGTGGATCCAGCAACAAATCCAGGACAATATAAGAATTTTAAAAAATGGCAGCACTTTCACAAAAATGAGTGAAAAGAAAGACACTTTATTCACCCCTGTGGTCGCAACTAGGGATGAGCAAACTTGTGTTTCAAGTTTAGCGTACAATGTTCAGTTTCGGGTTATGCAAGAATTCAGTTAGGGATTCTGCTACCATGGACCATAACTAAGGGTCCATTCACACATCTGCATAATGTCTCGCTTGATCACAGCATCTAAAGCCTTTAATTACTGCGATCTGCATTATTGCCGGTCACGGTAATTAGCCACAGGTCTCTGCTGTATGAAACAGCAGAGATCTGCCGGCAATGACGCCCGCTGCACATGCGAGCGGGCGCCATGTTTACACATCGCTCCAGCGCTGTACATGTACGGCACTGGTACCAAAGGGGTTAAGGATTCATCATCCAGATAAACAGCAGTCCGCTGATCACCAAGAATGATTCCTTTTGAGAAAGGGTTGTTTATTTGGGGGAACCGCTCTACTGAACCAATTAGACTGGCAGTCCAGTCAGAACAGGAACAGGATACTAATAGTGTATGCCCCTAGTGTTGAGATTCTGACCCTGCATCCTATTATAATAGCTATCTGATCGTATATCTACATGGAATAGAAAAAGTCACTGAATTTATATGTGCATAGATATTTCACAAATAAATTGAGAACCCATGCATTTACATATTCTATTGTGAGGTTTCATTTTACTGTAAATATTAGCTATTGAATTGTATAAATTTCCTGCAGGCGAAATACAGTAATGGACTGTAGATGACATGACAGGGATTCACGTGAACGACAGAATCCTCGTATTACGCACCTTCCACTCAGGGCCTGCACCATGGATGCGTGTAGATGTGTAGATATGAGGTATATAACGATTTTGCTTAACTATGAATGAACCATTGTAAAGAAAGCAAAGTGATTCTGTTCAGGTAAGTAAAACTTTAGGAGGAAAGTCTAGTAAATTGCTTACCCTGTAGTCTGTCACTAATCCTGAAAGAGAAATCAAATAGGATTAATAAAAATGAGAAATTCGTAAATTTGTATTTGTGTGTCAAAATAACATTGTAATCTAAGTTTAAACCCTAATGACCAAGCCTGTAAGGCCCCTTGCAGACTATCATGAGCGGATCAGGTCTGGATACACTGCGAATGCGTTCAGTGAAAAATGCACAATTTTGCAAGCAAGTTGAATCAGTTTTGTATGCAATAGTGTTCAGTTGTTCAGTTTTTATCGTGCAGGTGCAATGAGATTTAATGCGTTTTACACGCGTGTGATAAAAAACTGAAGTTATACAAATATCTCTTTGCAAACATCCGTGAAAAACGCATCGCATCCGCACTTGCTTGCGGATGCGATTTTCATGCTTCCCCATTCACTTCCAAGGGGCCAGCGTTGCGTGAAAAACGCAGAATATAGAACATGCTATTTGTGATGCGTGAAAACCAACGCTCATGTACACAGACCCAATGAAAGGGTCCAGATTCAGTGCGGGTGCAATGCGTTCACATCACACCCACGCGGAATGCTCGCTCGTGTGAAAGGGGCCTAAGGATCTTAATGACCAGCTTCAATTAAAAAATTTTTTTCCCATGTTTGCCTCTTTGCATTTCAAGAGCCATAACTTTTTGTAACAAAGATGGATAACCCTTTTAACATAGAAACAATAAAGAATATGGAAATACAGAGAAATGATCTTTAAATTATTTTTTACTATTCATGTTTCACAATATATAAACGTATCTCCATAAGTCCCATAGAGAATGAATGGACTGGCAGTGTGCATGGTCGACCTGCCGCTCCATTCATATCTACACACAGGACGCCCGTTCTAATGATTGACGAGTCCCAGCAGTCGTACCTTCACTGAGCAGATGCTTAACCTTTGTCCTGTGTGTAGGGGACAAGTTAATACCTTGGTGTAACCCCTTTTATAGAAGACATAAGTGAAAAGCATTTAAAAATAGCTGACGGAGGAGGGAGGCGGATATCCGATATTACAGATTCCAGGAAAACAGTTACAAAAATAAACAAAATAAAATCACATTGATACAGTTAATAGAACAAATGAGCCAATTAACTGATAGAGTACTGATACACAGTCCAAGTGGACAAAGATACCGGATGTACTGAACCACAAGTGAGATCCAACACCAGGCTGAAAACATGGCTCCACCTCACACCTCAAAGATTCTTCTGTGGGGATTTTAAATGTTTTCATCTTATGTCAGGTTTGTGTCACTATAGTAATGCAAGTGCTTCTTGTTCAATGCATGTTGACTTGTTGTCAGTTTTGCAGTTGTTAAAACCAATATTCCTAGTGGGTTAGGATTGTAAAGGGGAAAATTGTATACGGGGAGTTATAGGACTGTACAGTTTATCATAATAGCATAATTTGTAAGGCTGAAAAAAAGACATACATCCAGTTCAGCCTGTTATCCTGCAAAGTTGATGTAGGGGAAGACAAAATGTCCGTTCTCTAGAATTCTAGTAACTTTGTATTCAAGAAATGCATCCAGGCCCCTCTTGAACTCTTTTAGTGAATCACCACTAGTGTTGAGCACGAATATTCGAATAGCAAATTTTTATTGCAAATATCGCCACTGAGAATTTGCAAATATTTATATAGTGCTATATATTCGTTATATCGAATATTCAGCATTTTTTCCATCAGTACACAATTCCTATCTGTTTCTTGCTTGTGGGCCAATGAGAAGGAAGCAATGTCAATTTCACAACAATACTTAGTGCACCAATCAGTAATCTGTAGTCAGACCTGCTAAAATTAGAAGTTGCACGTAGTGCGAAAATAATATTCTAATCACTGCCGATTAGCGCAATCGCGAGCACTTGACTATCTGCATATAAAAGCTATTGTAATGTTCTGCCATGCCAACCATTTTCTCCAGTGTCAGGAGAAACTCATGAAACTTCTGGCAGCTTGAAAAAATTTAGCCAAAGTGACCCACGCCTGTATTTCGCGTTACGAATTTGCATTACGTGATTTTTTCATTGCCGATTTTTCACATTCAATAAAATAATCTCGAATTCACGAATATATGACAAATATTCTACAAAATATTTGTGAAATATCGTGAATTCGAATATAGCTCCTGCAGCTCATCACTAATCACCACCTCCTCAGGCAGAGAGTTTCATAGTCTAACTGCTTTTATAGTAAAGAATCCTCTTCTGTGTTGGTGTACAAACCTTCTTTCATCTAGACACAGTCTAAATATATTAACTTGCTTATTATATTTTTTATATAGATGTCATAAATAACTTTTAAAAAGTTTGATCCAAGAACATAGCGGGTTTATTCTTTTGTACCCTTCAATCTGAAAACTGAAGTGGTATATCTCACAAGAACCTGAAGAATTTATAAGTGTGGTACAGTGTTCATCTAGATCAGGGGTCAGCAACCTTTGGCACTCCAGCTGCTATGAAACTACAACTCCCAGCATGCACACTTGCTCAACTATTCTTGTAACTCCCATAGAAGTGAATGAAGCATTCTGGGAAATGTAGTTTGAAAACAGCTGGAGTGCCCAAAGTTGCTGATCCCTGATCTAGATCATAAATAGAGTTGAGCGAACACCTGGATGTTCGGGTTCGAGAAGTTCGGCCGAACATCCCGGAAATGTTCGGGTTCGGGATCCGAACCCGATCCGAACTTCGTCCCGAACCCGAACCCCATTGAAGTCAATGGGGACCCGAACTTTTCGGCACTAAAAAGGCTGTAAAACAGCCCAGGAAAGAGCTAGAGGGCTGCAAAAGGCAGCAACATGTAGGTAAATCCCCTGCAAACAAATGTGGATAGGGAAATGAATTAAAATAAAAATTAAATAAATAAAAATTAACCAAAATCAATTGGAGAGAGGTTCCATAGCAGAGAATCTGGCTTCCCGTCACCCACCACTGGAACAGTCCATTCTCAGATATTTAGGCCCCGGCACCCAGGCAGAGGAGAGAGGTCCCGTAACAGAGAATCTGTCTTCATGTCAGCAGAGAATTAGTCTGCATGTCATAGCAGAGAATGAGGCTTCACGTCAGCCACCACTGCAACAGTCCATTGGCATATATTTAGGCCCAGCACCCAGGCAGAGGAGAGAGGTCCCGTAACAGACAATCTGGCTTCATGTCAGCAGAGAATCAGTCTGCATGTCATAGCAGAGAATCAGGCTTCACGTCACCCACCACTGCAACAGTCCATTGTCATAAATTTAGGCCCAGCACTAGTGTTGAGCGGCATGTCCCATATTCGAATTCGCGAAATTTTGTGAATATTCGAAAGAATATTCGTAAAATATTCGCGATTATTCAAATTCGTTATTATTTCGCATATGCGATAATTCGAATTTTCGCATCGCATAATACATATGCTATGCAAAATTCACATGTGCGCTAATGAAATCGCCTTACGAAGATTCGCAACTCAATTCAATCACTAATGTATGAATGCAATGCCCTTTGCCTCTGTTCTGGGACAAGTGTAGATATTCGCATGTGCGCTAATAAAATCGCCTTACGAAGATTCGCACCTCAATCACTTTCTAGGGAATGTGAGACTTTTGGGAATCAATCGAGATACAGTGGGGGGTGATGACAGTAGTTGACAGAGTACAGATCAATGTAATCTGTAAGGTGGAAAGTAAAATAAAAAATACGAATTTTCGTTAATCAAATTTTACGAAGTTCTACGTATTCGCGAATATGGTGCTATACTATATGAATGCACAGGCCTTTGCCTCTCTGTTCTGGGGACAAGTGTAGATATTTGCATTTGCGTTAATAAAATCGCCTTACGAAGATTCGCAGCTCAATTCAATCACTAATGTATGAATGCAAAGCCCTTTGCCTCTGTTCTGGGACAAGTGTAGATATTCGCATGTGCGCTAATAAAATCGCCTTACGAAGATTCGCAACTCAATCACTTTCTAGGGAATGTGAGACTTTTGGGAATCAATCGAGATACAGTGGGGGGTGATGACAGTAGTTGACAGAGTACAGATCAATGTAATCTGTAAGGTGGAAAGTAAAATAAAAAATACGAATATTCGTAAATCGAATTTTACGAAGTTCTACGTATTCGCGAATATGGTGCTATACTATATGAATGCACAGGCCTTTGCCTCTCTGTTCTGGGGACAAGTGTAGATATTTGCATTTGCGTTAATAAAATCGCCTTACGAAGATTCGCAGCTCAATTCAATCACTAATGTATGAATGCAAAGCCCTTTGCCTCTGTTCTGGGACAAGTGTAGATATTCGCATGTGCGCTAATAAAATCGCCTTACGAAGATTCGCAACTCAATTCACTAATGTATGAATGCAAAGCCCTTTGCCTCTGTTCTGGGACGTGCCGATATTCGCATGTGCGCTAATAAAATCGCCTTACGAAGATTCGCAACTCAATTCACTAATGTATGAATGCAAAGCCCTTTGCCTCTGTTCTGGGACGTGCCGATATTCGCATGTGCGCTAATAAAATCGCCTTACGAAGATTCGCAACTCAATTCACTAATGTATGAATGCAAAGCCCTTTGCCTCTGTTCTGGGACGTGCCGATATTCGCATGTGCGCTAATAAAATCGCCTTACGAAGATTCGCGCCTCAATCACTTTCTAGGCAATGTGAGTAAGATCTGAGCTGTTGGACCTTTGGGAAACAATCAATTATATGTGTACTGTAATTTTGTGGGGGGGGGGAAAAACAAAAAACGAATATTCGTTTTTACGAATATATAGCACTATATTCGAAATATTCGCGAAATCGCGAAGTTGCGATATTCGCGAAAAAAATTTGCTTTTCGAATATTCGCGCTCAACACTACCCAGCACCCAGGCAGAGGAGAGAGGTCCCGTAACAGACAATCTGGCTTCATGTCAGCAGAGAATCAGTCTGCATGTCATAGCAGAGAATGAGGCTTCACGTCAGCCACCACTGCAACAGTCCATTGGCATATATTTAGGCCCAGCACCCAGGCAGAGGAGAGAGGTCCCGTAACAGACAATCTGGCTTCATGTCAGCAGAGAATCAGTCTTCATATCATAGCAGAGAATCAGGCTTCACGTCACCCACCACTGTAAGAGTCCATTTTCATAAATTTAGGCCCAGCACACAGGCAGAGGAGAGAGGTCCCGTAACAGAGGATCTGGCTTCATGTCAGCAGAGAATCAGTCTGCATGTCATAGCAGAGAATCAGGCTTCACATCACCCAACATTGGAACAGTCCATTGGCATATATTTAGGCCCCGGCACCCAGACAGAGGAGAGGTTCATTCAACTTTGGGTAGCCTCGCAATATAATGGTAAAATGAAAATAAAAATAGGATTGAATGAGGAAGTGCCCTGGAGTCCAATAATATATGGTTAAGGGGAGGTAGTTAATGTCTAATCTGGACAAGGGACGGACAGATCCTGTGGGATCCATGCCTGGTTCATTTTTATGAACGTCAGCTTGTCCACATTGGCTGTAGACAGGCGGCTGCGTTTGAGGCCTAGTATTTAGGCGCTGGGTGACCGGTATGGATTTAGTGACAGAATTAGACTTGGAAATGCACAGAAGCGTGTGTGTGTGAAGTTATTCTGAATGACCCAATGTGCACCTTGAATATTATATACCCTTTTAGGGATAGATTTCAAATAGCTCTGATATAGCAGAAACCACTAAATTATGAAATTGCTAAATTGGGAATTGTACTTCAACCCAGAACAAAAAATGTGCTTTGACGGACACTAAATATCTTGCCCAGCAACAACAGTACAGCGGTGGGTAACGAGAGATTTAGAGGGAATTAAATTTGAGGCCTAGTATTTAGGCGCTGGGTCACCGGTATGGATTTAGTGACAGAATTAGACTTGGAAATACACAGTAGCGGGTGTGTGTGAAGTTATTCTGAATGACCCTATGTGCACCTTCAATATTATATACCCTTTTAGGGATAGATTTCAAATAGCTCTGATATAGCAGAAACCACTAAATTATGAAATTGCTAAATTGGGAATTGTACTTCAACCCAGAACAAAAAATGTGCTTTGACGGACACTAAATATCTTGCCCAGCAACAACAGTACAGCGGTGGGTAACGAGAGATTTAGAGGGAATTAAATTTGAGGCCTAGTATTTAGGCGCTGGGTCACCGGTATGGATTTAGTGACAGAATTAGACTTGGAAATGCACAGAAGCGTGTGTGTGAAGTTATTCTGAATGACCCAATGTGCACCTTCAATATTATATACCCTTTTTGGGATAGATTTCAAATAGCTCTGATATAGCAGGAACCACTAAATTATGAAATTGCTAAATTGGGAATTGTACTTCAACCCAGAACAAAAAATGTGCTTTGACGGGCACTAAATAACTTTCCCAGCTACAACAGGACAACGGTAACGAGAGATTTAGAGGGATTTAAATTTGAGGCCTAGTATTTAGGCGCTGGGTGACAGGTATGGGTTTAGTGACAGAATTAGACTTGGAAATACACAGTAGCGGGTGTGTGTGAAGTTATTCTGAATGACCCTATGTGCACCTTCAATATTATATACCCTTTTAGGGATAGATTTCAAATAGCTCTGATATAGCAGAAACCACTAAATTATGAAATTGCTAAATTGGGAATTGTACTTCAACCCAGAACAAAAAATGTGCTTTGACGGACACTAAATATCTTGCCCAGCAACAACAGTACACCGGTGGGTAACGAGAGATTTAGAGGGAATTAAATTTGAGGCCTAGTATTTAGGCGCTGGGTCACCGGTATGGATTTAGTGACAGAATTAGACTTGGAAATACACAGTAGCGGGTGTGTGTGAAGTTATTCTGAATGACCCTATGTGCACCTTCAATATTATATACCCTTTTAGGGATAGATTTCAAATAGCTCTGATATAGCAGAAACCACTAAATTATGAAATTGCTAAATTGGGAATTGTACTTCAACCCAGAACAAAAAATGTGCTTTGACGGACACTAAATATCTTGCCCAGCAACAACAGTACAGCGGTGGGTAACGAGAGATTTAGAGGGAATTAAATTTGAGGCCTAGTATTTAGGCGCTGGGTCACCGGTATGGATTTAGTGACAGAATTAGACTTGGAAATGCACAGAAGCGTGTGTGTGAAGTTATTCTGAATGACCCTATGTGCACCTTCAATATTATATACCCTTTTTGGGATAGATTTCAAATAGCTCTGATATAGCAGGAACCACTAAATTATGAAATTGCTAAATTGGGAATTGTACTTCAACCCAGAACAAAAAATGTGCTTTGACGGGCACTAAATAACTTTCCCAGCTACAACAGGACAACGGTAACGAGAGATTTAGAGGGATTTAAATTTGAGGCCTAGTATTTAGGCGCTGGGTGACAGGTATGGGTTTAGTGACAGAATTAGACTTGGAAATACACAGTAGCGGGTGTGTGTGAAGTTATTCTGAATGACCCTATGTGCACCTTCAATATTATATACCCTTTTTGGGATAGATTTCAAATAGCTCTGATATAGCAGAAACCACTAAATTATGAAATTGCTAAATTGGGAATTGTACTTCAACCCAGAACAAAAAATGTGCTTTGACGGACACTAAATATCTTGCCCAGCAACAACAGTACAGCGGTGGGTAACGAGAGATTTAGAGGGAATTAAATTTGAGGCCTAGTATTTAGGCGCTGGGTCACCGGTATGGATTTAGTGACAGAATTAGACTTGGAAATACACAGTAGCGGGTGTGTGTGAAGTTACTCTGAATGACCCTATGTGCACCTTCAATATTATATACCCTTTTTGGGATAGATTTCAAAGAGCTCTGATATAGCAGGAACCACTAAATTATGAAATTGCTAAATTGGGAATTGTATTTCAACCCAGAACAAGAAATGTGCTTGAACGGACACTAAATAACTCGCCCAGCTACAGCACTAGGGACAGATTTAGCTGGATATAAATTTGAGGCCTAGTATTTAGGCGCTGGGTGACCGGTATGGATTTAGTGACAGAATTAGACTGGGATATGGCCAAAAAATGAACAGACTATTGCTGGTTAAATGCACTTGGTGTGACAGCTTCACCCTGATGTAGGCTTTAGCCAAAAAACAACCACACCATTGAGGGTTAAATGCACTTGGTGACAGGCGCAGCTTGCCCCTGATTTTGTATATGGCCAAAAAATGAACAGACTATTGCTGGTTAAATGCACTTGGTGTGACAGCTTCACCCTGATGTAGGCTTTAGCCAAAAAACAACCACACCATTGAGGGTTAAATGCACTTGGTGACAGGCGCAGCTTGCCCCTGATTTTGTATATGGCCAAAAAATGAACAGACTATTGCTGGTTAAATGCACTTGGTGTGACAGCTTCACCCTGATGTAGGCTTTAGCCAAAAAACAACCACACCATTGAGGGTTAAATGCACTTGGTGACAGGCGCAGCTTGCCCCTGATTTTGTATATGGCCAAAAAATGAACAGACTATTGCTGGTTAAATGCACTTGGTGTGACAGCTTCACCCTGATGTAGGCTTTAGCCAAAAAACAACCACACCATTGAGGGTTAAATGCACTTGGTCGCAGCTTGTGCTGGCGCACCACAAGACACAAAATGGCCGCCGATCACCCCAGAAAAATGAGACTGACAAACGGTCTGTGCAGCCTAAAAACAGTGAGCAATTGAGGATCAGCAGCTCAATGATCCACAGCTGCAGATCGATCAGTTAATCAAGTCCTTTGGAGGAGTTAATCTGCCTAATCTCGCCCTACTGTCGCAGCCGCAACCTCTCCCTACGCTAATCAGAGCAGAGTGACGGGCGGCGCTATGTGACTCCAGCTTAAATAGAGGCTGGGTCACATGGTGCTCTGGCCAATCACAGCCATGCCAATAGTAGGCATGGCTGTGATGGCCTCTTGGGGCAAGTAGTATGACGCTTGTTGATTGGCTGCTTTGCAGCCTTTCAAAAAGCGCCAAGAAAGCGTCACAAAAGCGCGAAGAAAGCGACGAACACCGAACCCGAACCCGGACTTTTACGAAAATGTCCGGGTTCGGGTCCGTGTCACGGACACCCCAAAATTCGGTACGAACCCGAACTATACAGTTCGAGTTCGCTCATCCCTAATCATAAATAACCAGGTTTTATTGGAGAGAACATTAAATATCATCCATTAGCCTGAAATCAGAGTAAATTCAGGTGGAAGCTTTCAATGAGCTTAATTGAACACTGCAGTGAGTAATCAGCCACTAATGACCCTTGTGTTCTAGCAGTGAGGCATAATGTAGGCTTGGTGAGTGTTTGTGTGGCCGTGATTATAACCTTGGTGTTTGCAGCTGTGTTTGACCAATGGAAATTTGGTGTCATTTTCAGTCATGCAAACTAAATTCTGTACTTGGCACTATAAAATTCAACCTTCTTATAAGGATGTTGCTAGTTATGTAGGTTTCAATTAACATGGGTTATGAAGAAACGGTCAGTCAAATTAGCTCCACACTACTGCGTTTCTGGTGGTGGTAGAGCTATAAAATAATGTTATCATTGTTATATGTTCCTGATAACTACTGAAAAGTTGTTCAAAGTACACGGAGTAGCCCATGAGGCATTTATCCTTATTTACATAGACACGATTGCACTATTTTACACAGCCTCATTTTTCCAATTTGACATGTCAATATATCTGGTAATAACTTTGGAATGCTTTTACTTATCCAAGTGATTCTGAGCTTATTTATTCAGGACATGCAAGTTGTAAAATTTAGTCAGCATATTTTGTGCTCATTTATAAAAAATCTAAAATGTACAGAAAAATTCATAATTTTCAAACTTAGAATTGTTCTGCTTGTAAGACAGTCAAGACATGCAAACTAGTTTTAATATCACAGATTTTAGTGGCAGTTTTCAGCACTTTTTTTGCACATTTAGTTTTAGGTTCCCCCTTTTTTTTTTTTGCTAAAAAAACCTTCAATGTCTTATAAGGGTATGAGGGCTAGCCCAACGGGCGGCTCTGCAGATTTGTTCAATGGATGCTTCCGCTTTTTCCGCCCAGGATGTCGCGACTGATCTAGTGGATTGCTCTTTGAGAAAACTAGGAAGTTCTTTATCTGACACTTTTATATGGTTCAGCTATCAACATTTTGATCCATCTTGCATTCAAGTTTTTTGTTGCCTTTAGACTCTTATTTGGCCCCTGAGATTGAATGAACAAATAGTCAGATTTTCTAAAATAACAGGTGGATTCTAGATATTGTAGAATAATACGTCTTAGGCTACTATCACACTCACGTTTTGGCTTTTTACGTTTGTGAGATCCATAATGGAGGCCATTTTGGCACCAAAGATGACAGAAATTAAAGCAGGCCCAGCATGCATGTGGAACCTACACTCCCTGAATTGTATGGTAGCTGCCATGGCACATAACAGGTAGAATTTAGTGTTAGGAACCCGTCTTACAGAGATCGCCTTGACGTGCGGCAGACGGGCTAAACTAATTTTGTACAAAATGTATTTGCCAAGCATCTCTAGTTTATAAGTGTAGCACTAGCAATTATTATGCATTTTTGTACTTTATTTGGTTTGCAGAGAGCTGTAGCATTGCATGTTTTGTTTTACAGTGTTGTTTTTAGCCATAGCAACGTGCCCCTGCACATTGGGATGTGCTGACTGACCCCCTTTTTTGTTTTGCTCTAATGCATTCTGAATGGAAAATGATCTGCTCACAATGCATCAGTTTGCCTCCGTTCCGTCTCCATTCCGCTCTGGAGGCGGACACAAAAATGCTGTCCGCTTGACGAAAGCGAGCCAAACGGATCCATCCTGGCCGACAATGTAAGTTAATGGGGACGGATCAGTTTACTCTGACACAATCTGGCACAATAGAAAACTGATCCGTCTCCCATTGACTTTCAATGGAGTTCATGACTGATCCGTCTTGGCTATGTTACAGATAATACAAACGGATCTGTTCATGACAGATGCATGCGGTTGTTTTATTGTAACGGATCCGTTTTGAAGATCCATGACGAATCTGCCCAAAACGTGAGTGTGAAAGTAGCCTTACATCTAAGGTATAATATTTTCTCTCTCCTTCGGATTTTCACAGAATGAAGGAACATTGACCTCCTCTTGTCTAACAATCCAAGGATGATCCACAATTTTTGTGTCAAAAACTGAGCTCAAGGTGGAAATATGAACTCTTAGGGTATTAGGCTGCAGACGTTTTTCGAATCCTGTCTGAAGGGACCCTAATACAGACTGAATAGAAAATTATGTGAATCTTGACACCATGAATGGAAATTATTCCATATTTTAGAATAAATCTTGGATGTAGATTCTTTTCTACTGGCTACCATTGTATTAATCACAGAATCTGAAAGGCCCTTGGATTTTAAAGTCAGCCTTTAGGACTCCAAGCTGTTAAATGTAGATTTTCTACTTGGGGATGAAAAACTGGCCCCTGCTTTAGGAGATCTGCCTGCTAGAGAAGAACCCGCGGAATAGGGAAAACCAGTCTTTTTCAGCCATAGAGGGGCTACTAGAATCACATGTACCCTCTCTTCTCTTTTGTAAAACCCTCGGTATTAACGGCAAGGGAGGAAATGCATATGCTAGGGGGAAATCCCTCTTCTAAACCAGTGCATCCAACCCTACATTACCATCTTTGGGATTTAGAGAAAAGTATTTTGGAAGCTTTGTATTTTGAGCAGAGGCAAACAAATCAGGGGATCTCCCCCATCTTGCAGAGATCTGGGTGAATACTTTGCTATTTAGGCTCCAATCTCCTGACTTAAGTTGGACCTTGCTTAGTTAGTCAGCTGTAATATTTAGGTGACCCCTAAGATGCACTGCAGATAGCAAACTCATGTTTTTTTGCCAATGAGAAAATTTCCTTAGTCACACTGCTTAATGCCGGACTTCTTGTTGACTAGGAGTCAATTCAGATACGCTACAACCGTTGTGTTGTCTGTTCTTATTTGCACATCTTTCCCCACTAAGTTCACAGACAACATTCTGAGTGCCTCCCATACGGCTAAGAGCTCTCTTTAACTTGAAAAGAGTTTGGTCTGTAATGTTTGTAAACCTTTGTCCCTGGAAATACAGCAGCGAACAATGCGATCCCCAGCCCTAAAGATTTACATCCGTAATTATTGTTAGGTCGTTGAACCCCAAGGGAACTCCTTTTTGAAGGTGATCCACCGAAGTAGTGATTTTTTTTTTCAACTGACTGTGGTATATATATATATATATATTTTTTTATTATTATTATTTTTTATCTCTAAGGAACTCTGTTCTCTGTTCCAATTCTCTAGTAGTCACCATTGAGCTACCCCCGCGAATGACACTGCAGGAATACAGGCAGTCAGAGAACCAGTCATAGCCTCTGACCATGCAGAATGGCAGAACTACAAAGTCTGACACCTTTTCTTCTTCTGAGGTGGTAACAGGGTCTTCAGATAGGTAGAGTCAAGTAGGACCCCAAGAAGATTATTTTAGGTAAGGGACTGGACTTCTCCCAATTTATAATCCACCCCAAATGATAAAGTAGTTGGCATGTCAGTCTTTTTTTTTTCTAGACACCCGGCAGAACGCCTCACTATTAATAGTCTCTATTACATTTTGTCTCTGTAAGTGAGCTACCACTTCCGCGACCTTTGTAAAAATTCTTGGAGCCGAAGTGATTCCAAATGGAAGGAACTGAAATTGAAAATGGTGAAGGACTTCTTTTAGATAAACCGCAAGCTTTAGAAATGTTTGATCTGCCGGACTGGAATATGGTAATAGGCATCCAGGGGCAGACTGGGAACATAAAGTGGCCTTGGAAAAAACCTAAAAGTGGTCCCAGATACCACAGTGCAGAACAAAATACAGCTTAAATTAATTAATGCTGAGAGCATCAGGTCTTTATATACCTGGCTTTTGGCCAAAGGAGGGTTTAGTTAGCCCTCTGGGCATCTGCCCACTGATTTATGGCCAGTGCACCCCTGTAGACATCCTTGAGATCCAGAGAGGCAATTAAATCCCCTTTTAAACAGACTTATGGTGGACTTTATTGTCTCCATCTTGAATTTCTGGTAATTGATAAACTTGAGGAGGTCTTTTAAGTTTATTATTAAGTGGTACTTCCCACTAATTTTTCCCAAAAAAAAAACTGTGGAATAATATTCTGTTTGCCATTGGTCTTACCATTGCTTTTAGGGACAAAACATCTGAAATGCCCTTTTCTAGTTCTTGTTAAAGCAACACTGATTTCTGGGCTGGCACGACTAAACACATTTTAAGGGTGGGGGACAAAAGGAGATGCTGTACCCTTCCTTTATAATATTTAAAACCCAGAGACTTGTGGTGATGTCTGCCCAGTCGTCCAGAAAATACCTTAATCTGCTACCCATCATACTTTCAGCATCATTATTTGGAGGGTTCTGTGTTTTGGGGGAAAAACAAATCCTGTGTTTCTGCCTGTTATATTATCTCTACCCTTTTTTGTCTGAAAAAAATTTCCCTTCTTGTATTTCAGAAGAGGAACTTTTCCCTCCACTGCCTGGGAAACTATTTTTTTTTGTCAGACGACTTCGCTAATATTTTTTCAAGTCCTGTCCAAACAACATTTCCCCATGTAAGGGAAGGCTAGATAATTTTATCTTGGAAGACTTATCTCCTGCCCATAGACTTCAACCATAAAACCCTCCCAGCTATGATGGACAAGGCAGTAGACTTAGAGTGCATTCTTACTGACTCAGCCATATCATCTAAAAGAAAATCCAGAGATTTTAGCAGAAGGGAAAAGGGTCTTTTAGAGTGTCATAAGGAGTAATCTTTCTCTAGAGAGACTCTAACTGACCCAGACATATCTTAAGGGATTTTGCAACAAAGGTTGCTGCCAGATTAGGCTTAAACAGTGGTGCAGCCGCCTCCCAGCACCTCTTAAAGTATGCGTCAACCTTCTTGTCCATGGGATCCTTTAGGGTACTCATGTCCTCAAAAGGCAGAGCATTAGTGTTCTTTCCAATTTGGTCAAGGATACATCGAATTTGAGACATTGGGTGAGTAACGTCTCATCTTCCTCATTAAACGGGATTTTACGCTTTATAGTTCTAGGGATGAAAAGCTTTCTATCTGGCACCTTCCATTTCCTCTTAACTAAAGCATGTACATTTTTTATGAACTGGAAAAACTCTTCCTTTTCAGTTCCAAATTGCTGAACATCTTATCATGAACCTTTGCATTTTTTCATCAGATAAGTCTTAACTAACTTTAACTCCTTTGTATCATCAGAAGAAAAATGTACTTTTTAAATTCAGAATCCAATTCAGAGGATGCATCTAAAACAGCAGAATCTCTCTGAATCCAGATCAGAAGAAGACAGATCAGAACAAATATTTTTGTTTTCTCTTTGTTTACTGACAGAAGAAAGACCTGGTTCAGAAATAACACTACCAGATAAAGCACAACACATTTATTGCTTAAAAACATCCCTCAATTCGTCTTTCAGAACAGGGACAATATCTTTACCAGAACATTTCTGGCAAATCTTACTCATAGAAGAGCCAGATAACTTTGAAGAACAAATTGCACACTTCCTAACCCTATGTGGTGCTTTTAACTTACAGTCATGTGAAAAAATTAGGACACCCTTTGAAAGCATGTGGTTTTTTGTAACATTTTTAATAAAAGGTTATTTCATCTCCGTTTCAACAATACAGAGAGATTAAAGTAATCCAACTAAACAAAGAAAACTGAAGAAAAGTCTTTTCAAGATCTTCTGTAAATGTCATTCTACAAAAATGCCTATTCTAACTGAGGAAAAAGATAGGACACCCTTGCCCCTAATAGCGAGTGTTACCTCCTTTGGCTGAAATAACTGCAGTGAGACGGTTCTTGTAGCCATCTACCAGTCTTCGACATCGGTCTGAGGAAATTTTACCCCACTCCTCAATGCAGAACTTTTTCAGCTGTGAGATGTTTGAGGGGTTTCTTGCACGTACAGCCCTTTTCAAGTCACCCCACAGCATCTCAATGGGATTCAAATCTGGACTTTGACTTGGCCATTCCAGGACTCTCCATTTCTTCTTTTTCAGCCAATCTTTGGTTGATTTACTAGTATGTTTTGGGTCATTGTCATGTTGCATGGTCCAGTTCCGCTTCAGCTTTAATTTTCTAACTGATGGTCTCACATGTTCTTCAAGCACCTTCTGATACACAGTAGAATTCATCGTGGATTCTATGATGGTGAGCTGACCAGGTCCTGCTGCAGCAAAGCAGCCCCAAACCATGACACTTCCACCTCCATGCTTCACAGTTGGTATGAGGTTCTTTTCTTGGAATGCTGTGTTTGGTTTACGCCAAACATGTCCTCTGCTGTTGTGTCCAAATAATTCAATTTTGGACTCATCTGTCCAAAGAACATTATTCCAGAAGTCCTGGTCTTTGTCAACTTTATCTCTGGCAAATGTCAGTCTGGCCTCGATGTTTCTCTTGGAAAGCAAAGGTTTCCTCCTTGCACACCTCCCATGCAAGTTAAACTTGTACAGTCTCTTTCTGATTGTAGAGGCATGTACTTCTACATCAACAGTAGCCAGAGCCTGCTGTAGTTCTCGAGATGACACTTTAGGGTTTTTGGAGACCTCTTTTAGCATCTTGCGGTCTGCTCTTGGGGTGAACTTGCTGGGGCGACCAGTCCTGGGCATGTTGGCAGTTGTTTTGAAAGCCCTCCACTTGTAGACTATCTTCCGGACAGTGGAATGGCTGATTTCAAAATCTTTTGAGATCTTTTTAAATCCCTTCCCAGACTCATAGGCTGCTACAATCTTTTTTCTGAAGTCCTCTGACAGCTCTTTTGCTCTCACCATGGTGCTCACTCTCACTTCAACAGTCAGGAGCACACCAAACTAAATGTCTGAGGTTTAAATAGGGCAAGCCTCATTCAACATGCAGAGTAACGATCTACTAATTATGTGCACCTGGTGTGATATACCTGTGTGAGATCTGAGCCAATTTAAGAGGGAATACATGTGAGGGTGTCCTATCTTTTTCCTCAGTTAGAATAGGCATTTTTGTAGAATGACATTTACAGAAGATCTTGAAAAGACTTTTCTTCAGTTTTCTTTGTTTAGTTGGATTACTTTAATCTCTCTGTATTGTTGAAACGGAGATGAAATAACCTTTTATTAAAAATGTTACAAAAAACCACATGCTTTCAAAGGGTGTCCTAATTTTTTCACATGACTGTATGTGAGCTGTCTATCAGTCAACACACATACAGGGGAGAGATAGTGAATGAACTGAAATAAAAAAAAAAAAAAAAAAAGACATTACATCTCCCATTGTCAAATGTAGGGCCCATAGGTGTCTCCATGGTCTCTGTTCCCAAGTCAGTCATTTTTTGGCAGTTATGAAAATAGATAGTATCGCAATTTATATTGTACTTACAGTCCCCAAATCAGCGTGCGACTTCCACCTTGATCCGCGCACCGATTGTAGCTCCGTCCCTTCACTCACTCGGCATGGACACAAGTCAAAAGATGCGCCGCTGGCAGATGTGTGGCCAGTCTCCTGAGGACCCCCTCTGATGTCATCTGCTAGAACCAAACCTATTGAATAGCGGAGGGACGTGACATGTGACCAGAGGGACTCCATGAGTGTCTGTTCAGGGTCATGGATTCCCCCTGCTGGTGCGCACCTACAGGGGAATACTGAAACAGCTTTGCGATGGGTGAGGACTAGGGTACCGAACTTTAGGATTTTTGGATCCCAGATCCGAACCCAAACTTTTCAGTAAAAGTTTAGGTTCAGTGTTCAGCTATTTTATGGCTCTTTTTGATGGCCCTTAGAAACCATCACAGCCATGCCTACTAATGGCATGGCTGTGATTGGCCAGTGCAGAATGCGAACAAGCCTCTATATAAGCTGGAGTCATGTAGCGCTGCACGTCACTCTGCTGTTACTGGTGTAGGGAGAGGATGCTGCTGCTGTTGTGAGGGAGAGAATAAGAAAGAATCTTTAATCAGAAGTGCTCGTTAACTCAGCGCTCTAACTAGATTTAGTTTTATGGGTGCAGTGCACAGAAAAATAACTTTTATGCAAGCTCAGTGCACCAGCACAGCATATGTTCTTTTGTGAAATTCAAATCCAAGCTTGAAATACTGCAATAATAATCTGGGTTTTTAAAAAACACCCTTTTTGGGCAAAATACGAAATTTTACAACCCTTACTGCATCTGTAAGTGTGAAATTCAAGCGTTATATACTGCTATCATAGTCTGTTATTAAAAAAAAACCACCCTTTTTGGGCAAAATAGTTAATATTGCAGCCTTTGCTGCATCTGTGATTGTTAAAAACAAGCTTGAAATAATTCAATAATTTTCTGGGTTTTAAAAACACCCTTTTTGGGCAAAATACTCAATTTTACAGCCCTTGCTGCATCTGTACGTGTGAAATTCAAGCGTTATATACAGCTGTCATATTCTGTTATTATAAAAACACCCTTTTTGGGCAAAATACTTAATTTTCAGCCTTTGCTGCATCTGTCATTGTGAGATACACCCTTTATATACTGTTGTTCTATTCTGCTATTTAAAAAAACAGACATTTTGGGCAAGATCCTAAATTTGAGGAAAGCGTCAAATAAGGGACGTGGCCCTGGTCGTGGTGCTGCTGGTGAAGCTCCTGTTGCAGGGAGAGAAAGTGGTCAATCTGTGCCAGCTGCACGCAGAAGTGAAACACCTTCCTCAGGTGCGAGTAGGCGACAGAACCTGCACTGGTATTTGGTCGGGCCTAATGCGGCTCTACGAATGGTGAGGCCAGAACAAGTACAGGCGATAGTAGATTGGGATGCTGACAGTACCTCCAGTTCCTTTACATTGTCTCCCACCCAGTCTCCTGCTGAAAGATCAGAGTTGGCACCTGCAGACGATATCCATCAGTCTTTCACCTCACGCCCTTGCAAATCAGCCAAACAGTCTGAGCCCCAAGTCATGCAGCGGTCCCTTCTGCTTTTTGATGACTCTGCTAGCAGGGTTTCCCAGGGCCATCCACCTAGACCTGACCCAGAAGTGGAAGAGATGCCCAACCACTTATGTTTCAAGATGAGTACATGGGAGGACCACCGCAGCACGTCTCGGATGATGATGAAACACAGGTGCCAACTGCTGTGGCTTTCGAAAGTGTGCAGACCGACAAGGAGGGCAGGGGTGAAGACTGGGTGGAAGATGATTTGGAGGACGATGAGGTCCTCAACCCCACATGGAATCAAGGTCTTGCGAGTGACCTATGTAGGAAGAGGCGGTGGTCGCACAGAGCCACCAGCACAGCAGAAGAGGGAGCAGGGTGCGAAAGCGGAGCAGCCATCCCCTAGACAGTCCGCCTGCTACTGCCCACCGCAGCAAGGGACCGAGCACACCAAAGCCAGCTCCAAGGAGCTCCCTGGCGTGGCAGTTCTTCAGACAATGTGCTGATGACAAGACACGAGTGGTTTTCACGCTGTGCAATCAGAGCCTGAAGCGAGGCAAAAACGTTCTCAACCTGAGCACAACCTGCATGACCAGGCATCCAAGTGCAAAGCACGAGCTGCAGTGGAGTAGACACCTCAAAAACCAAGAAAGGTCTCTGGCTCCTCCTGCTTCCTCTTCTGCTGCAGTCTCGGCCTCTTCATCCACCTCTGGAGTGACAGCGCCACCTGCCACATGGCAAAAAGAGGATCTGCCAGCAACACCACCACCTGGGTCACCAAGCATCTCCACAATGTCCCACAGAAGCGTTCAGCTCTCCATCTACCAAACACTGAGTGGAAAAAGAAGTACCCCCCTACCCACCCACAATCCCTGGCCCCAAATGCCAGCATTTCAAAATGACTGTACTTTGAAATGTTGTCATTCCGTCTGGTGGAGACGGAGAGTTTTAAAAGCCTTATGGCTGTGGCTGTCCCACAGTATGCCGTGCCCAGCCGCCACTACTTTTCCAGGCGTGCCATGCCTTCCCTGCACAACCAAGTGGGTACAAAATCAGGTGTGCACTGCGCAACGCCATCTGTGGCAAGATCCACCTAACTACGGATATGTGGACCAGTAAGCACTGTCAGGGGCGTTATATCTCCATAACAGCACACTGGGTGTAAATGCAGTGGTGGCTGGGCCTGAGGCAGATAGCAGTTTGGTGCATGTCCTTCCACCACCGAGTATTGAGGGGCGCTTCAGTTTGCCTCCTGTTCCTTCCTCCTCCTACTTCGCTTCCTCATCCTCTACCGGCTCCTCATCCGGTCAGCGTAACACCTTCACCACCAACTTCAGCACAGCCAGGGGTAAAGGACAGCAGGCAGTTTTAAAACTTATCTGTTTGGGGGACAAACCCCACACAGCGTAGGAGCTGTGGACGGGCCTTGAACAACAGGTGAGTGGTTGGTGCCAGTGAGCCTCAAGCCCGGCCTGGTGGTGTGCACAAATAGGTGAAATCTCGTAGCAGCTTTGGGACTAGCCGGTTTGACGCACATCCCTTGCCTGGCGTATGTGCTGAATTTGGTGGTGCAGAGGTTCCTTAAAAATTACTCCGATATGTCATAGCTGCTGCATAAAGTGCGGGCCGTCTGTGTGTGCTTTCGGCGTTCTCACCCTGCTGCTGCTCGTCTGTCAGCGCTGCAGCGTAACTTTGGCCTTCCCGCTCACTGCCTCATATGCGGTGAGCCCACAAGGTGATAGTGGAGTTTCAGCTGCAGCATGCACGGGTGAGTCGCTCTGCAGAACAGCACCACTTAAACCAATAATGACTGAGCCTTCATGCGAGACCTGTGTTCCTTGTTGCGCTGTTTTGAGTACTCCACCAACATGGCCAGTGCCGATAACACCGTTCTCAGCATTACTATCGCACTTCTATGCCTCCTTGAAAAAACACTCCTGGCGATGATGGAAGAGGATGTGGCACAGGAGGAGGAGGAGGAAGAGGGATCATTTCATAGGGTTTCCGGCCAGCCATTCACAAGTGGCTCCGAGGGTGGGTTCCTGCACCCAAAAACTCCAGGTACACAATTGGTCAGCCAGGGCACAGTTCTGGAGGATGACGAGGTGGAGGATATGGAGGAGGAGGAACCGTGTTCACAGCAGGGTGGCACTCAAAACAGCTCATGGCCATCACTGGTGCGTGGCTGGGGGGGATACAGAGGACACAGACGATACACCTCCCACAGAGGACAGTTTTTCATAGCCTCTTTGTAGCCTGGCACACATGAGCAATTACATGCTGCAGTGTCTCCGCAATGACCGCCGAGTTGCTGACATTCTAACTTGTGCTGATTACTGGGTGGCCACGCTGCTGGATCCCCGTTACAAGGACAACGTACCGTCCTGAATTCCGTCACTGGAACGTGATCGTAAGATGCACGAGTATAAGCGCACGCTGGTAGACGCGCTGCTGGTGGCATTCCCACCTGACAGCGGGTGCAAAGTGGAAGCACAAGGCGAAGGCAGAGGAGGAGGAAGAGGTCGCCAAAGCAGCTGTGGCACCACCAGCACCTCAGAAGGCAGGGTTAGCATGTCCGAAATGTGGAAAAGCTTTGTCAGCACGCCACAATAACCAGCACCACCAGCTAACATGGAATGTCTTAGCAGGAGGCAGCATTTCAGCAACATGGTGGATCAGTATGTGTGCACACACCTACACGTACTGATTAACGGGTCTGCCCCCTTCAACTTCTGGGTCTCCAAATTGGGCACATGGCCTGAGCTTGCCCTTCACTCCTTGGAGGTGCTGGCCTGCCCTGCAGCCAGTGTATTGTCTGAACATGTGTTTAGCACGGCAGGGGGCGTTATCACAGACAAGCGCAGCCGCCTGTCCACAGCCAATGTGGACAAGCTCACGTTCATTAAAATGAACCAGGCATGGATCCCACAGGACTTGTCCATACCTTGTGCAGAATAGACATGTATACCGGCCTTAACCAGCCATTGTTATACTACAGCGAAATTGCTCATTGTTGTATTTTGGATATTTCTCTTTTGGAGTGTACCCTAATGAAAAAATAAAAATAAATTAAAACCAAAAAAAGTGTTGGCTATCTCGTCCTCCTCCACCACCGATTCCACCTACAACGCTACGTCCACCGCCTCCTCAAACTCTAACTTCATATGGACCTCTACCTCATAAATCAAGTTTATTTTCTTTAATTTGTACGTATTTTATTTTATGTCATTTCACTAATTTGTCTGTTACATTTTCTGGTGAAATTCACAAATTTTTGGCTGTGATATACCCCTGCTCTACCTAGTATACAGGTTAATAAATGTCACTAATTTTTCTGTTACATTCTTGCCATGAATAAACCCCTGTTCTGCATAGGTGACAGGGACCTAAATTTTAAAAAAATCATCTGTTCCATTGGTGGGTGACATTAACCCATTTCTGGCGATGAAAAACTTTCACGGCGGGCGTGCACTCCGAATAACAGATAACGCACCAACCAGGCTCTGGACGAGAGACAGGGGAAGGGTCACCTCCTAGCTAATCCCTGACCTCTTTCCCTGCACTGCTCAGCCCACATACAGACCTTGAAGGTAGGTGTGATGTGTCCTCCAGCCTGGGATGACAAAACCCTGAATTTCCTGAGATGGTGAAGTGGGGAAATAGGAGCAGCCTGCTTGCACAGAACCTGGATGGGAAAGATGACACAAAACAACCAAACTAGAAATGACACTTATCTTCCAGAGCAGGAACAGACAGCCAACCTTCCCTCCTAGCTTCCCAGACCACAATGATTAGTATAATCCGCTCAGATCACTTGGCTGGAGTGCCATTTAAACTAATGATTCCACCCAGTGCATTTGATGAGAGGCAGATCCAGCAGGGCACCAAAACAAACACTAACTTCGTGCTGCTATCCTGGCCGACCTCCGCACATCGTCAGAGTGGGGCATGACAAAAACCCCTGCTCTACATAGGTGACAGGGAATTACATTTGTAAAATTCGTCTTTAATTGGCCCTTTCATTCGATCCTTCCGCTTTTATAACTTGTCCCACATTTCAGCTTGATCACATTGCAGCTATTGACCTCCCTTGGATGTGGTATTCCTTTCTCATGCTCCCTCTCCGGCGTAGAACCCTGATTAGCCGATGACCATGATTAACATGGTAGGCTCAGACAAGAACATCGAAAGTTGATAGAGAAGATATCCAAATGGATCGTGGATGTCACGGGAACGTGCGATCAGGCAGACGTTATCTAGAGTCAACAAAGCGGCAGCAAGGCCTCTCCTGTCTAACGTTTCCAAATCCAAAATCCCCCAGTGACATTCCCCATATTTTTTTATTAATCATTCCAATAACAGGGCATCTTAAGAGTCCTGTATTATTATTTTCCGTATCGTCACTACCTCCCCGAGTCGGGAGTGGGTAATTGCCGCGCACCCCCTCCTTTCCTTCAATTCTTCCGTTTTAATAGCTTCTCCCACATTTCCGCTTGATCACAATTAAATTTCATCCATTGATCTCCCTTGGATGAGGTCTCTCTTTCTCACGCTCCCTCTCCGGCGTGGAACCCTGATTCGCCGCTAACTGTGATCAACATGGTAGGAGCAGAAAAGAACATCGAAAGTTGATAGAGCAGATATCCAATTGGATCGTGAACATCATGGGGACGTGCGACATGGTGGGGCAGTATGTGTGCACACGCCTACACGAACTGACTGACTGGGTTTGCCCCCTACAACTTCTGGGTCTCCAAATTGCGCACATGTCCTGAGCTTGCCCTTTACGCCTTGGAGGTGCTGGCTTGCCCTGCTGCCAATGTATTGTCTGAACGTGTGTTTAGCACAACTGGAGGGGGTTATCACAGGTTATATTTCCCAATGTTTTGGGGTGTACCCTAATTTACAAAAATAAAAATAAATTTAAAACCAAAAAGCAGTGGAGGCTACCTCCACCGCCGCTTCCACCTACACCGCCACTTCCACTGCCTCATCAACCTCCTACTCCTTATAGACCTCGTCTTCTTAGATCAAGATTATATTTTTTTATTTTTACGTATTTTATGTTATTTAAAGTCATTTCCCTATCCACATTTGGTTGCAGAGCACTTGCCATGCTCTTAACCACATTTTGATACAATTTGAAGCCCTCTAGCCCTTTCCATGACATTTTTAGAGCCATTTTAGTGCTCAAAAGTTCAGGTCCCCATTGACTTCAATGCTGTTCGGGTTCAAGTTCGGGTCCAGAACTCAAACTTTTTTGTGAAGTTCGGCCGAACCCTTTCGAACCCGAACATCCAGGTGTCCGCTCAACTCTAGTGAGGACACTGTCGGATCAACCAGACCACAGGTACCCAAATATCGGTAGTGCTGCTGCTGCTGCCTTCATGTGAAGCCTATAGAAAGGCAAATAGGCAAATTAATAATCCTCAGTCTAGTCTGCCTAAACCAGAGAAGACCTCATAGCACTGACATGAGGAATAACCTCTCCCCACCTGGTTGGAGGAGGGCCATCTCTCTCATGGTAATGCTGTCATGGAGGATGAAATGGAAATTAAATACGGGACATACAAGCACTTTTTTCACTACTGCCTATTTTTTTCAATTTGGTGGAGTTTTATGTGGCATTTTAAAGGCATGTTGAAACTATGGCTTTTTTAAAGGACTTTTTCTCTCTCCTTCTCTAAAGTGAAAACAAAAAAAAAAAAAACGTAAAAAGGTGCGATCCACACTTTGGTTTTGGAAAAAAAAAAAAGGCCATTAAAAAACCTTTAAAAATGCATACTGTATGGGAAAAAATGCAGTTTATATTATTATTATTATTATTTATTATTTAAGCGCCATTCATTCCATAGCGCTGTACATATGATAAGCGGTGCACATACATAACAGACAATTGTACTAATCATGAACAAGACGAGTTACAGACTTTAGTATAAAAAAAATGCACCAACCTTATGTGAACAAAGCCTAAAAAGCTTTCTGTGACTGGTGTGAACTAACACTTGTGATTTCATGTATTATGCTTCTGATTACTCCTGGTCTGTTCCAGGGTGGGCTTATCAGGTGCCCTCCTTATTGCAGCTATTTCTACCTGTGAGCTATGGGGCTTGGGGTCAGTTCTCTTATGTGCCTTGCTGGGTGTAGCCCCTTACTGCTCACCCAGGGGGTCAGTTTGTATTGTGCCTTGCTGGGTGTAGCCCCTACTGCTCACCCAGGGGGTCAGTTTGTATTGTGCCTTGCTGGGTGTAGCCCCTTGCTGCTGACCCAGGGGCTTTTGCCATCAGTCCTTCTGTGTGGTGTCGCCAGGTAAAGCGTTGTTGTTATATCCTGCTGGTTCCTGTTCTCTGCTCCATGTCCTGAGTTTGTTTGGGTTCCAGTCCTCCTGTTGTCTGTTCCGCTGGTGCTTGCACCAGCATGGTTCTCTGCAGGTAGCAGCCAAGTGTAGGGGGACTATCCTGGAGGGGCGACCAGTGAGTCCTCAGCCAAGTTCATCCCTACCATCAGCTCTGAAGAATGGGGCTTGCTGGTTCTCTGCCCTCCGGGTTTGACCTCCTGCCTTGCCAGTGCACTTGGTTCAGTGGTAATGCTACCACTGTTGCCTGTAACAGTGGCTGCTGTACGCCACGGTTCCGGGCACCGCACCCAGCGGTCACCTGTGGCTGCTGCTTCCAATTTCACTGCTGCGGTCCTGGGCTCTGTTTTTGCTATTGCTTCTGAGGATTCCGCTCCACAGCTTCCACTCAGCCCTGGTCACAGCCTGTGTTCGTCTGGTTTCATGTTACACTGCTAAGGGTGGAGCGCATCACTCCCTGGGCTGTGTGGGTTAGGTCAGGTGACCTCGCTGACCAACCCTGGCTCTCCTGTAGGTACTAAAGTGGCTCAGCCCTCTTCCCAAATGCCTCAGTGTCAAGGTCCCTGCGGTTGTTAGTTACTGATACTCACGTGTGCTCCTTATACTTAGTTCCTGGATTCTGCTTATCGTCTGATCCCTGCCTTCTTGCTTTGACCTGTTGACTTCCCAGATTGCCTGACCTGTGCCACCTGCCCTGACCTATTGCCTGTCTGACTAAGTCTCTGCCGCATCCTTCGGTCCTGCATCATTGCTCCTGGTTACATCTCTGCTCGCCTGACTACGCTTATACTTCGGGTACCTACTCCGGTATCTCATGGTCCATCCGGACCAGCTGCCACTAACTCGGGGATTGCTCTGGAGTAGCCCATGGCAACTACCCTAATGTCCATCCTCACCATCAGAGGCTCTAGTGAAAACCAGGTAGTTGCTTAGACACACTGCTCCAGAGTATAGCCAGTCAGTGGCACAGTGGGTTCACACCCGCTGATCAATGACATTGCCTAATCTGCTTTTCCTTTTACTGTCACGTGCATTTATTAGCTATTCAATAAAATGTATCTGTATAGTATCACCTGCTGTTTATTATTTTTTATTCTGTCCATCTCACTGAGGCTGTCACACATGTTTTTTATTTAAATCTTCAACTTCCACCGGCCCTATCTAATGTTAGAAGCTGTGGGTTTTGCAGGGATGGAGCTGCAGCAGAAAAACCACACACCTGTTGTCACGGAAGTAGTAGGGGAGAACACCAAAAGACAACCAGAAGTAAGTGAAAAGACACTAGGCCTCACTGCTAAGGAAGGAAAAGGGTCACCACCTATAAAACCCTGCTCCTGGCCCTAACTCCTATCCGTATGGGCACCTCTCAATGGTAGAGATGCCCATACACAGGAACCTAGAAAACCCTGGTGGCCCTCGGATGCCCTAATGGTAATGACAGGGCAGAGACTACCCGCTCCTTCCCTGGTGAAGGAACCAGCGTCTCGCTGAGGCCTAGTAAACAACAAAGGTGGGGGGGAATACCAAATACAACCAACGGAACACTTAACTTCTGAGGCTGATGGATGATGGATGAACAGGACTTCAACTAGAACCACACTCCAGTTCTTCCAAAAACCAAATGAAGCTACCAAGAGCAAGGAGTGATGGGTAAAGTCAGACTAAATAGGGGGAGGTAAAGGTCACATGATCCACACCTGAACAGGAGGTGTGGGCATACAAGCAACGCACAGACAAAATGAAACCAAAATGAAAAAAGGCTGTCAGATCACTAATGTGCAGATAATCTTTCATACCTTCTAAAACCTGTCACCGGTGTGACACCTGTGCTGCCAGTCTGAAATAAATCTAGTAGAACAATTGGAGTAGTGAATGGGGAGAGCTCTGGATCCATGTGAGGTACAGGACTGGTTCTATTTTTTTTTAGAAAGATTGTTATGTACTATATGATGTCTGATTTTCATTTTTTACATCAATCATGTCATAACATCTTTAAGGTGTAAAAATATATACATACCGTATTTTTCGCCCCCATAAGACGCACTTTTTTCCCCAAAAGTGGGGGAAAATGTCTCTGTGTCTTATGGGGTGAATACTAATGAGCACTTCCATTATGGAAATGCTCATTAGTACCGGAGAACCAGGAAGCAGTGAAGGCTCTGTACTCACCACTTCCTGGTCCTCGGCTGTCCGCTGTGCAGTGGCTGCGCACAGCATGAGGGCGCTCTGTGACCTTGCGCTGTGTGCGCCGGTTCACAGCACAGCCGACGGAGAAGAAAGACAGAGCGCAGGCAGTGAGGCGCAGCAGCGTACAGGAGCAGGAAAGGTAAGTGGTTTATTTATTTTGTGATCTGAGGCTGGGGGCTTCTGACACATGGTCAGGGGCTGATTAAACATGGCCGGGGCAAATAAATATGGCTGGGGTTATGAGATATAGCAGGGGGCTGATATGGAGCCATGGGGTCTCATCTGAAGTCTGAATGGGGGGGTTCTTTATATTCTGATCTGAGCTCTGATTGGGGTCTTATTAACGTTGGCGTCTGATCTGAGGTCTGATTGAGGGTCTTAACATTGGGGTATGATTGGGGCTGTGAGCTGAGATCTGATTAATATTGGGGTTCTGATTGCTGATCTGAGGTCTAATGAAAAATATATTTTTCTTATTGTCCTCCTCTAAAACCTAGGTGCGTCTTATGGGCCAGTGCGTCTTATAGGGTGAAAAATACGGTAATAACCCACATAAGACCCAATTTTTGAAACACTATTCCTCAAGGAATTCATCTAGGGGTATTACAAACATTCTGACCCCCACAGAATTTCATAGAATTTATCAGAATTGTGCAATGAAAATGAAAAAAAAAAAAAAAATATCCAATATGTAGTTTTGGCTGCAATTTTTTTATTTTTACAAGTGATTAGTGTTGAGCGCAAATATTCGCATAACGGATATTAATCGCGAATATCGCAACTTTGATAATTTGCGAATATTTGCGAATATAGTGCTATATATTCGTTATATCGAATATTCGTCATTTTCTCCATCTGAACACATGATTCCTTCCTGCTTAAAATGCTTGTGGGACAATGACTCATTGGCCACAAGCAAGAAGCAGGGAGGAATCAAGAGTTTAGATGGTAAAAAATGACGAATATTCTAAAAAACTAAAATATAGCACTAATATATTCGTTTTATAGAATATTCTTTTTTTTACCCCAATTAGTACAGTTATTGCCCTTCTGCATACTCCTCCCCGACAAGCGTCCCTGTCACCATGGGAACGCCTGGTGGTTAGAATATACCATTGGATCTGAGTTTTCACAATCTAACTCAGATCCGATGGTATATTCTAACCACCAGGCATTCCCATGGTGATGGGGACGCTTGAAGTTAGAATATATACCGCCAGGGCGCTGTGATCCACGCAATTAACCCCTCAGGTGCGGGTTAATTTGTGTGGATCACAGCGCCCTGTGAGCCCGTCCCCCCCACCTCCCCAGTATTAAAATAATTGGTGGCCAGTGCACTGGCCACCAATTATTTTAATACTGGGGACGGAGGGGCGCACTGGCCACTAATTATTTTAATACTGGGGGGAGGGGGCACAGGACACTGTGATCAGCGCAATTAACCCACACCTGGCGGTATAGTCTAACTTCAAGCCTCCCCATCACCATGGGAACGCCTAGCGGTTAGAATATACCATCGGATCTGAGTTAGATTGTGAAAACTCAGACCCGATGGTATATTCTAACCACCAGGCATTCCCATGGTGACGGGGACGCTTGTCGGGGAGGAGTATGCAGAAGGGCAATAGCTGTACTAATTGGGAGGAAAAAAATAAATATTCTAAAAAACGAATATATGCGATATAGTGCTATATATTTGTTTTTTAGAATATTCGTCATATTGTAATACGAATATTTAGCAACATAGCGAATATTCGTAAATTACACATATAGACTGAAATTTCACTAATGTAGTGCTATAATCTTTTTTTTGTCAATTTTTTTGTCTCTTTCTGATTCAGAAAGAGACAAAAAAAATTTGACAAAAAAAAGATTATAGCACTACATTAGTGAAATTGCAGTCTATATGTGTATTTTACGAATATTTGCTATATTGCTATAACTTAGTTTTTTTAGAATATTCGTCATATTCTAAAACAAGAATATATGACGAATATTCGTAAAATACACAAAATCGCAATATGCGATTAATTAAATTGCATATTATTCACGATAAATAGCATAACGACGGATATTCGATTTCGACGAATATTCAATCGAATATTCGCGAAATATCGCGAAATCGAATATGGCACCTCCCGCTCATCACTACAAGTGATGAGAAAATGCATCCCACAATTTGTTATGCAATTTCTCCCGAGTAAGCCAGTACCCCATATGGGATATTGGCAACATGCACCTACACATTTATTTCATTTTACAGAATGTGGTGAATAACTTTCTTTTGTTTTAGCAGTATGCACTTGGAGGTGTGGCTACCTCCATCTTGGTCATGCACTCCTCCTAACATATGCAGCATATTTATCTGTAGCCTGCTGTCCTTGAATTTATTGGAGGCCTGCTAGAGAGCTAACAAATGAAGCAGACAATATATATTTGAAGCCTGCTTTCCCAAATTCCAAGGCCAGTTGGTAGAGATGCATCATAGAGTAGGTTCCCATCCAGTAAGAGGTGAGGTGACCTTGCCGTGGGCCATAGGCACAAATAATTTTGATCCCTGTTATTTGGCCGTACAGAAAATGACAGGGCTCAGAAGTGAAGGATTAAAAGTGCACCATGTGCATTCAAGTTCTCATACAGCGATTTAACCAGCACTAGCTGACAATTGCAGAAGTTTCAGAAGAAAAACAAAAAAAATAACAAGAACAGACGCTATTGTGGGCGTGGCATATCTAAGCTGTGCGGAGTAGGTGAGGAAATAATAAGGTGGCATAACGGGTTACATAAATGGTAAAATGAATCATTTATACATGTATAGTATGTAGCACTGCTTTATATACAGTCCAGGTTTTTTGTCACACTGATAAATGATTTATTTTTGTATCTCCATTTTGCAGCACACTTTGGACCTTTTCTTTGTTCTCCCCTGCTTCCCAGAGTGGGGGACTTCTATAGGGCAATGTTGACCTGGTACAATACGGGCACTTATCATAAGAACTTGGCCCAGCCTTCCTGGTGTTCAAATATTAAGGCCTTGATGACCAGCTATTGAAAGTAAAGGAATGACCCTGTTTGACCTGCACATCATAATAAGATGCTGCTGTTACCATACAACGTGGTCAGTAAAAGGCCATCACTCTTGTACTTTTACTAGACCAACAAATGTTCTCACAACTTAGTGCCATGCTTTCACCTTTCTGAATGGGTGTGCAAGCTGTGTTCCTGAGTTCCTCTAGATCTGAGGCTCCCAAAGAATGGAATGCTGGTATAGAAGCTACCCATCTTGTCAATCGGGGAACCAAATCCAACACTATTTTCCCACTAAGGAAAGGAAATTCTGGTGGTTCAATCCTGCTGTCCTTTACTATGTACAAACCGGATTCCAAAAAAGTTGGGACACTAAACAAATTGTGAATAAAAACTGAATGCAATGATGTGGAGATGGCAAATGTCAATATTTTATTTGTAATAGAACGTAGATGACAGATCAAACGTTTAATCCAAGTAAATGTATCATTTTAAAGGAAAAATACGTTGATTCAAATTTTCACGGTGTCAACAAATCCCCAAAAAGTTGGGACAAGTAGCAATAAGAGGCTGGAAAAAGTAAATTTGAGCATAGCGAAAAGCTGGAAGACCAATTAACACTAATTAGGTCAATTGGCAACATGATTGGGTATAAAAAGAGCTTCTCAGAGTGGCAGTGTCTCTCAGAAGCCAAGATGGGTAGAGGATCACCAATTCCCACAATGTTGCGCAGAAAGATAGTGGAGCAATATCAGAAAGGTGTTACCCAGCGAAAAATTGCAAAAACTTTGCATCTATCATCATCAACTGTGCATAACATCATCCAAAGATTCAGAGAATCTGGAACAATCTCTGTGCGTAAGGGTCAAGGCCGTAAAAACCATACTGGATGCCCGTGATCTCCGGGCCCTTAAACGACACTGCACCACAAACAGGAATTCTACTGTAAAGGAAATCACAGAATGGGCTCAGGAATACTTCCAGAAACCATTGTCAGTGAACACAATCCACAGTGCCATCCTCCGTTCCCAGCTGAAACTCTACAGTGCAAAGAAGAAGCCATTTCTAAGCAAGATCCACAAGCTCAGGTGTTTTCACTGGGCCAGGGATCATTTAAAATGGAGTGTGGCAAAATGGAAGACTGTTCTGTGGTCAGACGAGTCACGATTCGAAGTTCTTTTAGGAAATCTGGGACACCATGTCATCCGGACCAAAGAGGACAAGGACAACCCAAGTTGTTATCAACGCTCAGTTCAGAAGCCTGCATCTCTGATGGTATGGGGTTGCATGAGTGCGTGTGGCATGGGCAGCTTGCATGTCTGGAAAGGCACCATTAATGCAGAAAAATATATTCAGGTTCTAGAACAACATATGCTCCCATCCAGACATCATCTCTTTCAGGGAAGACCCTGCATTTTTCAACAAGAAAATGCCAGACCACATTCTGCATCAATCACAACATCATGGCTGCGTAGGAGAAGGATCCGGGTACTGAAATGGCCAGTCTGAAGTCCAGATCTTTCACCTATAGAGAACATTTGGCGCATCATAAAGAGGAAGGTGCAACAAAGAAGGCCCAAGACGATTGAACAGTTAGAGGCCTGTATTCGACAAGAATGGGAGAGCATTCCTATTTCTAAACTTGAGAAACTGGTCTCCTCGGTCCCCAGACATCTGTTGAGTGTTGTAAGAAGAAGAGGAGATGCCACACAGTGGTGAAATTCTGATTCAACATATTTTCCCTTAAAATGATACATTTTCTCAGTTTAAACTTTTGTTCCATGATTTATGTTCTATTCTGAATAAAATATTAGAAGTTGGCACCTCCACATCATTGCATTCAGTTTTTATTCACGATTTGTATAGTGTCCCAACTTTTTTGGAATCCGGTTTGTAAATGTAAAGGCATTCATCTACATCAATATTTTTAGGGGAGATATGATTGGGCCAATTTGGTGTTAAAATGGTTAATGGCCTGATTTTGAATCAGAGTCAAATATCTGGTCATCTCAAGACACACTGTGCATTAATTTTATAATGCTAAATCTTTAAAGGGGGTTTTTCATCTTCAGGGCCCTTCATGCGGACCCCTCCCCAAATGGCCAGACCTCCAAGCCCCATGTCAACATCTGGTTTGATGGTCACTGCAGCCAATCTCTGGCTGAAGCAGAGGGGGACATAACGGCTGCTGCCAGATGTTGATGTGTAGGGACCAGAGAGCAACAGGAAGCAGATTACTATGCTTCCCTCTGCAGTTCAGGACACACTAGGGAGGTCTGCCTGAATGGCCCCTGAACATGGAAAACCTTCAAAGCATGTCCATGTTGTAAATTGGTGGGTTGTACAAAAAGAATCAACACTCCAATGCTAACTAATGTTTGGCTTTCTTAGGCCCATATGTGTCAAAAGGCTCCAAAACATTTCTGCTGATGTAATCTCTGTGCTATGGGGGTTCACCAAGCATATTATGGGTAGGGTTTGGCCTACAAATAGCGGGGCATATAAATTAATGTGGACCACTATTAAATATTTTAAAATCCGCACAGAAAGATACTTTAAAAAAAGTTGACTTCTGTGAGTCCTCCACTTTCAAACTGGATTGCTGAGCTGCTCATGAAATCAGCAAGACTGATAATTCTCAGAGGTTTGGGTCCACATGGAATCACACATGGACTCACTCTGTTTCATGGTTACCTCAACTATTCTCCTGGGGTGCCTTCTTGGGGAGTCCTGCTCACAGTATGTTAGTAAAGAAAACTGTAGCTTTAAAAAAAATTACACATAACATACACCGGATACTTGTTCTAAACATATAAAATGTTTCAAGGGTGGAGCAGCACAGCTAAAGCCAAAAATCCTGAAAGGGAAGAGGGTGCTAGCCTCAAAGAAGGTTGGACTTCAAACCTTGCCACTGTATAACAAAAAAGCAGCACTCATGAGAGCTTTAATCAAAAAATTATTTTATTTACTCAATGCACAAGTGACACTGCAGTCCCTTCAAGGAACCATTTAAGACTTGGGACTGAAACTTTGCTTGTGAATTGGGTGACAGGGCCAGGCATTACCCGAAAGTTATGGGATTTGGTGTCACTCATGGAGTTCAGGTAAAAAAAAGCAAATATCTCAGTACAGAAAACATGAAATTAAGACAGAACAACTGCTGCAGAATCTGGTAAGCAATCCTATTTAACTTTGGGCACAGTTAAAGAGAAGCTGACAGTGTCAGAACCACTTTTAAACATCTTTATTGAAGCTGTCTAGGGGACTGCTTCTTATTTGAGTTAACTCTCGCTCTTTACACCCCTACATCAGAATTTCACACAGTTTCTAAAAGTAGATAGAGATAGCTAAATCAAAGAAATGAGTGAAAAGTATTGGACGTTATCATTTATTTATCCAATATCACAGGTCTGAGTGCCAAAAGTATGCGAACCTTTGGTATTAACAGATAAGGTGAAACTATGAAATTAGAGTCAGGTGTTTTCAATTAATGGAATAAGTAGGGAACCTGCTTTATTTAAAGTACAGGGATATACTCAGGCATACTGCTGCTCCTGCCTCATTGATAAAATGTGTACTCCGTAATCCATACACCACTGAGCTGTCAACGGTTTACAGAGTTTTAAGCGAACCGTGAATGGTGCACTTTAGGCAGGGAAAACTGTAGTAAAAATAGAACTTGATTAATAAAGTATATTAGAGTTAGTTTTATTAGGGACAACATATTAAAGGTTTATATAAAGCGTTTAGTTACTCTTTAAAAAAGAATAAAGTTAAAGTTTTGCTATGGCCAAGTCAAAGTCCTGATCTTAATACAATAGAAATGTTGTAGAAAGACCTGAATCAAGCAGTTCATGGAAGAGGTAAACAATAAAGAGAATGCACAAGAGCTGCATTCTCTTCAAACAGCTGATCGGTGGGGGTGCCAGAAGTCAGACACCCGCCGATCTGGTATTAATAGCCTATCCTGAGGGTAGGTCATTAATATATGAAACCAGACAATCCCTTTAAAGTAAACAAATTCTGCTACCAGGCTGACTATGGAACTGGTAGTATCATGTGAAAACATCCGGTTTGTAATCCACACAGATTACAAATTCTTCAAGAGCTGAAACCGGACGTCAAACCAAAACACAGACTTGTGCATTGATTGCAGGGTTGATTGGAAGAGGACAAATTCGCTGACAGGCTGGTCTTCATCAACGAGACAACTTTTCACCTAATTCGTAAGGTCAATAGCTACAGCATTAGGATCTGGGGTTCAGAAAACCCATGTGTCCTTTTTAAGCACATGAGGGGCTCAAAATAAATGTGTTCAGGCACAAAATCTATGTATGCTCCCTTCTTTTTTGCCATGTATACTATCACTGGCCACTTCTATCTGATAATGTTAAGGTAGAGAAAAATCTGCCAAATGTAGTCTATCAGCGGGATGATGCCCCTACTCATTTCCAGCTGGATGTTCGCCAATACCTGAATGAAACTACCAGAACGTAGGATCGGTAGCACCAGGATAAACAAGTCACCAATGTTGCATAGTGTTAATAAATAAAATGTGTGTGTGTGTGTGTATATATATATATATATATATATATACAGGTGAAACTCGAAAAATTTTAATATCGTGCAAAGTTCATTTATTTCAGTAATGCAACTTAAAAGGTGAAATTAATATATGAGATATACTCATTACATGCAAAGCGAGATATTTCAAGCCTTTATTTGTTATAAATTGGATGATTATGGCTTACAGCTAGTGGCGTCACTACAGGGGGGCGAGAGGAGGCAATTGCCACCCCCTATGTTATTCTTTGCCCCCCCCCCCAGGTGCCCACCTGCTGATTCCCCCCAAAGCAGGCCGGTGAATACTAATGAGCGCTTCTATTATGGAAGCGCTCATTAGTACCGAAGGACCAGGAAGCGGTAAACGCTCTGTACTTACCACTTCCTGGTCCTCGGCTGTCGGCTGTTCAGGGCTGCGCACAGCGTGAGGGCGCTCTGTGACCTCACGCTGTGCGCGCCAGTTCAGAGCACAGTTGACTGAGGAGAGAGAAAATTGCAGGCGGTGTTCCAGGAGCAGGAGAGGTAAGTGTTTTTTTATTTTATAAAAAATGTGGCTGCTGGGGGCATAATAGGGGCTAATCATGAGAGGCATAATAGGGGCTAATTAGAGGCATATGGGGGCTAATTAGAGGCATATGGGCTAATTAGAAACATATGGGGGTTAATTAGAGGCATATGGGGGCTAATGAGGCATATGGGGGCTAATTAGAGGCATATGGGCTAATTAGAAACATATGGGGGTTAATTAGAGGCATATGGGGGCTAATGAGGCATATGGGGGCTAATTAGAGGCATATGGGGGATAATTAGACTATTAGAGGCATATGGCAGTTAATAAGGGGCATAAAGGGGGCTAATAAGAGGCATAATGGGGGCTAATGAGGCATAATGGCTTATAATGGGGGCTAATGAGGCATAATGGCTGATATGTGGGGCTAATGAGAGGCATGGGGCTGATATGGGGGTGATAAGAGGCATAATGGGGGCTAATAAGAGGAATAATGGGGGCTAATGAGGCATAAGGGCTTGTAATGGGGGCTAATGAGGCATAAGGGCTGATATGGGGCCTAATGAAAGGCATGGGGGCTGATATAGGGGTGATAAGAGGCATAATGGGGCTAATAAGAGGAATAATGGGGGCTAATGAGGCATAAGGGCTTATAATGGAGGCTAATGAGGCATAAGGGCTGATATGGGGGCTACTGAGAGGCATGGGGGCTGATATGGGAGTGATATGGGAGTGATGAGAGGCATAATGAGGGCTAATGAGAGGCATAATAACAGTGTCATCCACAGATGCCCCCATAACAGTGTGTCTTCCACAGATCCACCATAACAGTGCACCTGCGCACTGACGAGAGACAGAAAGAAGGGGAAAGAATCCGCGGAAGCAAGCAGAGGACGGCACAGCAGGACTGAATAGCTTCTTTTGTAAGTAAATTGTTTTATTATAAATGTATCCCTGCATACCGCAATTCTCTCGTATTTTGTAATCTTATTTATATATACTTATTTTGTTTTTGCCCCCTCCCATTTTTGAATGTGGTATCTTTGTACCCCCCCCCCCCCCCTATATATTGTTTCTAGAGTCGCCACTGCTTACAGCTTAACAAACCCAGGTACCCTTTACTCAGGGTGTATGGATTAATTAGCTGACTAGAGTGTGACACTTCGAGCCTAGAATATTGAACCTTTTACAAAATTCAAATTTTAAGCTGCATTAATGCAATTCTTTTTAAGTTGCATTACTGAAATAAATGGACTTTTGCACGATATTCAAATTTTTCGAGTTTCACCTGTGTATGTGTGTATATATATATATATATATATATAGATATACATATATATATATATATATATACACAGTATATATACACACACATATATATGCACACACACACACATATACATACACACGAAATATACATGTGATGGTGTACAATATATTTATTTTTAACGTTTAGATTTTAGCCTTAGGTCTCTTTCTGTCCCATGAAGCAAATAATTGTGTATTTGTTCTCCTGAAGCATCTAACTGCCTGTTGTACCATATCTATTTATACCATATTTTATTTGACTTTGCTGCCTTAGAGGGAGAACAGTAAAATATTACCATACTGATGACTTGTTTTATTGAATGTAAATTGACATGTGCATTCATCAAAGAGTTCTATGGCTGCTTCAGGAATTGTACTAAAAAGGAAACGTATACAGGGGGACTAGAAATTATGGGGGTCATTTATCAAAGACCAGCCTTTTATACCAGTCTTTAATATCCTGTGTGCAGACAGAGGATGTGCTAAATTTATGACAAAATACATTTAGTCTGACTTGCATTTGTGTTGGGTTTTTTTTACACCAGTTTCTGGTATACAGGGATATAGTAATCCCAATTTAATGGGCATCTCAGCAGATTTGTACCTAGGAAAGTGGCTGACCTATTGCATATGTGCTTGGCAGGTGAAGGCATGTAGGTTAGTCCCATGTTCAGTGATGAGCGGCAGGGGCAATATTCGAATTTGCAATATTTCACGAATATTTGGGCGAATCTTTGTCATATATTCGCAAATTCGAGAATTCATGATATCCAGTCATTTTCTTGATTTTGAAAATCGGCAATCGGAAAATTCGCGATCAACACTACTCCTAAAGTTAAAGATATTGCAGCCTTCATATTGGGTACTGATGAAAAAAAAATCTAGAATATTCGCGATTACGAAGATGTACAGTAGCACTATATTCTAGATATTTGCAAATTCTCGAAGTGCCAATATTCGCGATCAACACTAATGTTCATATGTGCCCTGCGAAAAATGAAGTTTTAATATATGCAAATAAACCTCTAGTAGCTATGGGGGCATTGCTGTTACATCTAGAGCAGGGGTGCACAAATCTTTTTGGTCTGAGGCCCGCATTGTCACATAGCTCTGTTTCAAGGGCCTGCAAATTTTAACAAATGACGATTGATAATGCGGCCACAAGCAGCATGTCACTGCTGCTTTCAATCATTGACTAGAGCGGTGTATGTGACCATGCCCATGCACTGCCAGGTGTAAACAGCGCAGGGATCGATAGATGGAGACAGTGGGGGCAGCGCAGAAGACTGGTGCAATATGGAGCAGTTGAGTATGAATCTTCTATTTCAGGGGCAAAGCTGCAGGAACTTGTTTAAAAAAAATCATTTTTACCAGAAAAACCTGGAAAAGTGGAGACATTTCATTCCATACTGGCTCCTATTAATAAATCAGTGCTTTCCTTTACTGTAGAGGATGGAGCTCACTGGTTATTAACACCTCATGTCCCTCAGGTTATATCCGTGTGACTGGTGCCTTGCATTAACCAGTAAGCACTTTCCCCGCTAGTTTAGTAGTGGGGAAAGCGCTCATTAACACTTTAATGACCAGGCCTGAAAAGTCTAACTGACCAGACATTTTTTGGTGATTTAGTGTACATGGTGGTTCAAACGGTTGTAACTTTTATTTGTTGGACTACCAAAATAATTTTATCAATTTTTTATGTGACACGTGGGGCTTTATAATTTAGTTTTTAGCTTTATTTTAGGGAAACTACAAAACATAAAAAAAAAATTCAGGCTATATTCTTTAAATATGCAAACTGACACCAAAATAAAATTATCACAATTAGTTCCCTATTTTTTGTCAGTTGTTAAGATATGTATAGTTTCACGTGAATGGGGCGGGGCGATAATGTTGATTGTTTTTTTTGGTGTGGGTGTTTTTTATTTTATACTTTTTTATTATTTTTTTTACTTAATTTTTAATATTTCTGCTACATAAAGTGTACCCCATGAAGTCATAAAAAGACTTTTGGGGGACAATGACACTTTTAATTTTGCACTTTTTCCTTTTTATTTTTTCCTTTTATTTGTAATATTTTATTAATATGTTATATTTTTTTTTATCATTTCTTTATTATTATTATTATTATTTTTATAGAGTTTTGCAACAAAATATGCTAATGGACTGTTCCAGTGAAGACTGATTCTCTGCTGACATGAAGCCAGATTCTCTGTTACGGGACCTCTCTCCTCTGCCTGGGTGCCTGGGCCTAAAAATCTGACAATGGACTGTTACAGTGGTGGGTGACGTGAAGCCTGATTCTCTGCTATGACATGAAGACTGATTCTCTGCTGACATGAAGCCAGATTCTCTGTTATGGGACCTCTCTCCTCTGCCTGGGTGCCTGGGCCTAAATATCTGACAATGGACTGTTCCAGTGTTGGGTGACGTAAAGCATGATTCTCTGCTATGACATGAAGACTGATTCTCTGCTGACATGAAGCCAGATTCTCTGTTATGGGACCTCTCTCCTCTGCCTGGGTGCCGGGGCCTAAATATATGACAATGGACTGTTCCAGTTTTGGCTGACGTGAAGCCTGATTCTCTGCTATGGCATGAAGACTGATTCTCTGCTGACATGAAGCCAGATTCTCTGTTATGGGACCTCTCTCCTCTGCCTGGGTGACGGGGCCTAAATATATTACAATGGACTGTTACAGTGGTGGGTGACGTGAAGCCTGATTCTCTGCTATGACATGAAGACTGATTCTCTGCTGACATGAAGCCAGATTCTCTGTTACGGGACCTCTCTCCTCTGCCTGGGTGCCTGGGCCTAAATATCTGACAATGGACTGTTCCAGTGTTGGGTGACGTAAAGCATGATTCTCTGCTATGACATGAAGACTGATTCTCTGCTGACATGAAGCCAGATTCTCTGTTATGGGACCTCTCTCCTCTGCCTGGGTGCCTGGGCCTAAATATCTGACAATGGACTGTTCCAGTGTTGGGTGACGTAAAGCATGATTCTCTGCTATGACATGAAGACTGATTCTCTGCTGACATGAAGCCAGATTCTCTGTTATGGGACCTCTCTCCTCTGCCTGGGTGTCGGGGCCTATATATATGACAATGGACTGTTACAGTGGTGGGTGACGTGAAGCCTGATTCTCTGCTACGACATGAAGACTGATTCTCTGCTGACATGAAGCCAGATTCTCTGTTATGGGACCTCTCTCCTCTGCCTGGGTGACGGGGCCTAAATATATTACAATGGACTGTTCCAGTGTTGGGTGACGTAAAGCATGATTCTCTGCTATGACATGAAGACTGATTCTCTGCTGACATGAAGCCAGATTCTCTGTTACGGGACCTCTCTCCTCTGCCTGGGTGCCTGGGCCTAAATATCTGACAATGGACTGTTCCAGTGTTGGGTGACGTAAAGCATGATTCTCTGCTATGACATGAAGACTGATTCTCTGCTGACATGAAGCCAGATTCTCTGTTATGGGACCTCTCTCCTCTGCCTGGGTGTCGGGGCCTATATATATGACAATGGACTGTTACAGTGGTGGGTGACGTGAAGCCTGATTCTCTGCTACGACATGAAGACTGATTCTCTGCTGACATGAAGCCAGATTCTCTGTTACGGGACCTCTCTCCTCTGCCTGGGTGCCTGGGCCTAAATATCTGACAATGGACTGTTCCAGTGTTGGGTGACGTAAAGCATGATTCTCTGCTATGACATGAAGACTGATTCTCTGCTGACATGAAGCCAGATTCTCTGTTACGGGACCTCTCTCCTCTGCCTGGGTGCCTGGGCCTAAATATCTGACAATGGACTGTTCCAGTGTTGGGTGACGTAAAGCATGATTCTCTGCTATGACATGAAGACTGATTCTCTGCTGACATGAAGCCAGATTCTCTGTTATGGGACCTCTCTCCTCTGCCTGGGTGTCGGGGCCTATATATATGACAATGGACTGTTACAGTGGTGGGTGACGTGAAGCCTGATTCTCTGCTACGACATGAAGACTGATTCTCTGCTGACATGAAGCCAGATTCTCTGTTACGGGACCTCTCTCCTCTGCCTGGGTGCCTGGGCCTAAATATCTGACAATCTACTGTTGCAGTTTTGGCTGACGTGAAGCCTGATTCTCTGCTATGGCATGAAGACTGATTCTCTGCTGACATGAAGCCAGATTCTCTGTTACGGGACCTCTCTCCTCTGCCTGGGTGCCGGGGCCTAAATATATGACAATCTACTGTTGCAGTTTTGGCTGACGTGAAGCCTGATTCTCTGCTATGGCATGAAGACTGATTCTCTGCTGACATGAAGCCAGATTCTCTGTTACGGGACCTCTCTCCTCTGCCTGGGTGCCTGGGCCTAAATATCTGACAATGGACTGTTCCAGTGTTGGGTGACACGAAGCATTATTCTCTGCTATGGCATGAAGACTGATTCTCTGCTGACATGAAGCAAGATTCTCTGTTATGGGACCTCTCTCCTCTGCCTGGGTGCCGGGGCCTAAATATATGACAATGGACTGTTCCAGTTTTGGCTGACGTGAAGCCTGATTCTCTGCTATGACATGAAGACTGATTCTCTGCTGACATGAAGCCAGATTCTCTGTTATGGGACCTCTCTCCTCTGCCTGGGTGCCGGGGCCTAAATATCTGACAATGGACTGTTACAGTGGTGGGTGACGTGAAGCCAGATTCTCTGCTATGGGACCTCTCTCCAATTGATATTGGTTAGTTTTTATTTATTTTATTTTTATTTTTATTCATTTCCCTATCCACATTTGTTTGCAGGGGATTTACCTACATGTTGCTGCCTTTTGCAGCCCTCTAGCCCTTTCCTGGGCTGTTTTACAGCCTTTTTAGTGCCAAAAAGTTCGGGTCCCCATTGACTTAAATGGGGTTCGCGCTCGGGATGAAGTTCGGGTCGGGTTCAGATCCCAAACCCGAACTTTTCCGGGAAGTTCGGCCGAACTTCTCGAACCCGAACATCCAGGTGTTCGCTCAACTCTACCTGTGTCATGTCATGTGTGATGTGCATCCCAATTATGCCATACATACGTGTACAGATACTGGTCCTGTACTCGTGAGGCTGCAAGGCAGGGGTGTGGTGTGGACCACTTATGAGACTGCATGTGTTGTGGTGGAGGGCGTGATTGAATGTGAAGGCGGGATCCAGGGGGCCCAAGTAAATTCTTGCCCAGTGTCCAATCAATATTAAAGACGGCCCTGTATGTCCCCAAAAAGGTTAAAAAAAATATAACTGTTTGGGGACAACGAACACTGTAAATGCAGCGATCTTCACTAACGAGCAATCGATTGCTGGGAAGGACAACTTTTGGCACCTTTGATATACATACAGCATAGAGCAGTTAATCAAATATTAAGATGGCACTGGCACATTTTACAAGCAGTGAGGACCTGAAAGAAGTTGTAACACCAAAGCCAGAAATTACGTATAGAAGAGGAAAAAATCCACAGGAAATCTTGGTTTATAGTCAATTGCAGCAAAGGAATAAACATGGCTAAAAAATGATGGTCACTTATCCTGCAGTAGATGTACTTTTTGTTTATTTATGCCAACTACAAAAAGATTTTGCCAATCCAGTAAATGGAAAATTCAGGATTACACTTAGCGGTAATTGTTTTTCCATGAGCCCATGACAGCACCCTTGAGAGACCGCCTCCATTCCAGGACAGGAAACAGGAACTTCCATGGAGAGCTTTAAGATGGATACTGCCCCTATAACATCAGTTAATTGTGAGAACTTGTTCTAATATCTATTTAATCTATCCTGTTTGTTTTTTAAAACATGTTTTTATTATTCCTTCATTATACTTGATATATATACACACATATAAACATAATGAGAGATTAAAGCAAAGGGCAGGAATAAATCCCAGGTGTTGTCATGGGCTCATGGAAAATGATTACCGTACTAGTAAGTGTAACTTTGAATTTCCTTTACACCCATGACAGAACCCTTGAGAGAAAGACTAGAATAGTAACTAGCCTAGGGAGGGATGACTTCCTGAAACACATTTCTTCTGATAAAAGATCATTGGAGCCCAAATCTAGTCTATAGCTGGAAAAAGGTACTAGGAGACTTCCAAGTTACAGCCCTACAGATCTGTTCTATTGAGAAGTCAACTTTTTCCACCCAGAAGGTAGAGGAGGATCTAGTGAAGTGAGCACCAAAACTCAAAGGAGGGTATTTACTTGCTGATGTTTAGGCACCTATATTTCTGCCCCCATACTGCACAAAGACTTTCTCAACTAACTAGTAACTTCTAAATACTCAGAAAGGCATCTATTAACATCCAGAAAATGGAGCATTTCCTCCTTGTCATTTTTAGGCTCTTGACAAAGACTGCTGGGCAAGGGGGAGAAGCAGAAAATGCAGTGATTCCACCAACCCTCCTGGTCAAGGTGAGAGCAACAAGGAATGCTGTTTTAAAGGACAGAATGTTAACAGTTAAGTCCTGCAAAGGCTCAAATGGAGGTTCCATCATTTTACTTTTCACTAAATTTAAATCCCATGGGTGGACCGATATCCTATTATGGGGTTTTATCCTGCTTACTGCCATAAAGAAGAGTTTAACCCAGGGATGGTTAGCAATAGGGGAGACAAAAAGGTACCAAGGGCAGAAACCTGTACCTTAACCCCTTAAATAATATAGTGCTGAAAATCTGATATACACTCACCTAATGAATTATTAGGAACACCTGTTCTATTTCTTATTAATGTGATTATCTAATCAACCAATCACATGGCAGTTGCTTCAATGCATGTAGGGTTGTGGTCCTGGTCAAGACAATCTCCTGAACTCCAAACTTTATGTCAGAATGGGAAAGAAAGGTGATTTAAGCAATTTTGAGCGTGGCATGGTTGATGGTGCCAGACGGGCCGGTCTGAGTATTTCACAATCTGCTCAGTTACTGGGATTTTCACGCACAACCATTTCTAGGGTTTACAAAGAATGGTGTGAAAAGGGAAAAACATCCAGTATGTGGCAGTCCTGTGGGCGAAAATGCCTTGTTGATGCTAGAGGTCAGAGGAGAATGGACCGACTGATTCAAGCTGATAGAAGAGCAACGCTGACTGAAATACCCACTCATTACAACCGAGGTATGCAGCAAAGCATTTGTGAAGCCACAACACGCACAACCTTGAGGCGGATGGGCTACAACAGCAGAAGACCCCACCGGGTACCACTCATCTCCACTACAAATAGGAAAAGGAGGCTACAATTTGCATGAGCTCACCAAAATTTGACTGTTGAAGACTGGAAAAATGTTGCCTGGTCTGATGAGTCTCGATTTCTGTTGAGACATTCAAATGGTAGAGTCCGAATTTGGCCTAAACAGAATGAGAACATGTATCCATCATGCCTTGTTACCACTGTGCAGGCTGGTGGTGGTGGTGTAATGGTGTGAGGGATGTTTTCTGGGCACACTTTAGACCCCTTAGTGCCAATTGGCCATCGTTTAAATGCCACGGGCTACCTGAGCATTGTTTCTGACAATGTCCATCCCTTCATGACCACCATGTACCCATCCAGCAGGATAATGCACCATGTCACAAAGCTCGAATCTTTTCAAATTGGTTTCTTGAACATGACAATGAGTTCACTGTACTAAAATGGCCCCCACAGTCACCAGATCTCAACTCAATAGAGCATCTTTGGGATGTGGTGGAACGGGAGCTTCGTGCCCTGGATGTGCATCCCTCAAATCTCCATCAACTGCAAGATGCTATCCTATCAATATGGGCCAACATTTCTAAAGAATGCTATCAGCACCTTGTTGAATCAATGCCACGTAGAATTAAGGCAGTTCTGAAGGCAAAACGGGGTCCAACACCGTATTAGTATGGTGTTCCTAATAATTCTTTAGGTGAGTGTATAACTGAGCTAAGCAAGTTTTATGCAAAAAAATATATATACAGTACAGACCTCCTTCATGGTCAAATAGCCCTTACACAGCCTGGAGGTGTGTTTGGGGTCATTGTCCTGTTGAAAAATAAATGATGGTCCAACTAAACGCAAACCGGATAGAATAGCATACCGCTGCAAGATGCTGTGGTAGTCATGCTGGTTCAGTATGCCTTCAATTTTGAATAAATCCCCAACAGTGTCACCAGCAAAGCACCCTCACACCATTACACCTCCTCCTCCATGCTTCACGGTGGGAACCAGGCATGTAGAGTCCATCCGTTTACCTTTTCTGTGTCGCACAAAGACACGGTGGTTGGAACCAAAGATCTCAAATTTGGACTCATCAGACCAAAGCACAGATTTCCACTGGTCTAATGTCCATTCCTTGTGTTCTTTAGCCCAAACAAGTCTCTTCTGCTTGTTGCCTGTCCTTAGCAGTGGTTTCCCAGCAGATATTCTACCATGAAGGCCTGATTCACACAGTTTCCTCTTAACAGTTGTTCTAGAGATATGTCTGCTGCTAGAACTGTGTGTGGCATTGACCTGGTCTCTAATCTGAGCTGCTGTTAACCTGCGATTTCTGAGGCCGGTGACTTGGATGAACTTATCCTCCGCAGCAGAGGTGACTCTTGGTCTTCCTTTCCTGGGGCGGTCCGCATGTGAGACAATTTCTTTGTAGCGCTTAATGGTTTTTGTGACTGCACTTGGGGACACTTCAAAAGGTTTCCCAATTTTTCAGACTGACTGACCAGTAATGATGGCCACTGGTTTTTCTTTACTTAGCTGCTTTTTTCTTGCCATAATACAAATTCTAACAGTCTATTCAGTAGGACTATCAGTTGTGTATCCACCTGACTTCTCCACAACGCAACTGATGGTCCCAACCCCATTTATAAGGCAAGAAATCCCACTTATTAAACCTGACAGGGCACACCTGTGAAGTGAAAACCATTTCAGATGACTACCTCTTGAAGCTCATCAAGATAATGCCAAAAGTGTGCAAAGCAGTAATCAAAGCAAAAGGTGGCTACTTTGAAGAACCTAGAATATGACATATTTTCAGTTGTTTCACACTTTTTTGTTATGTATATAATTCCACATGTGTTAATTCATAGTTTTGATGCCTTCAGTGTGAATCTACAATTTTCATAGTCATGAAAATAAACAAAACTCTTTGAATGAGAAGGTGTGTCCAAACTTTTGGTCTGTACTGTATGTATTAAGGCATTTGCCTGGATTTGTGGGAGGGGCTGAGGTCCGCCTCCAGCCTATTTAGGGCACCCCCCTTACCTGGCTCCTGCACCGTCTGAGGTCTGAGCTTTGTCCCTCCCACCACTCCACTCATTTACAACTCATTTCTCTTATGTCTTTTCCTTGGGTGGGCCCTCTTCTTTCTTAGGCCTACCTCATCCTCGGTTTCGGCACACCACAACCGACTGCATTTCTTTCCCTGCATTCCAGGGCTCTTCTCTGTACTACCGTAAGCACCTAACACAAATATATATATATATTTCCTCATTTACCTGGTTCTTTTCTGGCCCTTTGTTTACATGCAATAAAAACAATCTCTGCCCCTCCCCCTGCACTGCCAAGGGAGTGAATAAAAGAGCTGCCCTGAGTGACATGTCTGACTGCTGGGAGACTCTTCAGCATGTTGTATGAGTATGACTACAAGTCCAAGCTGTATAATGACACTGCTAAGGGAGTGGATACAAGGGCTGCCCTGAGTGCTGGGAGAATCAACAGCAACTTGTAAGTGTAGAACTACATGTCCCACCTGTATAATGACACTGTTAATACACACAGGATCTTCCCCCTACCTTCTTGTGCAATGCTCTCTCTAGTATGTCAGCTCCAGTGCCCAGCATCGTCTCCTCACTGCCTGCAGAGCTGTGCAGCTGAAGGGGTTAAGAATCCTAGCAGAGAGTAGATGGCAGTGAAAGGGAGAGAAGCAGACATCACAGGTCATGTGACCCTCAGTGAAATCTGAGAAACCAGCCACTGGAGATAAAGTGAGTTAATTGGAAAGCTGTTACATTTGCCTAGTTAGGAACAGAGAAAGAACAAAAAATAACTTGGATAACACCTTTAAGGACTCAGCCCTATTTCACCTTAAGGACTTGGTAATTTTTTGCAAATCTGACCAGTGTCACTTTAAGTGCTGATAACTTTAAAATGCTTTGACTTATCCAGGCCATTATTAGATTGTTTTTTCGTCACATATTGTAGTTTATGACACTGGTAAAATGAAAAAAATACAAAATTTACAAAAAATTTGTAAAAGATGGCAATTTTCCAAGTTTCAATTTCTCTATTTTTATAATACATAGTAATACCTCCATAATAGTTATTACTTTACATTCCCCATATGTCTACTTCATGTTTGGATCATTTTGGGAATGATATTTTATTTTTTGGGGATGTTACAAGGCTTAGAAGTTTAGAAGCAAGTCTTGAAATTTTTCAGAAATTTTCAAAAACCCAATTTTTAGGGTTTAGGGACCAGTTCAGGTCTGAAGTTACTTTGCAAGGCTTACATAATAGAAACCACCCAAAAATGACCCCATTATAGAAACTACACCCCTCAAGGTTTTTAAAACTGATTTTACAAACTCTGTTAACCCTTTAGGTGTTCCACAAGAATTAATGGAAACTAGAGATACAATTTCAAAATTTCACTTTTTTGGCAGATTTTCCATTTTAATAATTTTTTTCCAGTTACAAAGCAAGGGTTAACAGCCAAACCAAACTCAATATTTATGGCCCTGATTCTGTAGTTTACAGAAATGCCCCATATGTGGTCGTAAACCGCTGTATGGGCACAAGGCAGGGTGCAGAAGGAAAGGAATGCCATACGGTTTCTGGAAGGTAGGTTTTGCTGGACTGCTTTTTTTGACACCATGTCCCATTTGAAGCCCCCCTGATGCAACCCTAGAGTAGAAACTCCAAAAAAGTGACCCCATTTTAGAAACTACGGGATAGGGTGGCAGTTTTGTTGGTACTAGTTTAGGGTACATATCATTTTTGGTTGCTCTATATTACAATTTTTGCGAGACGGGGTAACAAGAAATAGCTGTTTTGGCACCGTTTTAATTTTTTGTTATTTACAACATTCATCTAACAGGTTAGATCATGTGATATTTTTATAGACCAGGTTGTCACGGATGCGGCGATACCTAATATGTATACTTTTTATTTATTTATGTGAGTTTTACACAATGATTTCTTTTTTGAAACAAAACAAAAATCATGTTTTAGTGTTTCCATAGTCTGAGAGCCATAATTTTTTCAGTTTTTGGGCAATTACCTTGGGTAGGGTATGATTTTTGCGGGATGAGATGATGGTTTTATTGGCACTATTTAGGGGTGCATGTGACTTATTGATCGCTTGCTATTGCACTTTTTGTGATGTAAGGTGACAAAAAATTGCTTTTTTACACAGCTTTTTTTTTTCACTGTGTTTATCTGAGGGGTTAGGTCATGTTATATTTTTATAGAGCTGGTCGATACGGATCGGCGATACCTAATATGTATACTTTTTTATTTATTTATGTAAGTTTTACTCCTCATTCAAGTGAACCAAGTTCTGCTTGGCCAAAAGGGTACAATCAATATGACCCTTGTCTGTTCCTGCCTTAACTTCTGCAGAACCTTTGTAAGAAGCCATAGAGAGGGAAAGGGAATGCACACAGAAGCTGATCAGGCCCAGAAATTAAAAAAGTATCTACCCCCTAAAGGTTGATCCTTGGGGTTTAGATAGAAGAAAAGGTCTATATAAGGATTACCCCAAAGACGGACTATTTGAAAAAAAAAACTTCCTGGTTTAAACACCATTTTCCCTGATCTAAAGTAAAAAATCTGCCACTTTGTTTTCTGTACCCCTTAAATGCACAGTCTTGATAAAAGAGACTAGAGACATAATTACAGATTTTTTTTGGGATGCTAAGGACATTAATGCCTACAATCTTGTTCCCCATTGCCTGTTTAGATATGCTATTACTGTAGCGTTGTCTGACTTTATCCATTTTCCTTGTAAGCTGGGCAGGAAACCCTTTAATGCTAGAAGAACTGCTCTCAATTCTGTCATTTTGGGAGTCTTGACTTTCTGTTAAACACCCCACTGGCAATGCATTTCCCACCCCGATGCATTGGCATCTGTGGTAATCACCATTTACTCCTGCAGCATTAATTGTAACCCCTGAGTCAGGACCTTCTGTAGTTTTCTGGAATGGAAGAGAGCTCAACCTACAGCTGGAATTGTAGAGGTCATTCTGCCTAAGATTGACATTCTTTGTCTGATAGTCCTCTTTTTTGAAACAATGAGACTCCCTACTTCTTCCCTCAGATGAGAAGCCTTGTTTTGTGAAAGAATGCATTGCTAAATTATTGAGTCCAGGTTGAGGCACAGGAAAATACATCTTTGAGAAGGAACTAGGACCGATTTCTTCCTATTTATTTGCCATCCCAGATATTGCAATTTTGTGTAATCTTCACAACTTCTGCTAGATGAGATAAAAGAAGTTCTGGAAATTCCGCTACCACCAATAAATTGTCTAAATAAAGAATTATTAGAATATGTCTTTCTCTAATGTGTGCCATCACCTCTGCCATCAAATGTTGTGAATAGCCTGGGGGTTTGAGAGATTCCAAAGGGAAGGGCCTGGTATTGTAGATGAAGAATTTATTTCTCTAAAAACACACTGCCACTCTTAGATACCTTTGAAAGGCCACAGTAGCGTAAACATATGTAAGGAACTCCTCACCAAGGTCCGACAAAGTAAACTTTTCTCCAATTGACAATAGAGCCATAGCTGTGCAGCTATGAAATAGCCCTTAAAGTAGGGAAGGTTTAACCCTCCCTGTTCTATCGGCTTATAAAGATATTCCAACTTTAACCTTACCCGCTTTCTTTCCCAAATTAAATCATTAATAATCCTCTCAATTTGAAAAATGTATCCTCAATCCATATTGGAGAATTCCTAAGGATATAGAGGAGTTGGGGTAGTATCACCATCTTCACTAGGGATATTCTGTCAGCTCTAGATAAGGGATGTCAAAGGCATACCATAATTTTTTACCTCAATTTGCTGAACAATGGGATCAAGTTAAGCTGTAAAAAAGATCTTCAATCTTGGGAGAAATCATCACACCCAAGTATTCAAATGAGTCAGCGATCTTTAACATACTCAAGGGCCCATCAATAGAATATTCAGGTTTATCTACAGGCATAATAGTTGTCTTTGACCAGTTAATATCAAGGCCAGATACTGCACCAAAGGAGTTAACTATTCAAATGAGCTCTGGTAGTACAGTATTAGTATAATTAATAAAAAACAGGACATCTGCATATAGAGAAATACGGTCCTCTATTCCTAATATCCCAAACCCTTCAATCCAAGAATCTTGCCTAATCCTAGCAGCAAGAAGCTCAATATAAATATCAAATAATAATGGAGAAAGTGGACATCTTTGACAGGTACCTCTATTCAAGGAAAAACTCCTTGTCAAACTCCCATTAATATTCAACCTTTCAGTAGGGGACTTATACAAAAGCTTAATCATATTTCTGAATCTGGTACCAAATCCCATTTTCCCTAAAACCTTCCAGAGGAATCCCCACTCCACCCTATCAAACACCTTAGAGGCGTCTAAAGACAAAATGGAGCAAGAGACAGGAAGACTGTATATTCGCATACAACCAATGCAAATTATAATGAGTACCTTTATTGGGAATAAACCCATTTTGATCAGGGTGTATAATTGATGGAATAACCTTGGATAACCTTGTAGTCAAAATCCTTGAGAGAAGCTTCATATCGGTATTCAATAGGGAAATTGGCCTATATGACCCCATATCTAAGGGGTCTTTACCCTTTTTCAATATTAATGTTATTACAGCCTCTGTCATTGATTCTGGAAAAGTACCCTCCTCTAATGATCCAATGAACACTTTAAAAAAAACGAGGAAGAATAACCTCCCTATATTTGCAATAGAATTCATATGGGAATCCAGTGGACCCAGGGGATGAGTTTATGGAACATAGCTTCAATGCAGTCTAAGGCCCCTTTCACACGAGCGAGTATTCCGCGCGGGTGCGATGCGCGAGTTGAACGCATTGCACCCGCACTGAATCCTGACCCATTCATTTCTATGGGGCTGTTCACATGAGCGGTGATTTTCACGCATCACTTATGCGTTGCGTGAAAATCGCAGCATGCTCCTCTTTGTGCGTTGCGGTGCGATAATCCACGCAACGCAGGCCCCATAGAAGTGAATGGGGTTGCGTGAAAATCGCAAGCATCCGCAAGCAAGTGCGGATGCGGTGCGATTTTCACGCATGGTTGCTAGGTGACAGTCTATTCACTTTATTATTTTCCCTTATAACATGGTTATAAGGGAAAATAATAGCATTCTGACTACAGAATGCATAGTATAATAGTGCTTGAAGGGTTAAAAAAATAAAAAAGTTAACTCACCTTATCCTCTTGTTCGCGTAGTTCGTTCCCGGTCTGTAGTTTGCTAGCTGTGGGCTTGGGCTAAAGGACCTTTGATGACGTCAGATCACATGCTCCATCACCACGGTGATGGACCATGTGATTGGAGCATGTGATCTGACGTCATCAAAGGTCCTTTAGCCCAAGCCCACAGCTAGCAAACTACAGACCGGGAACGAACTACGCGAACAAGAGGATAAGGTGAGTTAACTTTTTCTATTTTTTTAACCCTTCCAGCACTATTATACTATGCATTCTGTAGTCAGAATGCTATTATTTTCCCTTATAACCATGTTAGAAGGGAAAATAATACAATCTTCAGAACATCAATCCCAAGCCCAAACTTCTGTGAAGAAGTTCGGGTTTGGGTACCAAACATGCGCGATTTTTCTCACGCAAGTGCAAAATGCATTACAATGTTTTGCACTCGCGCGGAAAAATTGCGCATTTTCCCGCAACGCACCCGGCTCTTATCCGGGCAAAAAACATGACGCCCGTGTGAAAGAGGCCTAACTCCTCTAGAGAGATCTACATCGAGAGATTCTCTCAGTATCTGTAAGAACTGGGAGAGGGATAAAGTCCAAATATGAGATAACCTTGTCAGAATTATATAATTCCAAAAAATGCTTAAAGTACCCTTTATACGGCCTTGGTCTTCAATAATTATACCCTCGGGTGAACGAATACTGGCTCTCTTTTTGCTCCTGATTAGAAATCACCCTTGCCAGAAGTTTCCCTGGTCTACCCGATTCAGATAAATATTTTTTGTCCCTTAAAAAAAAAAAAAGTCTCTGCTGGTCCTTTTCCAAGAGAAAGTCAGAATACACCTGACTTGCATTCTGCATAATTTGCTGTTTTTAGTCCTAGAAAATTCATTCATACCAACTAAAGCTGCTTCTTTTAGGTTTATCTCTTTCCTACCATACCCCTTTCTTAAATTAGAGATGTTACTAAAGAATACTCCCCTCATAAAGGCCTTGAATGCATCCCATACCAGTTGGATATTCATTAAATCATTAAGTTGTAATTATTATCCCAGAAGCGCACCATCTCCTGTTTCACCAATTCATGATTGTCCATTATAGAGATCCAATGGGGGTTTAATCTAAATGGAGAGCTTACCCTATGATTATTGTCCCTCAAAATGTATTCTAGAGAGAAAGGTACATGGTCCGATAGAGACCCAGCCACGTATTTCATCTGTCTTCTACATTTCAAATAATCCCTATTTATCAGGGCCAAATCTATACTAGACATGGAATTACTGGACTTATACAGGAATAAGCTCTTTTCCCCTTTCCCAAAAATTCCCATATATCCACAAAGCCCGATTCCTGACTAAAATGTGCTAAAGGGTACCCTTGGGCGGGGATATGTATATCTCCCCCCCATAGAAATCCTATCCGTCTCTGCATTAATAACACTATTAAAATCCCCATTAACTAGGGAGGGGCATTCAGGCCACTGATCCATGAAGGTTAATCAAGAATTGAGTACATGTAAAGAAAAGGGGGAGGAATATAAATAAAAGCCAAAACACAGTCTTCCAAAGAGCTTTCCATAAAGAAAAGAAAATCTTCCCTGCTTACCAATAGAGGATGCCTCACAGACAAAATCAATCCCTCTATGAATTAAGACCAACTCCTCTGGAATAACTACTAAAGGTAGAATGATAAGTCTGCGTAGCCCATCCCCTACTAAACCGCAGGGCCGACTCCTTGGTGAAGGGAGTCTCCACCAAGCAGACAATCGCTGGTAAAATGTCTCTGAACCAAGTCAAAGACCGCCTATCTATCTTATCACCAAGTCCCCGAACATTCCAAGTAAAAATTCTGTCAAATCCCCAACAAATTCCTATGATAGAAAGATACTCAGTCCCGCGCCCCCACCTCCCATCCTAGGAGACACATCGCAACCCATCCCCCAAACTTCCTGATCCGCCACATTCCTACAACAGATCTCTAAGACCACCCCTCCCCCTGCTCAGATATTATTCTGTTCAAGCCAGTCTGTCACAGAGTCCTGAGTGTCCAAAAAATTGGTTCCACCCACCATTGAATATTATCGGCAATTTCTCTGGGTAGACAAAATTTCGAGAAAGCCTTAAAAATAAAAAATAAATGACAATTTACTGCCATTATATAGAATAGGTGCAAACTCCCTAGCTCTTCTGAAAATCAGGCCTTTGTCTCGTGAAGCAAGTATCTTCACCAGAAGTATCCGTGGCTGCCTTCCAGGAATTGGTTTGCCCCCCCAGAACCCATTGCGCCCTATCCACCAAAAATAAATGGAGAAAAATATTCCTTCCAAAACGTCTCCAGAATTAGATGTATCATTTCAGTGGGATTTATTTCCTCAGTGCCTTCAGACAAGCCCAAAATTCTCACACTACATCTCCTCGACCTTTTTTTAGTTATTTTTTTTTTAAGTGTTTATATCCGTCTTCACAGATTTTTCTATAATTGTAACTCTGTCCCGTATCTTTGTAAGATCGTCTCTTATCAGGGCTACGACTATCTGAATTGCCCCACGCTGCGTTGAGATGTGCTGTATGAATTCTCCATTATTTTTAACCGCAGCCAAGACTTAATGGGGAAGATTCCACAATAGCCAAGTCATTTAAATCTTCTTTCTCTGCCCCCTCATCCTGAGGATAATCATCTAATGCTTCTTTCACTCTAGATCCCGCATTTTTTTTTTTGACATTTAAATCAGACATCCCTTTTTGTCCTGCCCTTGTGATTACATTTGGGGAGTTTAAAAAGTGATACATTTTTGCAGAATCTAATGGTTTTTGCCCCATTTTTTACGAAGAATGGTCCGCTGAATGCCTATTATGCTTGCTTTTTTCCTCTTTCTTGATCAAGGGAATTTCTCCCCTGTACTTCAGTTATATCCCGCTCCTTCGTATGGAATTAAGAAGAAAGAGGGGGGAAAAAAACTGAACAAAAAATAAAATTTGTCCTAATATAAACAATTCTCAGCAGTACTATGTGATCCAAAATGTGTAGACATGGACTGTATGTCTGTTTTCACTGCACTTTTTTGAATAAAAGCTGTCATGTTTTTTGGAAGCTGGACTTTGTTTCTACTTTTGATACTCAGCAATCTTCTTATACTAGGCAAAAAATCAGCAGCAGTTAATCCAAATCAACCCCAACACAGATCCGATGACAGAATCAAAAGCACCACAACCAGAACGGACTGTAAGGAGATAGGAACATACATATGCCTCATAGCCAGCAGAGAAATGACGGAGGTGGGCGCAGAGATCATAGGAGAGGTGGATTAAACAAGGAGGCAGAGATAGGCAGGAGAGATACCAGACCAAACCTTCGGGGCTTGCAGAGAGCAGATTAAGGAGGAGCAGGAAGGACCAGAAGAAACCCGGCACATAAAAAGTACAGGGAGAGCCGACCCAGAGAGCCGACCCTCAACATAACACGTCTAGCCTGCGGGCAGCACCTCCGGTGCTTCAGAGCAGCTCCATCACACAAGGAAGCCGGAGCCCAGTGTGGCGGGGTAGGAGGAGAAGGGGGAGGCGTGACTCAGCTCCTCGCTACGTCATCACTTTCTTTTTCAATCGCAATGGTGAGGGAGGGAAAGTTGGGGGATAAGGGTTAAATGGGGGAAAAGAAAAAAATAATGTTAATAATGAACTTTTGTATGGCAATAACTACTTGTCCTTTATTTTCTTTCTTTTAAAAAAAATTTGGGAAAAAAAAAGATAGTGGGAAAAACTGCCAATAGTTGATCCCTACAAGATATTCTGGATATGTGTTTCCAATTTCTGTTACCATAGTTCAAGATCTAGCGGTAATAGTTGTGGCTATATTTGGTTTGAAAGCTTGGGTGGACGCTTCCCATACTTTATGGTAGACCTCTGCCCGCCTATCCATGGGATCTTTTAAGGTGCCTAAATCTTCAAAAGGTAAGGGCAATTTTCTTTGAAATTTTGGCAACTGAGGTGTCTAGTTTAGGTGGTCTATCACAGCAGGATGACTCACCCTTAAAGGGATATTTCCTTTTAACACTCCTTGGGATAAAAAAAAAAAATGGTGAGGTTTTTTCCATTCCTTTTGTATTATTAAATATTTTTGTTCAGAGGAGAAACTCTTGACTTCTTGTCCTAAGTCATGCTTTCAATGGGTTTTTGCTCTCTAGTCCCTCTAGCTCTTACAGCTTTGAGCAGGGAATCTGAATCCTCAGGGCAAAAAAAGTGGTCTACCCGTGGATTCTTAATCAGAGGATGAGCTTGAATCAGCCAAGATTTCTCCCTGTTCATTCTTGTCTGAGGATTCAGAAGCATAAATCACAGTGACCTGCCTTGCCCATAGCCATGGAAGGTAGGAATTTCTTAAAGGCTTTAATGGAATCAGAGACTTCAGAATAACAATTATTCGTTAACCACCTTGTTGACACAATGCTGACATAATATCTTAGACCAGGAAGAGGCAAGTTTTTTCTTGCATACTCCACATTCCCTCCCTTTAGTCTTAGCTGTGGCTTTTCTGGGGCCCTCTTTGGTATTCTATAATAAAATAATAAGGCCCATCAGAGACTCAAAGAGAAGGAAAAAAAGAGTGGGGTACAAACCCCTTTACCCCACCAGGACTGCCAGTCTGCCATCATGGCTCTCCGGGACATAAGCGCGCTGACTGCCTTCCTCCTTCATAGTGCCAGACAGGGAGAGGGAGCTCTCCATAATGTAATCACAGACTGGCTGGGCTCCTTCTTTGTAGCACACTTACCTGGTCTGGGCTTTTTTAAACCCTAATACTGGTCCTTGCTGGCGTTACTATGTGGCCTAGACCAGAAGTTGTGATTCCCTTGTCACTTCTGTAAGATTCCAAATACTGGAAGTTACATGCAGTGCAACTTTTGGCGAGCGCTGCTGTCAACACTAGGCAAAGAAAACCTCTCACCCCTAAGTCCCCCCCCCCCCCCGGAAAACAATACAGGAATTAAGACAACGAGTGTCTAAATATGTACAGTTGTGTTCAAAATTATTCAACCCCCAATGCTGTAAAGGGTTTTAGGGAATTTAGTGTACATTTGTAATTGTGTTCAGAATGAAATCATGCAAGGACTTTTTAAAGAACCAAATGCAACTAAAATGACATCAATTGTTTTTGTAATACAGTAGTAAATGTTTTTTTTGTGATTTCTTCATTGACACAATTATTCAACCCCTTAAAGACTACCACTCTTAAGAACAGAGGTTCATTCAAGTGTTTTCGATCAGGTATTCAAAACACCTGTGGATGTCAAGGATCAGCAATCAAGCATAATAAGCACCAATTAGGCAGATTTAAAAGGACTGTGATACTCAGCTCCTTCTAGACATTTACTGGTGTATTTACAAACATGGTGAAGTCAAGAGAATGGTCCAGGAAGACAAGAGAAGAGGTGATTTCTCTTCACAGGAAGGGCAATGGCTATAAGAAGATTGCAAAGATGTTAAACATACCAAGAGACACCATAGGAAGCATCATTCGCAAATTCAAGGCAAAGGGCACTGTTGAAACGCTACCTGGTCGTGGCAGAAAGAAGATGCTGACTTCGACTGCTGTGCGCTACCTGAAGCGCAAAGTGGAGAAAAGTCCCTGTGTGACTGCTGAGGAACTGAAAAAAGATTTGTCAGATGTGGAGTTTCAGCTCAGACAATAAGGCGCACACTGCGTAATGAAGGCCTTCATGCCAGAACTCCCAGGCGCACCCCCTTGTTGTCTCCAAAGAATAAGAAGAGTCGACTGCAGTATGCCAAAAGTCATGTGGACAAACCACAAAAGTTTTGGGATAGTGTTCTGTGGACTGATGAAACAAAATTAGAACTGTTTGGGCCCATGGATCAATGCTATATTTGGAGGAGGAAGAACAAGGCCTATGAAGAAAAGAACACCTTGCCTACTGTGAAGCATGGCGGGGGGTCAATCATGCTTTGGGGCTGTTTTGCTTCTACAGGTACAGGGAAGCTTCAGCATGTGCAAGGTACCATGAATTCTCTTCAGTACCAGGAGATATTGGATGAAAATGTGATGCAGTCCGTCACAAACCTGAGTCTTGGGAGACGTTGGACCTTTCAACAGGACAATGATCCCAAGCATACCTCCAAGTCCACTAGAGCATGGTTGCAGATTAAAGGCTGGAACATTTTGAAGTGGCCATCGCAGTCACCAGACATAAATCTGATTGAGAACCTCTGGTGGGACTTAAAGAAAGCAGTTGCAGCACGCAAGCCTAAGAATGTGACTGAACTGGAGCAGTGGCGTACACACAATCCATGGGGCCCCGGTGTGAAACTGATCTATGGGGCCCCCTCCCCGTCGCGCCCCCCCCCAACCTCTGCCCCCTGCCCCTCTGCCCCCCTGCCCCCAGTCTGCAGCATTAGAAAAAAAAATTCTTACATACTTACCTTCTTCCCTGATGAGAGTAGGCAGCTTGCCGGGTTTTTAGGTCTCCTCCGACAGTGACAGGCAGCAGCGCGATCTGGGGCCAGCAGGGGGAGCTCCTGAGCTCTGAAGATCAGTGAAGCAGGGAGCAGAGAGGTTTCCCTGCTTCACTATAGAAACGGAACTGCCGGCCGTGTGTGTGTGAGTGCGTGCTTCCCCCCCTCCCTTACTTGACCCTCCGGCCCCCCCACCCCCCATATTATACATGTAATGGTGGCATGGAGCGCTCTGATGGGGCCCGAAATTGCCACTGTACTTCATGCCGGGCCCCACCAGAGCGCTCCATTACATGTGAGTACAGCGGGAGCCCTGCCAGCGGCCTGGGGGGGGGGGGGTCCACAGGCGGCCGAGCCCCCTGGAGTGCCGGGCCCGGTCGCAACTGCGACCCCTGCGACCCTGGTATGTACGCCACTGAACTGGAGGCTTTTGCCCATGAAGAATGGGCGAAGATACCCGTAGATCGCTGCAAGACAAGACTTGTGTCAAGCTATGCTTCATGTTTAATAGCTGTTATAACTGGAAAAGGATGTTGTACTAAGTACTAAGATTGAATGTCACTTAGGGGTTGAATAAAACTGATAATGATGTGAGCACAGAAAATACATTTGTGGTTATTTCATTATAAATGTCATGTTATATTTGTCTGACTTACAAGTGCCTCTTTGATTTACTTGTAAACAAGATGACTGAAATGATCAAAATAAATGCAAACTGGTCAAAACACTTATTTTCAGTGGGGGTTGAATAATTTTGAACACAACTGTATGTAGCATTAACACCAAATCAGATACGCTGTTTGGGCTCATGCACACGAACGTATTTTCTTTCTGCTTCTGTTCCGTTTTTTTTTTTTCGAACTGTATGCAGAACCAGTCACTTCAATGGAGCTGTAGAAAATGCAGAAGTTACTCTGTGTGCATTCCGTTTCCGCTTGTCCGCATGGCCGTTCCGCAAAAAAGTAGTGCATGTCCTATTAATGTCCGCAAATCACGGTCCGAGGCCCCATTCAAGTCAATGGGTCCGCAAAAAATACGGAACGCACAAGGAAGACATCCGTATGTCATCCGTATTTCACGGATCCATGCTGTAGAAATGCTATGCCCAGCCCATATTGCTCATGTGTTTGGCGATTAATAAGTTAGTTACTGTTTCTGTACACGATCCGCAAAAAACTGATCAAATATGAAAAGCTTATGGATATGTTTTGTGCAATAACGGAATGGAAGAGGACTTATATCAGAGAAAAAAATAATTCAGACACTGAACAATGGATCAGTGAAAAACGGACTGCAAAACAACGGTCGTGTGCATGAGCCCATATCCAGACATATCAGATATGTGCACAATCTCGAGGCGATGTGGGAACCTAGATAACAAATTACTACAAGAAGACACTAAATGGATTTATCACCTGAACAGACGTTATCTAGTGATGAGCGGCAGGGGCAATATTCAAATTTGTGCTATTTCGCGAATATTTGCGAATTTCGAGATTATATTCTTGATTGTAAAAATCGGCAATGTATAAGGCTACTTTCACACTTGTGTTCGGAGCGGATCCATCTGGTATCTGCACAGACGGATCCGCTCCTATAATGCAAACGATGGTATCCATTCAGAACGGATCCATCTGCATTATATTTCAGAAAAAAGTCTAAGTCCAATTTGTAGTCAGACGGATCCGTCCAGACTTTACATTGAAAGTCAATGGGGGACAGGTCAGTTTGAAATTGAGCCATATTGTGTCAACGTCAAACGGATCCGTCCCCATTGACTTACATTGTAAGTCTGGACGGATCCGTTTGGCTCCGCACAGCCAGGCGGACACGAAAACGCTGCAAGCAGCGTTCGGGTGTCCGCCTGCTAAGCGGAACAGAGGCCAAGCGGAGCCATACTGATGCATTCTGAGCGTATCCGCATCCACTCAGAATGTATTGGGGCTGTACGGATCCGTTCGGGGCCACTTGTGAGAGCCTTCAAACGGAACTCACAAGCGGAACCCCGAACGCAAGTGTGAAAGTAGTCTTATTCGCGTCATTTTTCAAGCTGCTATAAGTTTCCTGAGACTAGCTTTATATGCAGATAGAGTGCGCCAATATGTTCGCGCTTGCGAATTTTTGGCAATATCTGCTACACTATAGATCAATCTAACCTACACTGACTATCTCCCCCTAACTATCTGAATTATATATCTATAATTTAACTCTCTAATGTAATAACAAAAAGCACAGAGCACAGTTGTATCCTCCCATGAAATCCATTCTTGTTTAGTGTTTTACGTATAGTAGATTCGCTAACATGGATGTTAGCATATGCCAGAGAATTTTGTAAGTCTTTAGCTGACACTCTAGGATTCTTCTTCACCTCATTGAGCAGTCTGCGCTGTGCTCTTGCAGTCATCTTTACAGGACGGCCACTCCTAGGGAGAGTAGCAGCAGTGCTGAACTTTCTCCATTTATAGACAATTTGTCTTACTGTGGACTGATGAACAGAAAGGCTTTTGGAGATACTTTTATAATCTTTTCCAGCTTTATGCAAGTCGACAATCCTTAATTGTAGGTCTTCTGAGAGCTCTTTTGTGCGAGGCATCATTCCCATCAGGCAATGCTTCTTGTGAAAAGCAAACCCAGAACTGGTGTGTGTTGGCAGGGCAACTGTAATCAACACCTCCAATCTCATCTAATTGATTGGACTCCAGTTGGCTGACACCTCACTCCAGTTAGCTCTTGGAGATGTCATTAGTCTAGGGGTTCCCACACTTCTTCCACCTGCACTGTGAATGTTTACATGGTGTATTCAATAAAAACATGGAAACATTTAATTCTTTGTGTGTTAATAGTTTAAGCAGACTGCGATTGTCTATTGTTGTGACTTAGATGAAGATCAGATCACATTTTATGACCAATTTGTGCAGAAATCCATATCATTCCAAAGGGTTCACATACTTTTTCTTGTAACTGTATACAGGCCTTTGCATGTGAGCCAGTGTTTTTGTCAAAGTGACTGTTTGGAGACACATACATGAAAGAAGCTAAAGTATAACCAAGTTTGATACCCCATTTGGCTACAAATCTGCAACCATTCTTGAGAATATTTTTAATTTGGGGGTTATCCAAAATAGGTCAATATTTTTTGAGGAGATGAACAATCTGATCATATTCTAAAAAATAATTGGTAGAAAAAGTAACCAAATTAGTATTCAGATTAGTTTTTTGGGGATTTTTTTTTGACAGTGCCATCACTGAGTAAAGATTCTCTATTTAGTTATCGCAATATTTTTGGCACGATTGAGAGATCAAATAGGATAGCCTCTTTCTTTGAGGCGGTTATTAATGATGACACATTCCTTGTATGTCTGAAACCATAAAAATCCTTGATGTCTGAACCAGCACGTAACGCCCTGAAGTACTCCCTTGCCTGGATGCTGCGAATTGTGTGCTTGGGATGGCAGCTGCTTGCGTCCAAAATAATGTTACGTGCTGTAGGTTTTTTATACAACTTGGTAATAACCTGCTTATGACAGGAATCTCCAATCAAAGTTAAATCCAGAAAATACATTTCATATGGGTGGCTATTGTAAGTGAAAATAAGCAAAAAACTATTGTTATTTAGATATTCAATAAAAGCTGGCAAGGACGCCACAGGGCCCCTCCAAACGAGGAGCATATCAATATAATGTCTGTACCAGATCCTTGCCCCCATTGGGCAGCCTTTAACCTGTAAGAAAAAATTATCAAAAGAAAAATAATTACTAGATAATAAAAATCTGATAACGTCAATTTTCCTAAAAAACTTAACACTACTGATCATAATACTGATTTGGTTACTTTTTCTACCAATTATTCTTTAGAATATGATCAGATTGTTCATCTCCTAAAAAAATATTTACCTATTTTGGATGATAACCCCCAAATTAAAAATATTCTTAAAAATGACTGCAGATTTGTGCAACGTGCCAGACCGCAGAGGAAAACACGTGAGGCTCACAGTGGGCCGATGGGTTAGCAGAGCCTCCCTGGGCTGGAAGTTCAGTGGATAAGAAGACAGCACTAAATCCTCTGGGGCACTCTATTGCAGGGAACACCAGCCAGCAGAAGTCGAGGTGCCCTTGAGGGTATAGGTGTTAAAGGTGCTTTGGTGAATGGGCCCCTGTGTTCGTGATACCAGCACTGTAAGGTGCAAATGTTGAAATGTTGAGTGTAGTAGTAGTAGTAATAGTAATAAGGAGTCAGTTGTTGTAAAACAATTCAAACATTTCCTTGAATCAATAGTCTCAAGGCAGATGTTACAGTCCATCAATAAAGTGCATTCATATGGCATAATTGATGACTCAAATTAAATTGTAAATTGTATTCCACTTATCAGGTTTAGGCAATTGTCAGTTGAAGAGGTCTCTTTAGGGTTGACACTGTACAGGCAAGACTTCTTGTAATTATTCTAAGTTCAATCTCTAGCACTCTGGTAAATATGCTGGTTTCTGTTTACTTTGAACTATCCTATTAGGGTGATCTCCCTTGTGGCAGGCAAACTCTCTGCTTCATTATTTGCAGGATGCTCTCATAAAAAGGTTTAGGTTTTCCATTATGTCCTGGAAGGCTTGTGTAGTGGATAAGGACAATTCTGTGCACCAATTATCCTTTCGTGTCCCGGCACACAGAAAGTTGCTCTTGTGCTGATGAGGTCCATAAGCTAGATTGAGGTATAACCCTCACTAGACTTCATATTTTGACAGACTCACTATCTGGTGCTTGCTTGCTGTATTGGACTTCTCCAGGCTTGATTAGGGCTCAGAGGAAAGGAAAACAGCTACATTTTGATTTAGGCCTGTTTCTCTCCTTCATGAACTTACTTCTCCTCTAACTCCTTGAACTAACTTCAATTCCTCTCCACTCTTCTCTAAACTACAGTCGTGGCCAAAAGTTTTGAGAATGACATAAATATTGGAAATTGGAAAAGTTGCTGCTTAAGTTTTTATAATAGCAATTCGCATATACTCCAGAATGTTATGAAGAGTGATCAGATGAATTGCATAGTCCTTCTTTGCCACGAAAATTAACTTAATCCCCCAAAAAACTTTCCACTGCATTTCATTGCTGTCATTAAAGGACCTGCTGAGATCATTTCAGTAATCGTCTTGTTAACTCAGGTGAGAATGTTGACCAGCACAAGGCTGGAGATCATTATGTCAGGCTGATTGGGTTAAAATGGCAGACTTGACCTGTTAAAAGGAGGGTGATGCTTGAAATCATTGTTCTTCCATTATTAACCATGGTGACCTGCAAAGAAACGCGTGCAGCCATCATTGCGTTGCATAAAAATGGCTTCACAGGCAAGGATATTGTGGCTACTAAGATTGCACCTCAATCAACAATTTATAGGATCATCAAGAACTTCAAGGAAAGAGGTTCAATTCTTGTTAAGAAGGCTTCAGGGCGTCCAAGAAAGTCCAGCAAGCGCCAGGATCGTCTCCTAAAGAGGATTCAGCTGCGGGATCGGAGTGCCACTAGTGCAGAGCTTGCTCAGGAATGGCAGCAGGCAGGTGTGAGCGCATCTGCACGCACAGTGAGGCGAAGACTTTTGGAAGATGGCCTGGTGTCAAGAAGGGCAGCAAAGAAGCCACTTCTCTCCAAAAAAAACATCAGGGACAGATTGATTTTCTGCAGAAAATATGGTAAATGGACTGCTGGGGACTGGGGAAAGGTCATATTCTCCGATGAAGCCTCTTTCCGATTGTTTGGGGCATCAGGAAAAAGGCTTGTCCGGAGACGAAAAGGTGAGCGCTGCCATCAGTCCTGTGTCATGCCAACAGTAAAGCATCCTGAGACCATTCATGTGTGGGGTTGCTTCTCATCCAAGAGAGTGGGCTCACTCACAATTTTGCCCAAAAACACAGCCATGAATAAAGAATGGTACCAAAACACCCTCCAACAGAAACTTCTTCCAACAATCCAACAACAGTTTGGTGAAGAACAATGCATTTTCCAGCATGATGGAGCACCGTGCCATAAGGCAAAAGTGATAACTAAGTGGCTCGGGGACCAAAACGTTGACATTTTGGGTCCATGGCCTGGAAACTCCCCAGATCTTAATCCCATTGAGAACTTGTGGTCAATCCTCAAGAGGTGGGTGGACAAACAAAAACCCACTAATTCTGACAAACTCCAAGAAGTGATTATGAAAGAATGGGTTGCTATCAGTCAGGAATTGGTCCAGAAGTTGATTGAGAGCATGCCCAGTCGAATTGCAGAGGTCCTGAAAAAGAAGGGCCAACACTGCAAATACCGACTCTTTGCATAAATGTCATTTAATTGTCGATAAAAGCCTTTGAAACGTATGAAGTGTGTGTAATTATATTTCACTACATCACAGAAACAACTGAAACAAAGATCTAAAAGCAGTTTAGCAGCAAACTTTGTGAAAACTAATATTTGTGTCATTCTCAAAACTTTCGGCCACGACTGTAGACACACCCCAGCTATATATATTATGTGTTGCCAGCACCACCTAGGGGTGAATGGGTGAAATGACATTGCCAGCCTGATAATAGGAAATACCATACAATGGAAATAAAACACATAAATAAGCAGATGTTTTTAAGTGTCCCATTTACACACTGATGTGGGATGCTGCATTTGTAGCCAAATGGGGTATCAAACTAGGTATACTTTAGCTCCTTCCATGTATGTCTCCAAACAGTCACATTGGCAAAAATGCACAACACTGACTCATATGCAAAGGCCTGTATAAATGTGGTCGTAACAGATGTAGTATATGCAAATACTTGTAAAAAAAAAAGTGCAAAAACCTTGTAAGTCTTTGACCTCCACAGCAAGTAACTATTGTCATAATATCAATAATGTTAACTGCAACACCAACTATATTTATGTTACTGAATGTATTGAATGCAGGATCCAGTATGCTGGGTGCACCACCCGTAGCCTTAAACGCATTGCTGAACACCTCAATAGTATCAAAAATCCTCAACTGAAAAACCTGTCCGATGCAGCTGCACATTATGTGAACAACCACCAAGGCAACACACAAACCTTTCACGATCAAGCCATTTGAAGGGTTAATCAGCACAAAAGAAAAGGCAATTGGAGACGAGCCCTGCTGAGGCGTGAGGCATACTGGATCCTCACAATGGGAAGCAGGTCTCCTAATGGAATGAACCTTAAGACCGATTTGTCATACCTATATTGATAACCATATTCACACTGCATTTTGCCTTCTTGTTAAATGCATATTTTGCAATATGTGTCTGTACTGGGCTTAATATATTATATTACTCTTTAAGGGCTCATGCAGTTTGCGGTCCCCAATGCACGCAACATCCAAGCGGTGGCTGCAGTCAGATCTAGACCGATTCAACCCTGTGATCTGTCCGCACCGCAAAAAAGTAGTGCATACTACTACCTACTTTTTTGCAGTGCGGAGGCACGGACAGAAAACCCACGGAAGCACTCCGTAGTGCTTCTGTTCCGCATCTCCACAGTGAATGGGTCCGCGATCTGTGATGCGGGATGCACACGGCCAGTGCCCGTGTATTGCGGACCTGCCGTATGCAGGCCGCAATAGGGCCATGGGCAGCAAAAGGTCGTGCACACGAGCCCTTAAGATATTTTCAGTCCAGCTCCTATTCCATCCATGCAAGATTTTGTGTTCTGCTTTTTTACCATGCCTGTTAGAAAATGATAATTTATATACTATGTCTTGTATGCTATGAGGAAGGGCTTGTATGCGCAAGTGACAGTGGTTTTAATATTTTTCTAATATGTTCTGAGTTAATAAAAAAATAAATTTTTATTTGGGTGCCAGATCTATCCACTTTTTCCTGCATTGTTCCGGGTTGCCAGCCCAGATCACGTGCACCATACCTGCATGGAGGTGAGCTGATCCAAATGTCTTTATCATCATCACACTTATACCACTTTCCAGTGCTCAAATCGATGGCAGTATTAATGCATGCTCTAATGCTCACATACAGTGTCATCATATGGATGTATGGTTGCGTTATTTGCATAACAATATTGTTTTTGTCAATGATGTCTAAGTGCACCGTAAGGGGATGTTATTTCTTCACTTTACAAGAGGGTCCTGACTGAGTCAATCACATGCATGCTCAACCTGTGGCCCTCCAGCTGTTGCAAAACTATAACTCCCAGCATGCCCGAACAGACTACAGCCATCAGCAGGGCATTGTGGGAGTTGGTTTTACAACAGCTGGAGGGATGCATGCCTGAGCTACAGTATGTGTGCCACACATTATAGGTTATGTGGCAGTCGTATGTGGACTATGTATGCAGTGTTAGGCTACATGCGCTGTTGTATGTTTTACGGTCTGCAAATTGCGGATCCGCAAAACACGGATGGTGTCCGCAATTTGCGGAACGGCACGGACAGCCATTAATATAACTGCCTATTCTTGTCCGCAAAACGGACAATAGGACAGGTTATATATTTTTTGTGAACCACAAAGTGCTGTCCACATCTTTTGCGGCCCTATTGAAGTGAATGGGTCCGCATCCAAGCTGCAAAAACTGCAGCTCGGATGCGGACCAAAACAACGGTTGTGTGCATGAGGCCTTAGGCTGACACTGGATGGCATTATTTAGTCATTGTATTGTATATTTGGCATTTATGGCAATATACTGTATTTTAATAAACATTTAGGTGTCTCCGCTATAATCCATGTGTAAACGTAATGTTTTGCAAAACTACGACAAAGTGCGGTAAAACCATATGCAGTTTTTCTGATGTCATTTTGATGCAGCTTTAACCGCATTTTAACTGCTATGTGTGAGTAAACCCTAAGGCCCCTTTCACGCAGGCGAGTTTTCCGCGCGGGTGCAATGCGTGAGGCGAACGCTTTGCACCCGCACTGAATCCGGACCCATTCACTTCAATGGGGCTGTGCAGTTGAGTGGTGATTTTCACGCATCACTTGTGCGTTGCATGAAAACGCAGCATTTTTCACGCAACGCAGGCCCCATAGAAATGAATGGGGGTGTGTGAAAATCTTCATTCAGCAGGACCTGCGCTGACATCACCAGTCAGCGCGTTTACATCAAAGGTCCTTTGGCAGGTCCTGAAAGAAGAAGAAAGACGATGCCGGCTGCGCAAACAAGTGGATGAGGTGAGTTAATTGTTATTTATTTTTTTAACACATCAAATTGACATTTTAGTAAGCATTCTGTACTAAGAATGCTATTCCCTTATAACCACGTTATAAGGGAAAATAAAATCTACAGAACACCTAACCGAAACTTCTGTGAAGTCCGGGTACGGGTCTGGGTACCACATTCAGTTTTTTATCACGCGCGTGCAAAACGCATTGCTCCCGTGCGATAAAAACTGAACGCAATCGCAGTCAAAACTGACTGAAATTGCGTGCGCAGTCACGCAGGTTTCCTGCAAAGCACGCGCGACACATCCGAAGCAAATCCGGATGTCCGTGTGAAAGAGGCCCATGCCAGACCACACTTTACATGTTTAACTTAGGCTGCTACATTAGAAAGTGCTTAACAATTTTTTGATATTGATAGATTTACTCACCAGATTCTTGATGATCATGTTGAAGGTAAACGGGATCAATTTTGAAGGCACAGATTAGGTCTGATCTCTTTTTTACCCTGTTTTATACAATGAGATCAGTTAGTAGAGAATCCCACTTTTACTAAAGTGCATTTCTACAGACATACAATGAAATAAAAGTGGATTGTGAATATATAAGGATGCCTCTTAATACCACTTACTTTTTTTAAATTTTTATTTAAAATAGTTTAAAACAATTTATATAACAATCTTTATAGCGGACATACTATGAGGACTGCCTGCACTAGAGCAGTGCTCCGGAACCCTGTGCAATGTGAAGCTATACATATACATTGGGGAGGAAGGGGGGGATGACTTTTCCATCCTGCAGCGTCCAGAAAAAATGTACACATTACTGTATATGGGTTTTTTTGTTCATTTTTTTTTACATTGAAACTATGGTGACAGATGCCACTGTATGGCATCTGTCAGAGGCATCTATGTCACATGTATGTTTTTTGTATACGTTAAACGTAAGACAAACAATGTGAACCCAGCCTAAGAATTGCAATTTTTCTACGATTTTTGTTAAATTGATGATAACCCATGATTATAACGTGGTAGGTGGGCAAAGATTTTGCAGTGAAGCTTCGCCTGTTCCTCCAAAGAGACAGATGAGGAAAACAGCTCCCAGCTCAGAGATAATTCCCAGCCCTCAGAGGAATGAGCGAGGGCACACCTTCTGCGTCATTATGCCTGTGTTGGTATTGTTAGCGAGTATACATATTTACACAGATGTGTATGTAATTGGATGCGTTCATATGTACCCTTCGTTAACTTTCCTCTTGGCGCAAAATGTGTATTGGACAGAGCTGATTACTGTAGTCAGTGGTCCCATTAAAATGAGTGCAGCACTACAGTTACCAGCTCAGTCCACTACACAATGAACAGAACTGTGCGGTGTAGGCCCCAACTTCCAGGATCTGTCTGAAACCGCTCATTGGTGGGGGTGCAGGGTGTCAGACTTTGTGCAACATTTGATAAATTTGCTGCACATTACGGCGATGCAGACTCCTGCAGACGGACTTTAAAAATTTACCTCATGATAAATCTTCCTCATAGCTTCCAAGTTCCATTTTTTTGTGGCTAAAGCTCGGCAGCATGTTATCCCTCAAATTTTAGGTCTAAGCAGGAAATTTGGGCTCTTTACCAGAACAACTGAAGCTTTGGCTGCTATAAAGATATTGGAGCTTGTCAGTGGCATAACTAGAGTGCTATCGGTCCCATGGCAAACTTTGGATCGGGGCCCCTCCCCCACCCTCTGTGTCCGCAATTGTCACACCCCTGGTCCCTCATCGCCCAGTAATTTCCCAAGTAATGTCTCTCACTGCCCCCACTGCCCTCAGTAATGTCCCCAGTAGTGCCCCCACAACCCCTAGTAGTGTTCACCACTGCCCCCAATAGTGTCCCCAGTAGTGCCCCCCACAGCCCCCAGTAGTGCACCCCACAGCCCCCAGTAGTGCACCCCACAACCCCCAGTAATGTCCCCAGTAGTGTCACCCACTGCCCCCATTAGTGCCCCCACAGCCCCTAGTAGTGTCCCGCACTGACCCAGTAATGTCCCCAGTAGTGTCCCCCACTGCCCTTGTAATGTCCCCAGTAGTGCTTCCTACAGCCCCTTGTAATGTCCCCGACTGCCCACAGTCTACATGTAACGGGGCCCAGCATTTTCACTGTACTTAATGCCGGGCCCCGTCAGAGCGCTCATCTCAACTGCATGATATGCACTTCTCCAGTCTCTAGACTGCCAGCATCAGGCCCCGAGCTGCCACACTAAAACTAGTCACACATTAAGCATGTGGGCGGAGCTTGACGAACATAGGTTATGCTCCACCCAACTGCTTTATGTGTGACTAGTTTTAGTGTGGCAGCACAGGGGCCTGATGCTGGAGGCCAAGATACTGGAGAAGTGTATATCATGCAGGTGAGAGGAGCGCTCTGACGGGGCCTGGAATTAAGTACAATGAAAATGCTGGTCCATGTTACATGTGAGTGCATTGGGCCCCTCCCCCCACTGGGCCCCGATCGTTACGCCCCTGGAGCTTGTATAAGTCCATGTCCTTGCCATAAGTACAAACCCGTTTAAGTTAATTGCCGAAAATGAATTTATCCTAATGGCCCCTTTACACTGACCATGCATCAGACAAATAATCGCTAAGAAACATTTGTAGGAACTGCCAGTGTGAAGCTGCTGCCGATTATAGGGATGAGCAACAACACTAGTTATTGCTCCTCGCTATACTGTGAAGGAGATCACTGCACATAAATACTGAGGTCTTTAAGGCTACTTTCACACTAGCGTTCGTCGGTCCGCTCGTGAGCTCCGTTTGAAGGGGCTCACGAGCGGACCCGAACGCAGCCGTCCAGCCCTGATGCAGTCTGAATGGAGCGGATCCGCTCAGACTGCATCAGTCTGGCGGCGTTCAGCCTCCGCTCCGCTCGCCTCCGCACGGACAGGCGGACAGCTGAACGCTGCTTGCAGCGTTCGGGTGTCCGCCTGGCCGTGCGGAGGCGTGCGGATCCGTCCAGACTTACAATGTAAGTCAATGGGGACGGATCCGTTTGAAGATGCCACAATTTGGCTCAATCTTCAGGCGGATCCGTCCCCCATTGACTTTACATTGAAAGTCTGGACGGATCCGTACGAGGAGTATAGAACGGCTTTTAGGGTGCTTACATTTGCCAGCTCAGCCCCATTCAAGTGAATAGGAGTGAGCTGCGACACTAAGCACAGCTACAATACAATGTACAGCACTGTGCTTGGTGAGCTGGAGCGCCACTGCCTTCTCAAAACAGCTGATCGGCAGGGATTCCGGGTGTCGAACCCCAACCGATCAGATACTGATGACCGATCCAGAGGATAAGTCAGCAGTAGAAAAATCATGGAAAACTATTAAAGCTTAGACAGGCTGTCTAGACCTGAACGAGATTTATCACAGCAGCTCAGGGTGGATGATAAATATGGTACCAGGATAGACACTTTTCTGTGACTCTATATTAACTATTGGTTGGCTTACTTTGGGACAAATTTTTGCACCAGAATTGTAGCACAATTTTGGTACATCATAGGTTCCACCCCTTTCCTGTTAAGCTCCACCATCTAGTCAAGTAGTTCTGAAAAAGTGTAGAAACCATAGATATGCCAAATTGCAGCAATTTTCAGCAATTTTTAGACAGCTTGACACAGAGACATTAGTAAATCTGGACCCATGCATTTCTCTTGCAGTTTTGTTGTTGGTTTTCCATTTAATTTATTGAAAAACTGTTATGTTTCATATCCTGTATAAAATTGTTTTTTACTATTCTTTTGTCGTCAGCACTTTCCTCAAAAAAGCACCATACTGCGGAACACCTACCCCTTAGCAAGGGAGATTTCCGCAAGAAAGTTCTCAGTAGAACAGTTGCAGGCCTGTTTGGTGTGGCCCGCCTTCTCCCTTTTGCCAGCCCACTGACTCTTCCAGCCTGTTGCAGTGCTGCGGATCCCTCCCCTTTGTACTGCTGTCCTCACTCGGCTTTCCACCTTCCCAGGTTAGGTCAGTGACTTCATCGCCCACAATCTCCTCTTCCACTTCTCACTCTGATCATCCTCCTGACTTGTTGACCTAACCACTACCTCAGTGTCTCATCCTCTTCAGCAACCTCTTGAGATAGTAATTGCCATTGTGTTATTGGCAACTGTGTCTCATCATCATCCACCTCATTAAACAGTAATTGCCATTCCCCACAGTCATCTTCTTGTGATTGTGGATGCTCAAGAGTTTGGGAATCAGGGCACAAGATCTGTCCCTCTTCAAGTGTGCTTAGTGAGAGGGCCAAATAAAGGAATGGCGCAGAAAAGAGCTCCTCGGAATATGCGAGTGTGGGATTACTTGTTTGCCCAGACTTTCCATGGTGAGAGGGAGGAGGATCAGGGTGAGGATTGGGTTGAGAAGACTTTTGAATACTGAGACTGGACTTGGTAGAAGACAGGGTGGTGCTTAACCGACTGGAAGCATTATCTGCTGCAATCCAACCGACCACCTGGTTGCACTGGTCTGACTTCAAGAGTGGTGTCCTGCACCACCCTGCAAACTGGGACATGAAGCTAGGTATCGTGGATGACTGTCTTTCTTGTGCTCTGGCAGTAGGCGCGGTTTCACCGCGCCCAGGGCAACGGCCTCTGCATGCACCATCAGCATCACGGCCACTTCCCCGTCCCTTACTGCTTGCTTTCTTCATATTAAATGTTATACATGATTGAAACTCTGTCACACGTACAGTAGCGTAGGATTTAGAAGTGTATGCACGAACAAATTTAAAAAGCTATTTGGGATGTGGAAACATCACACAGAAGATATACCGCAGAAAATGTCAATGCTATCACCAGTGGCTAATGAAAAATTACAGGGAATGTCACAAGTATTTTGGGATGAGGAAACGTTATACAGGAGAGGTACCACCGGTAATGTCACTGTCCACGGCGTCTACACAAAAAAGTACAATGTATGTCACAGATAAATTTTTGAAGTGCACATGTTACACTGCAGGTGTGGCACTGGTTATGTCACTGTCAGAAGCGGACACAGTCTATTGACAAAGTACACTAAACATCAGATATTTTTGGGATGCGCACACTTTACACTGGTGATATGGCGCAACTAATGTCACTGTCCGCAGCGGACACGGTCTACGGAAAAGGTACACTGGATATCACAGTTTTTTGGATGCGCACACTGGAGATGTGGCGCAACTAATATCGCTGTCTGAAACAAGAGAATAATAGTGTCTCTCCCATTTCCCACCCTGGAATGGTGCTCTGTCTATAGCGGCTCACCCAACCACTTGTAAGTGAAGAAATGGAGTAAGTAAAAAATTAGAATTTGAATATTTATTGGTAATTGATAAATAAATTTGATAAAAGGTAGGTTGTATATTTGCTGGTATTTTATTAAAATATCGATTAAAATAGGGGTTAAAAGGTTGTCAGAATTAAGGAGTTAGGTATGGGTTATGGTGGTTCATCTATCATTTGTTCTTATGTCTTCTATCTAATTGATGTTTTGGGTATAAGTTCGTATTACGATCTAATTAATTGCAGGTAGATGTCCAAGGAAGTGAGAAAAAAAGTGGAAGTGAGTGGTGATGAAAAATACACTTGGGATGGTAATTCAAAAATAAAGTGAAAAATTAAAAGGTAATAAGTAACGATAAAGGTAAAAAATAGGTAAAAATTTTAAAAATAAATATAAAGATACAGAAAATAGTGATACGAAAAATAGTGAGAATAGTTTGTAGTTGGGTTAATCCAATGTCACTTGTTGATGTTAGGTAATATACGCCGCTATTTGCAAATACAGATGGTGTATGCCAGCAGAGTGAGTATTGTTTATTCCGAAAAAACTGTATTGTATCTGATGTTTGGCTCAATGTCCGCTATTGTCAGTGGCATCCCACACGGCAATTAGCTAGTACTCACCCTGTGGTCCAATTTTTCGCTGTATATTCATCACCACCCACTTTTTTTTCTCACTTCCTGGGACATCTACCTGCAATTAATTAGATCGTAATACGAACTTATACCCAAAACATCAAATAGATAGAAGACATAAGAACAAATGATAGAGGAACCACCATAACCCATCCCTAACTCCCTAATTCTGACAACCTTTTAACCCCTATTTTAATTGATATTTTAATTTAATATTTAAAATACCAGCAAATATACAACCTAACTTTTATCAAATTTATTTATCAATTACCAATAAATATTCTATTGAAACCAGATATAGAATGCCTGCCTAATTACTAATATCGCTGTCTGCAGCGACCTAAATATTGCACGCTATTGAGCGCAGGATGCGCTAAAAATAGGTATTGCTGCCACACACACAATAGTCCTTAGGACTTTTGGGTCTGTAAAGTTTTAGCAATTTAGCGCAGGTTGTGCTAAAAATATAGATTGCTGCTGCCACACACAATAGTCCTTAAAATGACTTTTGGGTCTCTGAAAAGTTTTGGTGGTAAAAATATTCTTAAATCACTTCCTACACTATCTGTCCCTTCCTCAGCACAGTTCTCCCTGACTAAGAATGAGCCGAACATGCGTCATCGGATGCTATATAGCACCCGATGACGCTTTCCAGCCAGCCAATCACTAATGCCAGCAGCCAACATGGCTACGGCATTACAGTAAGGGCAGTACTTACCTGCACGTTTATTGGCTGTATAGCAGCCAACAAACATGCGGGGCGGAGACTCAAGCATTGTGCTCGAGCACATGCGATATTCGGCTAAAATACCGCCATGCTCCAAACATCGAGATGCTCTTTATGGAAAGTGTAAAAAGTTACGCTACAGTGATAATATAAAGAAAGTAGGGCATTTAAATAGAGGCATGCAATGGTGATTTCCTCATCTCAATTTATTGAAACAAAAGCCAACAGTGTCAATGTCTCAAAACTTGTCATGTGGCCTTGAGCATCAATTACAGCTCAACAACAACGGCTCATGCTGTTCACAGTCAACTTATTGTCTGCTAAGGCAGGACATCTCACTCTTCTTGAATGGCAGCCCTCAGGTCATTGAGGTTCTGGGTTTCGAGCCTCTGCCCGGCGACTCAGCTGATCCCATAGGTTTTCAATGGGATTCAGGTCTGGAGAAGGTACAGGCCTCTCCATTTGAGGTACCCCAGTCTCTAGCAGATATTCCCTAATGATGCAACCTCAATGAGCTGGCACATTGTCATCCATGAAGATTAAATTAGGCCCGTGTTGTTCATGCAGAGGCACAATGACTGTATTAGTGATGTTATTAGTATGGGTTAGTAGTACTTGTCACTGTGCCATTCACAGGGCAGTTCTGCATTGACTAGACTCACCTGCCCACAGTAACACCACCACAATCAAAGGCTCGTCTGGTGACAACAGTGGCTGAAGTATAGTACTTTCCTTGGTCTCCAACATCGTTGGTGGCTATCATTTCTGCTCAGCGTGAATCAACTTTCATCAGTGAACAGCATTAAGGCCCACTGGTCCTTTGTCCAGCATAGATGCTCTAGCACACAGAATACGCTGATGTAAACCGTTTCAAACGGTCTGATGTGACACTTCGGTGCCTCTCACGTCTGCCTGGAGTTGTGTGGCATTCAGCAACCAGTTCCGCAAGGCATTGTTCACGATGAAGCGCTCATCAGTGTGGGATGTGACCAAAAGACATCCACTTCTATGCCTTTCTGTGACTCTTCCAGTATTTCTGTATCTCTGTTGCAACCTGCTGATGACTGACACTAAACTCAGTGGCCACTTCCATGTGAGAACATCCTGCTTGAAGCCTTGCAAAGGTGAGGTACTGTTGATTGATTGTTGGGCGTTATCTTGTTCTCATGATGGCAAAATGTGAACAACGTGATGAGGAGGACTGTTTAAATACTAATTCTAATTAAACCAGGAAATTTATTGGGAGATTCATGAATCAAACAACTGTTGTGAATTTTTCCATTAAGCTCCTTATTAGAGAACAGCAAATTCACCTGTAAAGGTTCATCCTGAAATTTCACCCACAAGCCAAATATCCTTATCTTCTTGTGAGTAGTGTATTGCACACATCGCTGGCTGGTTCCACCTATTGTACTAATGTCACATTAGTAGAAAATACAAGATGGAGCCAGTGATATGGGCATGCAGCTCTCGAGTTCTGCTTCTGCTCCTCTGGCTCCTGACAGCATATGACAAGTTGATGCCGCATTCTCCTTTCTGCTCCAATGCTCTGTTCAGCTGCCTTTCTGCTTCACAGCTGTAGGCCTGGCCTGCTTGTTCTGTACTCTTCCAAAACTGTTGGCCAGGTTTAGGCAGCTGAATGGCAGTTGACAATGGAGGTAGCTCTGTGGCAGGACCCCTTTATGGATGGAGACTCTGGGCATATTCCCAGTTTGCCTCCCCCTTTCCCCCCCAATGGTGTCCCTGTCAGGGGCGTAGCTAAAGACTCATGAGCCGCTGGTGCAAGAGTTCCGCTTCGGTCCCTTCACTCAGCGCAGGTGCACCTAGCACCTCAGCTGCTTTCTCTGCTCTGTTCACCTGATCGCCATAGCATTTGCAGTGATGAGCAGGTAAACAGAGGAGAGAAGGCAGCGCTCTTACAAAAAAAATCGGACAACCCCTTTAAAGACCTACTTGGAAAACATTACATACAGCGCTACAGAACATACAGGATAATACAGACCCACATGTACCTCTTCCATCCAGTCACTTATTTTCTCTGTAGACAGACATTCTCTTTTCTCTTCTTCTCCTCTCAGACTGCCATAGTGACTTTCAGCCTCGCCTCATCTCTGCAGAACTTAACAAACAGACATCTTACTTTCCTACTTTTCCATCATCCTGCTCACCTTCTCAACACCCCATCCTGCCACCTCCAATACTGTGTCCACTGTGCCCCCAATGTTATCCTGCAGAAACAGTCCCCCTGAAAATACTGGTACCATACAGAGCGTCAGTACAAAAATATCCCTTTATATTGTGCGCCAGTACAAAAAAATACCCCTTTCAGATCAGACCCCATATAAAACCCTAAATGAGACCCCCCATATCAGACCAAACCCCCTTTAGACCTATGTCAGACCACAGTTTTAGACCTCAGATCAGACCCCCCCCCCATTAGACCTCAATGTAAGACCCCAACCCAATATCAGACCTCAGATAAGACCCCCATTAGACCTCTAGACCCCATTAGACCTCTCCAGACCCCCAATCAGATGTGTATACCCCCATTATACCTCTCCAGACCCCCAGTCAGACCTCCAGACCCCCAGTCAGACTACTCCAGACACCCATTAGACCTCTCCAAACCCCCTGTAAGACCTCCATATCAGACTTTAGATCAGATTGTAAAATAAAATAACTTACCTCTTCTGTCGCCACTCTCCCTGTTATGGTTCTCTTCTCAGGTCCCACGCTGCAGTCACCTGACCTCCTGCAGCGTCAGATCACAGTGCGCTCTGTACATCCCAACGCTGCAGGCAGCCAGGACACAGCAGCGCGGGACCTGAGAAGAGTTAGCAGGAGGAGGGGTAAGTACAGTGCTTCACCCCGCCTCCTCCTCCTGCATACTAGTAAGCGCTTCCATTATGCACTGCATCTTATAAAGGGAAAAGTACAGTACCACTGGCAAGGGGGGCCCAGTCGCAACTGCGACCCCTATAGCTACGCCACTGGTCCCTGTCCATAAAGCATGAATCTCCCAGAAATGTACTGCTGTCAGTTCTTGCTAGCCTGCTCCCCCATCTGACCAAGTGGCCTAGACACTGCTGTTCTTCCTCCGTGCTTAGAAAATAGTCACTCACACACCGCCACAGTGTTTCCACTATTGAATAGCACTATGGTATCCATTTTCACAGGCGTTTCTAGAGCCGGGCGAGAGTTACATAACTCCAACAATTAGAAGGGATGGCGGGTGGCCAGACATCCGGTTTTAGGCCAGACAGTCCGGTTTTCAAAATCTGGTCCTCCGTCCGGCGCAAGGCCAGGATGGACGGCCAGAAATCCTCTTTTTAAGTGGCTACAAGGTCCCTTTAAGTATCCCCATGGCAGGGGCCATGCAGCACATCCGCACAGTGTGCTGTCCTCTGCAGGACGTGACATCACAATGTCATGATCCAGCGATTCGGCCAACAAAACTGTTACCTGCAGCAGGGGGGAGCGGAGTGTGGGTGCCGGCGTCCACGGTTCAGGGCCTCTGCAGTAGAGGCTCTAAGGCTATGAAGTGCCTTTTGCACTGTGGCATAAGAAGAATTTTGATATCTCTAACTTTTTAGTCTAACCAGACTGTCTATTACTCTGTAATTCCTCTAGCGCCGTTCTATGGAAACAGTAGGTTTAAAGAGCACACCAAATGCTTCAAATAACGTATTTATTAAATTCAACTTTTCTTCATATATAACACTGCCGCCTCCATAGCAGATATTACATGTACAAAACACGTGTTGAAAATATATCACAAAATGGCAGTATGCATAAGATGGTGGTTCAACTGTTCAATCTTGTCATTCAACATAAAATGGTGGATATATTAATCTCTTGAGTATCTGTACTCTCACTAAGTTATTTAAGCACTTTATGATCTCTCTGAAAGGTATATCTGAGGTCTGACTACTAGTTCACTTGCAGTATGCAGTTAGCAGTGACTATTTGCAGATTGAGTATGATCTGGTAGGGTTGTATGCAATTTGGATTGCAATATGTTTGTATGGTACTGTATTTGTAGTAGTTCACAGTTTGCAACTGTATCTTGCAATTTGTATTTGTACTTTGCAATTTAATCTGTATGGTTGCAATTGGTGGAACTGTAAGTAAATATATATATATATATATATATATATATATATATAGTTCAGTATACAGTTCAAAACACAATACTAACAATATGAACATTATATAACTTGTTTTAAATACCTATATTGGCCTCTTGTTCCCATAAAACTCATCTCTCAGTGGAGTGAATGTCTCTTCAGCTCCTGTCTCTGGTGAATAATGATTTTAGCATCTCCTGCTGGGGGGGAATTTCCAGACAGGCTGTGTGTGAGGCTAGGTGTGATTGGTGAAAACTCTTGCTGTGTGAGAAGCTGGCTGTGATTGGTCTAGACTTCTGCCCAGCAACAACAGATTAACACTATGCTTTCTGTTTCTGCTGTGTCACTGAGCTTATCTTACATTACAAAATGAATCTTAAAAGGCATATATTATCTTTTTCTGCTTCTGTGAACACAAAATATAACAGTAATATGACATCCAAAACATGATTTCACTTTAAATAACTCTGCTTTTGTCTTTAACACATAAACATAGGAACCGTATTAAGGCTATTGGCAGGTTTAGCTGTATACACATAGGCTATACTAGCAACCTAGGACAGGTCTTAGCTGCCAGCTACACTGCCCTAATTTATCAATATGAACCATTCATAAAGAACGCCGACACTAGTCTGCTGCAGGCTGCTTACAGTAGGTGGCCTGCAGAATGCTAGCACAGTTGGCAGTTTGGGACATATGTCATAATTATATGTATAGCTGATTATACAGTTATACATGTACATAATATATGTACTATATATATATATATATATATATATATACATACAGTACAGACCAAAAGTTTGGACATACCTTCTCATTCAAAGAGTTTTCTTTATTTTCATGACTATGAAAATTGTAGATTCACACTGAAGGCATCAAAACTATTAATTAACACATGTGGAATTATATACATAACAAAAAAGTGTGAAACAACTGAAAATATGTAATATTCTAGGTTCTTCAAAGTAGCCACCTTTTGCTTTGATTACTGCTTTGCACACTCTTGGCATTCTCTTGATGAGCTTCAAGAGGTAGTCACCTGAAATGGTTTCCCTACAGTCTTGAATGAGTTCCCAGAGATGCTTAGCACTTGTTGGCCCTTTTGCCTTCACTCTGCAGTCCAGCTCACCCCAAACCATCTCGATTGGGTTCAGGTCCGGTGACTGTGGAGGCCAGGTTATCTGGTGCAGCACCCCATCACTCTCCTTCATTGTCAAATAGCCCTTACACAGCCTGGAGGTGTGTTTGGGGTCGTTGAAAAATAAATGATGGTCCAACTAAACGCAAACCGGTAGCCATGCTGGTTCAGTATGCCTTCAATTTTGAATAAATCCCCAACAGTGTCACCAGCAAAGCAACCCCACACCATCACACCTCCTCCTCCATGCTTCACGGTGGGAACCAGGCATGTAGAGTCCATCCATTCACCTTTTCTGTGTCGCACAAAGACACAGTGGTTGGAACCAAACATTTCAAATTTGGACTCATCAGACCAAAGCACAGATTTCCACTGGTCTAATGTCCATTCCTTGTGTTCTTTAGCCCAAACAAGTCTCTTCTGCTTGTTGCCTGTCCTTAGCAGTGGTTTCCTAGCAGATATTCTACCATGAAGGCCTGATTCACACAGTCTCCTCTTAACAGTTGTTCTAGAGATGTGTCTGCTGCTAGAACTCTGTGTGGCATTGACCTGGTTTCTAATCTGAGCTGCCATTAACCTGCGATTTCTGAGGCTGGTGACTCGGATGAACTTATCCTCCGCAGCAGAGGTGACTCTTGGTCTTCCTTTCCTGGGGCAGTCCGCATGTGAGCCAGTTTCTTTGTAGCGCTTGATGGTTTTTGTGACTGCACTTGGGGACACTTTCAAAGTTTTCCCAATTTTTCAGACTGACTGACCTTCATTTCTTAAAGTAATGATGGCCACTTTACTTAGCTGCTTTTTTCTTGTGATAATACAAATTCTAACAGTCTATTCAGTAGGACTATCAGCTGTATATCCACCTGACTTCTCCACAACGCAACTGATGGTCCCAACCCAATTTATAAGGCAAGAAATCCCACTTATTAAACCTGACAGGGCACACCTGTGAAGTCAATTCCATTTCAGGTCACTACCTCTTGAAGCTCATCAAGAAAATGCCAAGAGTGTGCAAAGCAGTAATCAAAACGAAAGGTGGCTACTTTGAAGAACCTAGAATATGACATATTTTCAGTTGTTTCACACTTTCTTGTTATGTATATAATTCCACATGTGTTAATTCATAGTTTTGATGCCTTAAGTGTGAATCTACAATTTTCATAGTCACGAAAATAAAGAAAACTCTTTGAATGAGAAGGTGTGTCCAAACTTTTGGTCTGTACTGTATATACACACACACACATGCACACACATGAAACTCGAAAAATTTCATTAATAGAACTTAAAATGTGAAACTAATATATAGTATGAGAGACTCATTACATGCAAAGCAAGATATTTCAAGCCTTTATTTGTTATAATTTGGATGATTATGGCTTACAGCTTATGAAACTCCAAAGTCTCAATTTTGAGGTACCCTTTGCTCAGGGGATATTGATTAATTAGCTGACTAGAGTGTGACATTTTGAGGCTAGAATATTGAACTTTTTCACTAAATTCTAATGTTTAGGTGCATTAATGCAATTCCTTTAATTTGCATTGCTGAAACAAATGGACTTTTGCACGATATTCATATTTTTTGAGTTTCACCTGTATATACACACACACACACCTGGTATTAGTTATACTGTATAACTTATACCAGCTATACATATATAATTATGTACTGAGTTATACCTGCCTGCTCTATATCACTATATACAAGATGTATAACTTATACTGGCTGTACATACTGTATTTTTCGCTTTATAAGACGCACCTGATAAGCCACACCTATAGCCAGGTCTTGAACTACTTAAAGCGCTGCTAGACAAAACTGTCAGCAGTAAATGTTATAAAAAATAAATAAAATCAAAGTACACTACTTATGGGGTCATTTATCATACAGGTGTAAAGTAGAACTGGCTTAGTTGCCCATAGCAACCAATCAAATTCCACCTTTTATCTTCCAAAAGAGCTGTCAAAAATGAAAGGTGGAATCTGATTGGTTGCTATGGGCAACTAAGCCAGTTCTACTTTACACCAGTTTTGGCAAACTTCCTCCACGGTATGTTTTATAAAGGTAAGTGTACGGACCATCCTTGACTATCCTTTAACTATATTTGTGAGCGAAATATTACATTTATACATATTAGGCTACTTTCACATCTGCGTTTTCCCTTTCCGCTATTGAGATCCGTCATAGAATCTTAATAGCGGGGAAAACGCTTCAGTTTTGTCCCTATTCATTGTTAATGGGGACTGAACTGAACGAAACGGAATTTACCAGAATGCATTCCGTTCCGTTTGGTTGCGTCCCCATTGTGGACAGAATAACACTGGAAGCAGAGTTATTCTGTCCACGATGTGGAATGGGGTAAGATGGATCCATCATGACACACAATGTAAGGGCTTGTTCACACAACCGTACTGTTTTTTGCCTTCTGCAATTTGCAGAACGGAACAGGAGGCCCATTATAGAAATGCCTATTCTTGTCTGCAAAATGAACAAGAATAGGACAGGACTCATAATTTTTAAATTTTTGCAGGTCACGGGACAGAGCATGGCATGGGACAGAGAATGGCTCCGTATACAAACCGTATGCGGAACGCAGAAAACGGCCCTTATAAGGAACACAAAATACGTTTGTGTGAACGAGCCCTAAGTCAATGGGGACAAATCCGTTTTCTCTGACACAATAGAAAACGGATCCGTCCCCCCCCCATTGACTTTCAAGTGGAGTTCATGACAGATCAGTCTTTGCCATGTTAAAGATCATACAACCGGATCCGTTCATAACAGATGCAGACGGTTGTATTATCGTGATGGAAGAGTTTTTGCTGATCCATGACGAATCCGGCAAAAACACTGGTGTGAAAGTAGCCTTATCCTAAGGCCTCATGCACACGACACTGTTAGTGATTTTGCTTCAGTTGTGTTTCCTTTTTGTCTGACAGGGGAAAAAAAAGGAAGGTTAATGAAAAGTGTAATTTTATTGCACCATGGTCTTGTAGAAAAAAAACGGACGTGGACACGGATTACATACCAGTTGTGCATCAGTTTTTTTTGACGGACCCATTGACTTGAAGGGGTCCGTCCTCCCGTTTCCACTGACAAGAATAGGACAGGTTATATTTTTTTGATGGACTGGAATCACAGATCACGGATGCGAAATAAAAATGGAGGACTATCAGTTTTTTTTCACAGCTCCATAGAAATGAATGGGACCTCCGCTAAACTGTGAAAAATGACGGAACGGACGTGGATGCACACAATGGTCGTGTGCATGATGAATCCTTATTGTAACTTACCAAAATGCAGAGCAGTCAAAGTTGACCAGAAGCCACTTGTGAGCATTAAAGTTAAAAGAATCTGCAAACTGAATCGACAAAAAGGAGAACATTTGTTAACTATATTGAAAAGAATCGCGCAACATTAACATTATATATACATTATATTTATAACAAAAACTAGATGGGAATAGACCATTGACTACATACCCGTTTTGTTACTAGAGATCTTTACAAAGGAGGAGACTTACCAAGAAGCACTATAAAGGTTGGAGATGATTGGGAAGCTATTGAAATTTTACACTGTTGACACATGCTACTCTGGATTTCTAGGTGCATTCATTTCCTTCAGTATCCAATACACTTAATTAAATGGAAGAATGACCAGGAAATTGAAGCTGGTGAAAATCACATGGGCCATCAGATTATATTGTTTTTTTTATATGTTGTCACCACAGGGGTTTCATAACCTAGGGACACGTCTATGCTTATCAGACAAACTAAAGCTTACTCAGGATATTAAAGTTTCATATCGCCAAACTCATACTGTATACTGTGGTCATGCAGCATAAATTAAGAGGGAAGGATTCATATGGATGGCTTTGAAGTTTGAGTCATCAGTGCCAACTACTGCAGCATGGACAAAACCAACATTGTCAAAAGGAGATGAAGGGGCAAGCATGAGGGTCTGGGCTCTGTAAAGGTGGCCATACACCAGTGATGTCCAACCTGCGGTTCTCCAACTATTGCAAAACTACAACTCCCATCAACCCCTGATAGCTGCATTCTGTCAGAACATGATGTGAGTTGGGGTTTTGCAACAGCTGGAGAGCCAAAGGTTGGGGGCTTTGCCATTCACATTATAAAGGAATAGGTTTATAGTTGAACAGCATTTGAAAAAACTATGATCTGGTTGAACGATCATTTCATAAACAAAGTCATACACATTTTAGTCCATGAATGAAACATCTTTTGTTCAACTATTGGCCAGAAATTTCAAACAGCCATCTTCTTTTCAGGAGATTGCCTACTGCATTAGTTGGCTAAAACTATCGTTAAATTAAACCAGATGTACAATATTTTTGACTGAAGTCGTCAATTTCAACTTCCATGACCACCATAAGGCTAGCCATGGACATTAGATTGCTGTTGGCTGAATGCCTGACCATCCAATACACTGCATGCTCGGCTTGAGAGGGATGAGATAGAAATTCGCTGAGGAAAAAAAACTTGAACAGTTGAAATCCAACTGACCGATCTTTATGTCCCTGACATTTGCCATCAGGTGGTCAGTGGGTCTCAAATAGGAGGGTTTGGCTGATAAACATCTATTGTGTATGGCCAGTTTAAAATGGTTGTAAAGGTTCTAATTAGAGATGAGAGAATGGATTCTAACTAATCAAATGAATTAAAAATCAGCATCCTGGAGCACCGAGGGGTTGGCCCCGGTGCTCAAAGCTACCCCCCTCCACCTTATTTGACAGGGCCATACTTGTCATCTCACCCTGTTAATCTCATGACAGCACCATTAATTTGAGTGTCAATTCTAGTGCAGAAGATTTACTGCTGCCATCTGAGCAGAGCAGATAGATACCCACTATGCGTGTCTCGCTGATGACTTGGTATACCCAGAAGGGCAAGCAGCTTCTTCAGTGCCACCTCCACTTCCAGGTGTACCATCAGATGTCTGTAATGCATGGTCATATACTGCATATTTAAAGACTTGTTGTGACAGATATTGGTATCCTAATTACAGGGTCATGTTACTGTACATGTTTTATAAAAAAACATATGAATAAAAAAAACTAAAGGTGTAAAGTAGAACTGGTTTAGTTGCCCATAGCAACCAATCAGATTCCACCTTTCATTTTACAAAGGAGTTGTCAAAAATGAAAGTTGGAATCTGATTGGTTTCTATAGGCAACTAAGCCAGTTCTACTTTACACCAGTTACCCCTTAGTTGTCATTTTCTTTTTTAGTATTTTTGGGTCCTGTAAAGGTACTTTAATGTTACACTCAATACTTTTTTTATTAAAATGTTATGAATGCCAGTTTATTCTGCCTGTGTATCCAGTGCCTTGCAAAAGTATTCACCCCCTTGACTTCTTTTTTCGTATTTTAGTGCCTCACAAGCTGGAATTAACATGGATTGTTTGAGGATTGGCATCATTTAATTTACAGAACATGCCCACAACTTTGAAGATGTTTTTTATTTATTGTGACGCAAATAAAAACAAAAAAAGTCAATGTGCATAACTATTCACCCCCCTAAAGTCAATACTTTGGAGAGCCACCTTTTGCGGCAATCACAGCTCCAAGTCGCTTTGGATAAGTCTCTATGAGCTTGCCACATCTTACCACTGGGATTTTTGCTCATTCCTCCTTGCAAAACTGCTCCAGCTCCTTCAAGTTGGATTGTTTGCACTTGTGAACAGCAATCTTTAAGTCTGACCACAGATTTTCTATTGGATTGAGATCTGGGTTTTGACTAGGCCATTCCAACACATTTACATGTCTCCCCTTAAACCATTCATGTGTTGCTATAGCAGTGTATTTGGGGTTATTGTCCTGCTGGAATGTGAACCTCCGTCCTAGCCTCAAATCACGCACAGAGTGGTACAGGTTTTGCTCAAGAATATCCCAGTATTTAGCACCATCCATCTTTCCCTCAACTCTGACCAGTTTCCCACTTCCGGCTGCTAAAAAAACATCCCCACAGCATGATGCTGCCCCAACCATGTTTCACTGTAACGATGGTATTCTTTGGTGATGTGTTGGGTTTGTGCCAGACATAGCGTTTTTTTTTTATGGCCGAAAAGTTCAATTTTATTCTTATCAGACCAGAGCACCTTCCTCCATACATTTTGGGAGTCTCCTACATGCCTTTTTCGCAAACTCACAATGCTCCTTTTTTTTTGTCTGAAAGTAATGGCTTTCTCCTGGCCACTCTGCCATAAAGCCCAACTCTATGGAGCTTACGGCTTATTGTCATCCTATGTACAGATACTCCAGTCTCTGCTGTGGAACTCTGCAGCTCCTCCAGGGTTACCTTAGGTCTCTGTGCTGCCTCTCTGATTAATGCCCTCCTTGCCCGGTCCGTGAGTTTTGGTGGGCAGCCGTCTCTTGGCAGGTTTTCTGTTGTGCCATGTTCTTTGCATTTGGTTATGATAGATTTGATGGGGATCATCAAAGATTTGTATATTTTTTTTATAAACTAACCCTGACTTGTACTTCTCAACAACATTGTCCCTTACTTGTTTGGAGAGTTCCTTGGTCTGTATGGCAGTGTTTGGTTAGTGATGCCTCTTGCTTAGGTGTTGCAGCCTCTGGGGCCTTTCAAAAAAGGTGTGTATATGTAATGACAGATCATGTGACACTTAGATTGCATACAGGTGGACTTCATTTCACTAATTATGTGACTTCTGAAGGTAATTGGTTGCACCAGAGCTTTTTATGGGCTTCCTAACAATGGGGGTGAATACGTACGCACATGCCAATTTTCTGTTTTCTATTTCTAAACAATAGATTTATTTATATATTTTTCTCAGTTTACTTCACTAAATTGAACTATTGTGTTCTAATCTATCACATACAATTCAGATTAACAAAACACTGAACTTAAGGCTGTAATGTAACAATAAGTAAAAAGTCAAGGAGGGTAAATACTTTTGCAAGGCACTGTATAAATATGCAGCCTTTAGTTTCCTATCCCCCTCTTTGTACAATGCAGCAATAAGACTTTTTTTATGGTTAAATGAAAGGATCTGCACTATTACCTTAATGTAATACTGTGTCATGGTGTCTAAAGTACCAAGGGTTTGATATGGTTGTACAAATGTTAAAGTCTGTGTGGCAATTTTTTTAGTTTTATTATTGCATTATACTTTTGAGGTAAAATAGTTTTTTCAACTGTTCTTTATTAAAACTATGGAATCTTTTTTTGTGTACGCAGGTGACATGCTCTAGTAGCAGCCTCTGGATTTTTTGTCTTTTCCATCATTTGAGGGGCTGACGGGACCTTATCTCTGCTCTATGACATTATAAACACTCACTATAGCTCAGTTCTTATGTACTGATAGAATGTGGCTTAAATAAGTGTTTATGACCTCTTAGTAGTTTAGAGATAAGGTTTATTAGATGACCAGCACAAAGTGAAAGTGAAAGTACCAGTCACACAATTCGAAAGACCATTAACCTTTTGTGACAGAAAGGCTCAATATTTTAAATAATGGTTAATTGAAAATATGATTTTTAGACAAAAATTTGTAAAGTGCAATCAAACAAATTGCCTCCAAAGGTGCACATCGCCTTAAAAGATGGCTCCAGAAAAGGTATTATCATATCAAAACTGTTAATACCTGCATTAAGGGGTTGTCTCACTTCAGTAAATTGTATTTATCAATTGCAATGGTGAGCAACAGTGAAGAGAAGGCAGTGCTCATACACTCCAAACAGCTGATTGGTGGAGGGTGCTCCTTCTGTCCTTTGATCTGAGCCCCCACAAGCTCAGATCAGTTCCCATGAAAGCCTAGGGCCTTGAGAAGCCTCCTAGAACTTTCATGGCTAACTGCCTGAAAAGCCATATACAAGGCTGCCTAAGAGCAGCTTTCAGAATCCTATAGTCTGCTTAGTATTCTATTGAAGTCTATGGGACAAGTGATCAGAAGATTGAATGTTCAAGTTCCATTAGAGAGCTAAAATTCTCCCCTTTCCCAATTTTACATCTAAAAATAAACACACACACACAAAAAAAAAAAAAATAGGTATCGATGTGTGAACTTAGTGTTCAAGTTTGGCATACAAGGTTCAGGTTATCTAAGAATTTAGTTATGGCTTCCACTACCACAGACCATATAAGTTATGGTCCATGGTAGCGGAATCCATAACAGAATTCTTAGATAACCCGAACCTTGTACACCAAACTTGAAACACAAAGTTCGCTCAACACGATGTGTCCAAAAATATTTTTTCTGCATAATGAACACCATAATAAGGGAGGGGGGGGGGGGACTGGGGGACGATAATTCCCAATTACCTTGTTCCCCAGAAAATTTAATTAAAAGTGATCAAAAAGTCATATGTACCACCTGTAAAAACAAAAATTTACACTTAAAGCTCTCATACAGCTCTGCAGACAAATAACCTGGGTCGAAGAACCCTAGAGATGCAAAAAGAATGGGTAAAAACAACAATGGGCAAAAAATGCTTGTGTATCTTTTATTTCATATTTCCCAGAGACTTACCTGGAGCTGGAATTTTTGCACCGAATACATCAAGAACCCATATTTTATACATCTATTTGCATCTACTTCTACATTTGGCTCAAAATCTGCATCAAAATCTGTCTGTGCAATTCCAGCCTATAGCCTCATTCACATGTCAGTATTTTGGTCAGTGATTTCCATCAGCGATTGTGAACAAAAAACAGGATTGGATCTCCAAAGAGATAAGGTATAATGGAAAGATCTGCACCTGTTTTTTTTAATTTATTTTTATTTCTGGGAGTGCTGGGGGTTGTTGATAACTGGATTATACTATACCATAGACTGAGGCATAATTGTACAAAATAAGCAAATGTTTGGTTGTTGCTGTACTTACCTCTACACCTTTCATAAGATATCTATTTTCTGGACAAATAAAGGCACTTCCTGCATATGCAGCATCAATATGGAGCCACATGTCTTCTGCATTACCTGTAGGGGAAAAATTGTTGATGCATAATAGGTATTGATCAATCCAGTTGGGTAACATTATAGCAGATAAACCTCATAAGGCATGAGCCTATTACCTTACTTTGGATCAGCAGAGGGAAAACAAAGTTCTAATATTCCCCACTACCTCTTTCCTTGATCCACTTCCCTCATCCCTTGGTTAAACTCGATGGACATATGTCATTTTTCAACTGTACTATGTAATTATTATGTATGGTCCTAAAATAACCAACTGGTAAAATTATAATGATGGATACACAATGGGACAGATTGACTAATGCTGTTTTAGACTAGACAGTCTTAATCCCTTCCAGACGCAGCCATTTTCCTTCTTTTTACTCCCTGCTTTCCAAGGCCAGAACTTTAAAATATATTTTAAACATAGTTTTACTTTCTAATCGCACCATTTAATATTGCATACCGTGTAGTGAGAAACTGGAAAACATTTTTGTAAATGGCTTTAGTTTGCATTCATTATGTGGTAAAGATTAGATGTTAACGGGGTTGTTCCATGGGGAAATAAAAAAAAAACAGTTTTCAAACCAACCTCTGGATCTGAATTTTGTAATTACATGTAATTTTTAAAATCTAGTATAGCCAACAATATATAGCCTATTTAATAAAATGTATCTGCATAGCACCACCTGAACACCTGTATGTTCTTTTCCTTTCTCTTTCCACCTTGCTGAGGTGGACGCATATACTCAGTTCCATCCTTCAACTGTCACAAGCTGTTGAAGTTGTGGCAGTTACAGGGTGAGAACTACAGCAGAAAGGATACACCTTCTCAGCTGCAGAAGAAAGCTGTCAGCTTGATATATGCTAAATATAGGAGGGCAAAAGGAGCAATAAATGGGGAGACAGGGCTAGTTCTAACTTTGTTAAAAATATACTGTCATGTACTATATGATGTCTGATTTTCATTTTTACATTAATCATGGGTACCTCTTTAAATTTGTTGGTGGGTCAGCAGGATTGCAGGGATAACAAACTTTAATTTAATTATATTTTAATACATTTACCATAAAAAGAAAAATGAATACTTTGAAAAACACTTTTTGTGCATAATCATATTCTGACAACCTTACCTTTTGTTGTATTTGTGTCTACAGATCTGTTAAAGGGCTTATTCTTTTGTGGGGCACTCTGTAGTATTTATTGATACCATTTTGATATGTATGTATACTGTATGTATTCAACCCATTTTTTGGAAAGTGAGACAACCAAATAATGATGATTACACTTATCGGTAATCAGATTTTCCAGACCCCACAACAGCACCACAGAGAGAGAGAGAGAGAGGTTCCGCCCCCAGGGACAGGAAACTTACAGAATAAAAAGGTGGAGCCTCTCTACCCCTTTAGTGGATTTTAGAGCAAGAGAGGGACTCCTACCTTAGTTAATCACATTTATAATAAACCAATTATATTTCGATATTTTTTTTTTTCACAGTATCTATGATAGAAAAGAGGTAAGAAAACAGGGAGGGAATAAGGAAGGGTGCTGTCGTGGGCTCTAGAAAATCCAATTACCGGTAAGTGTAATCATAATTTTTTCCCTTCCCCCACGACAGCAACACAAAGCATTACAGAGAAATCATCTTTCCTTAGGGAGGGACCACCGCTTGTAAGACCTTTCTACCAAAAGATAAATCAGAGGAAGAGTTTAGGTTCAAACTATTAGTGTCCGAAAAAAGTAAACGGAGAAGACCACGTGGCCGCTCTACAGATTTGATCAATAGTTGCACCAGATCTTTCAGCCCAAGAAGTGTAGACAAAACGAGTGGACTGAGCCTTCACCGAGATTGGAGGAGAAAGACCAGCCTCCAAGTAAGCTTGAGATATACCAAGTCTGATCCATCTAGACAAGGTACTTTTGGTAGCCTTCATACCCCTATTTGGCCCCGAGAAGACAAATAAGGCTGAAGACTTTCGCCACTCCTCCGTAGATTTGAGATAATGTAATAAGCACCGTCTTACATTTAATGTATGAAAAACCTTTTCTTTCGGGTTTTTGGGATTGGCCTGGGATCTATGAAACTGGGAAGGAACTTTAGGTAAGAATAGAAGTAAAAGGAGGATTTTTGGAAACGGTATGCAACTCGCTTACCCTCCTGGCCGTGGTGAGTGCTACCAGTAAAACAATTTTGTAGGTAAGATACTTGATATTGGATTATTTAATGGACTCAAAAGGTGGCTGCGTCAGAGATCTTAGGACCAGATTGAGATCCCACGAGGGAGTTTTTGGTTTAGAAACAGGAGCCATCCTATCCATTGCTCTAAAAAACCTAACTACCCAAGGATTGGAGGCAAAAAAAAATTCAAAAAGCACCGAAAGGGCAGAAACCTGTACCTTTAAAGTATTTTTAGCTAACCCCAAAGCCTAGCCCTCTATGAATAAATTCCAGAATGTATGAAATAGGAACAGAGACAGGCAGATTATCAGGATTAAATTTTATAGAAATCTATAAACTTTTTCCATGTTCTGGAATAAATCGAAATTGTCACCGGCTTTCTACTCTTAAGAAGTGTAGCAATCAGTTCCTGTGAAAAACCTTTTTAAATGAATAGGCCCCTTTCAAATTCCATGCAGTTAAAAGCAGACCATTTACTGCTGGATGGAAAACCGGACCCTGGGATAGTAGATCTGGAATCTCCGAAAGTATCCAAGGGTCTGACACTGACATTCTGAGAAGAGTAAACAATGCCCACTTCAGCCAGAATGGAGCAATCAGAATTAATCTCGCCCTGTCATTTCTGATCTTTTTCAGGACTAATGGGAGTAACTGGAAAGGTGGAAAGTCATATGCTAGTGTGAGGTCCCATTTTAGGAGAAGGGCATCCACCCCATAAGGGGATTTCCTCGGATTTAGGGAACAAAACAGATCTACTTTCTTGTTCTGACTGGAGGCAAACAGGTCTATCACGGGCATGCCCCATAATTTTGTGATTCTAGACAAGACTGAACTGTTCAAGGACCATTCCCCCTGTTTTAACCCCATAGGGACACAGCCTTATTTCACTTTAAGGACCAGGCCATTTTTTGCAAATCTGACCAGTGTCACTTTAAGTGCTGATAACTTTAAAGGGACACTGACAGGCCCGATAAACATATTTAGTTATTCCTATGCAGTCATAGGTCTATTAAAGTATATTCCAATCACATAAGAGTACCCCCTGTCCGCATTTTAAACCATGTAAAAACAACTTTATAATCATCTGTCAATCACCTTCCTTTATGCCCAAGGGGCGTTTTTTCACATTTCTTTATGCCCAAGGGGCGTTTTTACTCCTACCTTTGTGCCCAGCCGCGCTCCAACTGTCGCTTCCTAGCGCCGCCCAGCTCATTATTATTCACTGCGCTGGGCGGCTTTTACAGTCCCCGATCCTCCTGAGCCGGCGCAGGCGCAGCAGGAGATGCTGGCATTGAATAAGGGACGCAGACGCACTGCGAGTGAGGGTGCCGGGCAAGTTATCATGTGAGTTCAATGCATGGGTCTCCTGCTGCATTGAACTCACTTGTACCTTCTGTGCGTGTGCTGGATAACTTGCCCGGCACCCTCACTCGCAGTGCGCCTGCGTCCCTTATTCAATGCCAGCGTCTCCTCCTGCGGCGGCTCTGGAGGATCGGGGACTGTAAAAGCCGTCCCTGGGCAGTGAATAATAATGAGCTGGGCGGCGCTAGGAAGCGACAGTTAGGGCGCGGCTGGGCAGGAAGGTAGGAGTAAAAACGCCCCTTGTGCATAAAGAAATGTGAAAAAACGCCCCTTGGGCATAAAGGAAGGTGATTGACAGATGATTATAAAGTTGTTTTTACATGGTTTAAAATGCAGACAGGGGGTACTCTTATGTGATTGGAATACACTTTAATAGACCTATGACTGCATAGGAAAACTAAATATGTTTATCGGGCCTGTCAGTGTCCCTTTAAAACGCTTTGACTTATCCAGGCCATTCTGAGATAGTTTTTTCGTCACATATTGTACTTCATGACACTGGTAAAGTAAAGTAAAAAATATATTTTTTTTGCATAAAAAATACCTAATTTACCAAAAATTTTGAAAAATTATCAAAATTCAAAGTTTCAGTTTCTCTACTTCTGTAATACATAGTAATACCCCCAAAAATTGTGATGACTTTACATTCCCCATATGTCTAATTCATGTTTGAATTATTTTGGGAATGATATTTTATTTTTTTGGGGATGTTACAAGGCTTAGAAGTTTAGAAGCAAATCTTGAAATGTTTCCGAAATTTACAAAAACCCAATTTTTAGGGACCACTACAGGTCTGAAGTCACTTTGCGAGGCTTACATAATAAAGAAACCACCCAAAAATGACCCCATCTAAGAAACTATACCCCTCAAGGTATTCAAAACTGATTTTACATACTTTGTTAACCCTTTAGGTGTTGCACAAGAGTTATTGGCAATTGGGGATGAAATTTGAACATTTCATTTTTTTGCCTCATTTTCCATTTTAACCCATTTTTTCCACTAACAAAGCAAGGGTTAACAGCCAAACAAGACTGTATCTTTATTGACCTGACTCTGCCGTTTACAGAAACACCCAATATGTAGCCGTACACTACTGTAGGGCCACACAGCGGGGCGTAGAGGGAAAGGTGCGCCGTTTGGTTTTTGGAGGGCTGATTTTTATGGACCGGTTTATTTACACCGTGTCCTGTTTCAACCGTCCTGATGCACTCCTGGAATAGAAACCCCCTAAAAGTGACCCCATCTAAGAAACTACACCCTTCAAGGTATTCAAAACTGATTTTACATTCGTCGTTAACCCTTTAGGTGTTGCACAAGAGTTATTGGCAAACAGGGATGAAATGTGAAAATTTCTTTTTTTGCCTCATTTTCCATTTTAACCCATTTTTTCCACTAACAAAGCAAGGACTGTATCTTTATTGCCCTGACTCTTCCGTTTACAGAAACACCCAATATGTGGCCATACACTACTGTATGGCCACACAGCGGGGTGTAAAGGGAAAGGTGCGCCGTTTGGTTTTTGGAGGGCTGATTTTTATGGACCGGTTTATTTACACCGTGTCCTGTTTCAACCCCCCTGATGCACCCCTGGAGTAGAAACTCCCTAAAAGTGACCCCATTTTGAAAACTACGGGATAAGGTGGCATTTTTTGGGGACTATTTTGAGGGTACATATTATTTTTGGTTGCTCTATATTACATTCTTGTGAGGCAAGGTTACCAAAAATTGAAATTCTGAAACTGCATCTCCATTTGCCATTAACTGTTGAGGAACCCCTAAAGGGTTAATAAAGTTTGTATAATAAGTTTTGAATACCTTGAGGGGTGTAGTTTCTTAGATGGGGTCACTTTTAGGGAGTTTTTACTCTAGGCGGGCATCAGGGGGGCTTCAAAAGGGACATGGTGTCAATAAAAATGGCCATCAAAATCAGCCTTCCAGAAACCATGTCGGTCCTTTCCTTTTGCGGCCTCCCTTTTACTGATACAGCAGTTTACGACCACAAATGTGGCATTTCTGTAAACTGCAGTATCGGGGTAATAAATATTAACTTTTGTTTGGTTGTTAACCCTTGTTTTGTTACCGGAAAAAACGGATTGAAATGGAAAAGTGCCAAAAATAGCGGTTTTGGCACCGTTTATTTATTTATTTATTTTTTGACCGTATTAATCTGGGGGGGTTAGGTCATGGTATATTTTTATAGAGGAGATTCTTACGGAGGCGGAAATACCTAATAAGTCTACTTTTTTTTACAATTATTTAGGTTTTTGACTATATTATCCTTTTTGATACAAAAACATATTTTGTATCTCTAAAGTTTGTGTCATTTTTTTCTTCTTTTTATCCTATTATCTTAGGGGGGGCTCATTTTTTGTGGGATGACTGGACGGTTTTATTGGCACTATTTTGGGGGCTATATGACTTTTTGATCACTTGCTATTCAACTTTTTGTTATGTAAGGTGACAAAAAAAATTGGGGGTCATCATCATCGCTAGATGATGAGGAGGACGCGGATGACAACAGGAATGTGGGGTCATCCTCGTCCTCACTGGGACTCTCAGAGTCAGAGGCAATCTGGGCGTATGCCTCCTCTCCCGAGAACATCCGGCGGGCCATAGGGGAGTATGTGTCTGTGTGTGTATGTGCATGCATGTAAATCTTTATTTGGTGTGCATGTGTGTGGGGGCATGGGTGTTCGCGAACTCACCGTAAAACTAACAGAAAGAAAAAAAAAAAAGGGCAAAAAATGTGAAGAAAAAATCTAAACCACTGATCAACCGTCCGAAGTTGATCAGCGGTGGGGTGTGCGATTCGCTAACAGTGGCCGGACGCTAAGAGTGCCGGCCACAGTCAGCGTACACAAAATAAATAAATAAATAATATATAATAATAAAATCCTGCACCCCAAAAAAGTTGTGCTGTGGACCCCAGACACCCTAATTTAGGGTGACGCAATGAAAGTTTTTCCAACTAACTTTCCCTTTATTTTCCCTGCCTAACCCAAACTTTCCCTATGCTTTCCCTATGTACCTGAAGTTCAGATGGGGGGTGCTGGGGCACAGATCGGGTCCTGGGGGGCACATATGGGGTGATGATGGCACCGATGGACACGACGTGCAGGCAGCTCCTCTCTCCTCCGGCTCCGGAACACAAAAGGAGGAGGAGAGGAGCGCTTGCAACTTTTGAATCTCCCGCCGTCCCGCCCACCAACCAATCAGAGGCGATCCTGAGAGGTGATGTCACCATCACCTCTCAGGATCGCAAGATGGTGATTGGTGGGGTAAAATCACACCACCATCACCATCCTGTTCCGGGTCTTCAGAGACCCGAATAACCCGGAAACGCAGAAAACCGCAGGTCTGAATTGACCTGCGGTTTTCTGCGATCGCCGACATGGGGGGATCACAGGACCCCCCGGCGCATTTGATTTGAGCAGGCACCAGGTTCCGATCACCGCCCGCCGGGCGGCGGTGATCGGAACCATACATGACGTACTGTGTCATGTGTCCTTAAGTACCAGGACATCATGACGTATCGGTACGTCATGTGTCCTTAAGAGGTTAAGGGATGCCTGCTCAGGAAGTCCGCTTGAATATTTTTTTTTTCCTTTTATGTGAAGGGCTGAAACATGACTGACCTACCCCTCTAATTTCTTCAACATCCGACTCACCTCCCATCTAAGGGTGACCGACCTTGTCCTCCCTTGGTGATTTATATAGGCTACTGTAGTCTGATTGTCGGATAGGACTCTGACATGACCAGAACCTATTAGGAACTGAGACGCTTCTATTGCCAATCTCACCGCTACAAGCTCCTTCCTGTTGGAGGAAAAACGCCTTTGACTCAGACCACTGACCCTGAAAACTGAAACCCTGGACATGAGCTCCCCACCCCCAGGGGCTTGCAACCGTAGTTATGATTATCGGATGCGGATAGGACCATGGGATCCCCTGTATCAGATTTTGCCTGTCCCCCCACCAGGCTAGACTTTTCATTGTTGGTTTTGAGATTTTCATCCTGACATCTAGAACACCTTTGCTCTTTTTGAATGCCGCCAATATTTCCATTTGCAATTGCCGAGAGTGTAACTGAGCCCATTCGATCGCTAGAATACAGGACACCAGGGACCCCAAAACTGACATTGCTTCCAAATTGTCAGGGTGGGAGATGTGAGGGATTTTACTTGACTGAAAATCCTGGTTATCTTTTCCTCCGGTAGATATACCTTCAGGGATACCGAGTCTAAAATTAGGCCTAGAAATCTGACACTTGTTCTGGCTTTGGTTTGGATTTTTTGTCGTTGATTATCCAGCCCAATTCTGAAAGGTCTTTACCACCATCTGAACTGCTTCCCTGCAATGGTGATAAGATTTTGCATGTATTAAAAAATCATCCAGATATGGCACTAACTAATAATGATCGAGCAACCAAGTAATTGGCCCGAATACATTGCTATATTCGTGTGCTCGGCTGAGCACCTGAGTATAATGGAAGTCAATGGGAGACAACCAGGCACCCCCTGATCTGAAGAGGGGAGGGTGCCTGGTGCATTGGAAAAGGTCAGAAAGTGACAGAAACACCACCGAAATGGATCGGGAACAGCATGAGGACGATGGTGGGATGCATCTTGGACTCCCAGGTCGCTGCTGGGAACCATGTTGTCCGAGTTGTACGCCACTTTTACAGACAGACAATAATACACACAACCCCCCCCCCCCCCCAGGAAAAATTGTTAGGAAACATTCTTTCCTGTATACTCAATTTTATATAAAGTGCATGTGCTAACAAAAATTACAAACAAGAGGCACTCCGAAACAGCCTGTATATCACATAAAGGAGTGCCTCCTTCACATTGTGGTACAATTGTTCAGGTAGTGGGACTCATAAAGCCTATGCACTAAGTGAAAGGGCTGCCAAAAATTACAAAGAACCGGCACTACAATACACCCTTTATTACACATAAAGGAGGGCATCATACACACCCTTGAAAAATTCTGATTGGTGGCCTGCTGGTGACCCTCAAAAGAGGAATAGGAAGAGGAAGAAACAAGATTCAACCATATACTTTTTATTGTGGTGGAATAGGTGCATGGGAATACACTACAGTAGATTGAGTACATTATAAATGATAGATTGAAATTGCCTTTATGTTAATCATCATCAGCTCAGCTCTCCTCTAGTGGAGTTGAGAAGTCAGGGGCAATCCAGGCCTTGTTAAATATTATCTGAGTCAACCTGTCAGCATTGCCAGTGGACAAGCGGATACGCTTATCTGTTATAATGCCACCAGCAGCACTAAATACATGTTTAGACAAAACGCTGGAGGCAGGGCAGGCCAGCACCTCCAAGGCGTAGAGCGCAAGTTCATGCCACATGTCCAGCTTGGACACCCAGTAGTTGTAAGGCACTGAGGGATCATTCATGACGCTGACACAGTCTGCTATATATTCCTTCACCATCTTCCAAAACTTTTCCCTCCTTGTACCACTAGGCCTCGCTTCAGGGTGAGGTTTCTGGCGGGGTGTCATGAAAGTATCCCATGCCTTGGAGAGTGTTGCCCTGCCTTTGTTGGAAATGCTGTGTGTCCCCCTTGTCTCCCTTCCTCGGTTGCCTAAGGAAGTACGGACTCTGCCGGCCGTATTGTCAGATGGAAAATTTTGCAGCAATCTCTCAACAAATACCTTCTGGTATTGCACCATTTTACTCATCCTCTCCACCACAGGAATGAAAGATGAGAAGTTCTCTTTGTAGCGGGGGTCGAGAAGGGTGAACACCCAGTAATCCGTTTTATCTAAAATGCGTATAACGCGAGGGTCACGGGAAAGGAAGTGTAACATGAAATCAGCCATGTGTGCCAGAGTACCAACAGGCAAGACGTTGATGTCTACATCAGGATGACTCTCCATCTCCTCATCCTCCTCTGCCCATCCACACTGAACAGATGGAATTAAAGTTCCATGGGTACTACCCTGTGTAGCAGGGGCAACTGTCTCCAGACCCTCCTCCTCCTTTTATAGTTCACGCTGAGAAGACAAACTGTGGGTGGTCTGGCTGTCACCCTGTGTAATGGCCTCCCCCATTTCCTCATCTGCCACATTCAGAGTGTCGTCCTTAATTGTGAGCAGCGATCCTTTGAGTAGACACAGCAGTCTGATGGTTATGCTGATAATAGAGTTATTGCCACTAACCATCTGTGTGGATTCAAAGTTTTTTAGAACCTCACAGAGGTCTGACATCAATGCCCACTCCTCGCTTGTGAATAGTGGCAGTTGACTCGAAAGGCGACGACCGTGTTGCAGCTGGAATTCCACAACTGCCCTCTGCTGCTCACAAAGCCTGGCCAACATGTAGAACATAGAGTTCCAGCGCATGCTCACGTTGCACAACAGTCAGTGAGCTGGAAGCCGCAAGCGCTGCTGCAGCGTTGACAGACCAGCTGAAGCTGTGGATGACTTGCAGAAATGGGCACACATGTGTGCGCCTTCACTAGTAGTTATGGCAAATTGGGGTAGGTTTTGATAAACCACTGAACCACTGAGTTTAAGACATGGGCTAGGCATGGAATGTGTGTCAGGTTGCCAAGCTCCAAAGCCACCACGAAGTTCAGGCCATTGTCAGACACAACCATGCCTGGTTGTAGGTTGAGTGGCGAGAGCCACAGCTCGGTATGGTCCCTTATACCCTGCTACAGCTCTGCGGCAGTGTGCTGTTTGTCCCCTAAGCAGATCAGCTTTAGCACGGCCTGATGACGCTTACCCACAACAGTGCTACACTGCCTCCAGCTAGCGACTGGTGGATGACTGCTGCTGGAGATGGAAGTGGAGGAGAAGGAGGCGGCGGGAAGAGGAGAAGTGGGGGTTTGAGCCAGTAACATAGCTGCTGGCGGAGACCCTGATGGACGTAGGGTCCGAATTCCTGGGCGTTGGTAGCACCTGTGCCATCCCAGGGTATGACTCACTCCCGGCCTCCACAACATTCATCCAGTGTGCGGTCAGGGAAATGTAGCATCCCTGGCCACCATCACTTGGCCATGTGTCTGTGGTGAAGTGGACCTTCTCAGTAAGTGCGTTGGTCAGGGCACAGGTGATGGTCTGGAACACATGCTGGTGTAAGGCGGGCACGGCACACCGTGAAAAATAGTGGCAGCTGGGGACTTCGTACTGAGGGACAGCCGCCGACTTCATGCTGCGGAAGGCTGCAGTGTCCACAAGCCTAAATGGCAAATTTCAAGGGCCAGTCATTTCAAAAGTTGCGCATTTAGTGCTATGGCCTGTGGGTGGGTGGGTATTTGCGCTTGTATTCAAATTACTGTGTTATGGACATTTGGACGCTGCGCTGGGACAGGGAAGTGGATGTTGTTGCTGATGGTTCATGCGAAGGTCCCGGTGCAGGGCGAGACGCAACCGGGCCTGCACCTTTGACATGGGATTGGCCAGCAGTGCGTAACACAGGGGAAGAGGAGGCAGTGGTGTGACCCGCAGACCCAGACATTCAGCCCACTTAGTAGGGTGCTTGGATGCCATGTGGCGGATCATGCTGGTGGTGGTGAGGTTGCTTCTGAGCGCCCCGGATCATTTTGGGAAGGCACAGGTTGCAAACTACCACTCTTTTGTCGTCTGCACTTTCCTCAAAAAAGGGCCATACTGCAGAACACCTACCCCTTGACAAGGTAGATTTACGCATGGGGGTGCTCGGTGTAACGGTTGTGGGCCTGTTTGGTGTGGGCCGACTTCTCCCTTTTGCAACCCCACTGCCTCTTACAGCCTGTTGCGGTGCTGCGGATCCCTCCCCTTTTCTACTGCTGTCCTCACTAGGCTTTTCACCTTCCCATGTTGGGTCAGTGACCTCATCGTCCACCACCTCCTCTTCCACTTCCTCACTCTGCTCTTCCTCCTGACTTGACCTAACCACAACCTCAGTGATTGACAACTGTGTCATCATCATCCACCTCATGAACGAACGATTGCCATTCACCACCGTCATCTTTTTGAGACTGTGAAGGCTCAAGAGTTTGGGAACCAGGGCATAATATCTCAGGTCCCTCTTTAAGTGTGCTGGGTGCAAGGGACAAATGTAAAAGTGGTGATGGAAAGAGCTCCTCGGAATATCCGAGTGTGCGATTACTCATTTGGTAAGCCTCTCCATGGTGGGAGGAAGGATGATCAGAGAGGATTCGGTTGACCAGACTCTTGGCTACAGAGACTGGACTTGGTGGAAAAGAGGATGGTGCTTAACCGACTGGAAGCATTATCTTCAGCAATCTAACTGACCAACTGTTCGCACTGGTCCAACTTGGACAGTGTTGTCCTGCGCCGCCCAGCTAAGTTGGACATGAAGCTGGGTACGGTGGATGTTTTTTTTTTTCTGGTGCACTGGCAGCAGGCACAGATTCATTGCGCCCAGGGCCGCGGCCTCTGTGTGCACCATCAGCATCACCCCCACTTCCCCGTCCCTTTGTGCTCGCCTTCTTCATATTAATGGTTTTGTCACTAGATGTGGCACAGATTGTTTTACTATCCGCTAAAGACAGTTTTTGGATGCAGGACAGTATATGTCACAGAACACCACAGATTATAGACACTATATTAGGCCCAGATAATTGGAATTTGTAATACAGACACTGTTTGCAAATGTAGTTCAGTATTTTTTACAGAAAGCCACACACTATGGACACTAGATGTGGCCCCGTTTATTAAAGACACAGTCTGCGGATGATGTACAGTATAGGTCACTAATAGGTATAAAATAATAATATCTTGCTGCTGTCAAATACACAAAGGACTTTGAGGTATTTTAAAAAGCTTTTGGTAGTAAAAACAGCAAATTTCTCTCCCTGCATCTGTCCCTTCCTCAGCACTGTCCCTGAGAAAATGTCCAGGAAAATAGATTGCTGCTCTAAAACACACACACACAGTAGTTCTTAAAAGGACTTTTGGGTCTTGGAAAAGCTTTCTCAGAATAAAAACTGAAATTCGCTCCCTACTCTGTCTTTCCCTTCCTATGCTCTGCTTTCCATATCTACGTCTGAGCCGAACATGCGTCATCGGGTGCTATATAGGACCTGATGACGCCTTCCGGCCAGCTAATCACTGTAATGCCAGCAGCCAACATGGCAACTGGCATTATATAGCACTCGATGACGCCTTCCAGCCAGCCAATCACTGTAATGCCAGCAGCCAACATGGCTACTGGCATTACAGCAAGGGCAGTATATACCTGCACCTTTATTGGCTGCTTAAAACCCGTAAAACGTGCAGGGAGGAGGCTCGAGCACATGCGGTACTTGGTTGAGTGCCGCCATGTACCGAGCATAGCGATGCTTGAGCCGAACAGATATTCGGCAGAGCATGCTCGCTCATCACTAGTACTAACATCACATCCTTTAGTTTTATGAAGAATACCTTCTCCACTACCACTTTTCTAAAGATCCTTGGTGCCATAGACAGGCCAAAGGGCAAAGCCTTAAATTGGAACTGCTGTAGCTGACCTTCCATAAAGACTGCAACTCTGAGAAACTTCTGTAACTCCGGGTGCATTTGGATGTGGAAATAGGCATCTTTCAAATCCATTACTGCCATGAAACAATGTGGAAACAGGAGCTGCACTGCAGTTTTCATTGTTTTCATCTTGAATTTTTTGAATACTAGAAACTTGTTTAAGTCCCTCAGATTGATGATGGTTCTGCAAAACCCAATGGCCAGCTACCTTTTCCCATGCGGAGAGGAAAAAAATCTTAGTCTTCCTCCCACCTTTGGATTAGTGTCATTCTTGCGACAGTTTTTTATTTGACGAGGAAGAGTTTCCAAAGAGGAACCCTTTCCCTGCCAGATTTCAGGACCTAATTTTCTAGTCTTTAACCCTAAACTGTCTCCCTGAATTACCCCCCTGAGGACCAAAAGGAACTACTGGGCCTGATAGAAGAAAATCCTGAAGGATTGGGAGGGGGAAATCTTTTCTTCTTATCCGCCGCCTTTTCTAACAAATCATCTAAATCAGGGCCAAAGAGAAATTCACCCTGACAGGGGATACCAAATAACTTATGTTTGGAAGCTACATCTCCCCCACTCCAGTTCTTAAGCCAAAGTGCTCTACGAGCAGAGTTAGCAAGAGATGCAGTCTGAGCGCCAAGTCTAACGCATCTACAGAGGCTACTGCCAAAAAGTCAGCTGCCTTCTGTAATGTGGGCAGGGAGGATAACATCTGCTCCATAAGACACCTCTTTACTGGATTTCTAATTGCTGTAGCCAAAAGGCTAAGGTTCTAGCTGTTACTGTGGCCGCTATGTTAGGGCAAAAAATGGAAGTGGATTCCTCCCAAGCACCCTTCAGGAAGGACTCGGCCTTCTTATCCAAAGGGTCCCTAAGAACACTCGTATCATCAAAAGGGAAGAGAACACCTTCTAGAAACCTTGGAAATGGCAACGTCTATTTTGGGAACCTTGCCACAAGAAGAAGGCTTATCCTCAAAAGGGTATTTACATTTAAAGGTTTTTGAACTAAAAACCCTTCTACATGTTTTTTTTCATTCCCTTTGAATCAGAGAAATAATGCTATTATGCATGGGGGGGCATCTACCCTTTTTTCCTACAATCCTTCAAACAAAGTCCGCTACCGACTTATCCTCCTTAACATCTTCAATATTCATAGTTGATCTTATAACTTAACAGTCTGTCAGTATCTTCAGAAGGAAGAAAGGATCTCCCTATAATTTCATCCTCTGAGGAAGAATCTGAGGAAAGGGTATCCAGGGGGAAGTCACTGTCGCCAGAAGAATTGTCTTGGGATAGGTTAACCCTTTCTGTCACATTAAGCTTCTTACTGGGTTTTAGCATATTTTTCACTTCCATCTTAATTAGTGTTTAAATATTCTCTAAGAGGGATGGGGATTCATCCGAAACAGTCTTGTCAATATAGCGTTGACACAGCTTTTTGTCATAAGATGATGAAAGAGCTGTTTTACATATAGCACATTCTTTGTTTTTCCTTTTAGCCAGCATTTTCTTAGGTTTTGACAAAAATAAAATACAAACCATAATTAGAAAGAAAAGACCGTCGCCATCTCACTCACCCCAAAAAAAAAAAAAAAAAGAAAGAACTCTGTCCAAGTACCGGTACAGGTGCTACCATCTCTCTCTCTCTGCAGATTCTTAAGTCTTTTCTTTTTCCATCTTAGCTGGTAACAACAAAGGAAGTCTGCTTTAAGGTCAAAAACAAGAATATTACTCAGACAAATATCCTTCAAGTCACTCCCTGCTTCCACTGTCACTGGCCAGGAAGAAAGGGAGAGAATGGAGAGAGAGACACACACACAAACATACTGCCTCCATGACCTGGAAGCCTGTATGAGCTGCTTTATACAGAAATTCTTAAGCCAGATTACTTGAGTCAGCCACACTAGCTGAGGGACGCTGGAGCTGTTCCTTGATCTCCATAAGCCGCCTGTCAGACCTCGGCGGTAAGGGATATCCCTTTTTAAATATCGCATCCCAGGCTCTTCCGGAAGTGCGTCACCCACTGCGCTCGCTACCGGAAGTAGCCGTGCTATTCCGTAGCTCTTCGTCCATCCTGAGGCAGCGTGGCAAAGCTTTCACAGAAGGATACCCACGTGCCTACCGCAAGACCCGGAGGAGCCCCTGGAGCCCCCCTGGATCCTAGAGTCCAGTCAGCCTGCAATCGCAGTGCGATGGACCCCAGCAGGATATCATCAGCCCTCTAGGGACCCCCTAGGATAACGCAGACCAGTAAATACCTGGAAGAAAAACTGTAGGTCTCCTACTCCAGGGACAGGAAACCACTGAAGGGGTAGAGAGGCTCCACCTTTTTATTCTGTAGGTTTCCTGTCCTGGGGGCGGAGCCTCTCTCTCTGTGGTGCTGTTGTGGGGGAAGGTAAAAATGGTGATTCAGACATTTAATTTTTTTTATGTTAGGCCTTATTCACACACGTGGATTTTCATGGACCATGGTCCGTGAAAACTCAGCCCGCCGTCCTGCTGAGCGCACGAGCACATGGCGTCATTGGTTGCTATGACGCCGTGTGATTCATGCCACCATCGTACAGTAATACACTTGTATGATCTATACGAGTATTGGTGTACAGCGCTGGTGGCACCCGCTCACAGCGTCATAGAAACCAATGACTTCGTGCATTCAGAAGGACTGCAGACCGTGGTCCTTGAAAATCCACTTATGTGTGAATGAAGCCTTACTCTGTTCACCATATGGGATAAATATTTTAATTTATTTTTATCTGTAAAATAGAGAAAGTGGGCGATTTAATTTTTTTATTTATTTCTGGGAGTGCTGGGGGTTGTCGATAACTGGATAATACTATACCATAGACTGCAATAGCTTATCATTGCAGTTTTAGAAAATAGCTGAGTTCCTATTGAAGTATATGAAAAAAATAAAAATAAAAAATTGCTGTGTTTCTATTAAGCACTGCCTCAGACAGGGCATATTAGGTACTTAACGGTGACAGGCCTAGGAACCATGGCAACCAAAGGGCCCCTGTGATCTGTAAATGAGCACTCAGATGCCATGGTCGCAATTGAACACAGCATCTGTAGGGTAAAAACTATCTACAATTATAGATTCTCCCTGTAGGTGTCTGCTATAAAAACCTAAGGCAGCCTCCATATAGGACATTCAATCAGCTCCTGAGTAGTGATGGCCTTGCGGTTCGCGGCGAACTTTGCTCGTTCGTGATTCGCCGAACATGCAATCATATGGCGATATTCGCGCCTGCTATATTCTTTTACATTGTGAAGAACTTTGACCCATGACACATCCATCAGGTGGTACAGGACAGCCAATTGAAAAGTTTCAGCACATGGACATACCCCCTACCTTATAAATAGACCCGATCTGGCCACCATTTTACATTTAATCTTTTGTCAGTGTAACGAAAGGTTGCTGTGTGGAGCAGGGACAGGCTCTTAGGGACCAAAACGCTATCAAATAGATCCACAAAAGTCCTTTTAAGGGCTGGTATAGGTGTACTATTGATAGGTGTGCAGTACAGAGGGGTAAATAACATAGAAAGCATATTATAGTGGATTTGTATTGTGCAGCAGTGGTGAGCTGTTCTGCAGCAATACTGCAGCTACACAGAGTGACAAACGGTATTGGAAAAAATAATTAGAACTGGTGTGCTACAGGGAGTGCAGAATTATTAGGCAAGTTGTATTTTTGAGGATTAATTTTATTATTGAACAACAACCATGTTCTCAATGAACCCAAAAAACTCATTAATATCAAAGCTGAATATTTTTGGAAGTAGTTTTTAGTTTGTTTTTAGTTTTAGCTATTTTAGGGGGATATCCAGGCATGGGATCCAGCCGGTTCTCTCCGGTTCTGCCGAACCGTTTGTTAAAATTACAGGCGGTTCGCAGTACCGGTGAGAAGCAGGGATCCCGACCCGGTCCTGCAGCTGCGCCTGCACCAGTGGCGTAGCTATAGGGGTGGGGGCGGAGCGGAAGCCGAGAGGAGAGGCCCTGTGTGACGCGCACTGTGCAGGGCAGCTGGGCAGGCGAAGTGAGGAGGGGCCGGGGGAGCGGCTTCAGTTGAGGTGCGACGCAGGACTTAGTCACGTACCTCACTGTGACCTCCTGCGGCGGATCTCGCGAGATGACGCGATGACGCGGCGCGGGAAGGCACAGTGAGCGAGGCATTGGTGACCGCCTGTACCAGGATGCCACAAGCTGTGAAGGAGAGAGAGGTAAGTATTAATTATTTCTCCTAAGCAGGTGCCTACTCCACCTTCCCCTCATCCTGACCCAATGTTTAGATTCTTTTAGCCAAACAAGAGTTATGGATGGGGTTGATGACAATATTTAAGGTGGCCACACACAGGGAAACACATCTATTTTGCCCACAGAGTAAGAGCAGCTTTTTTAAGCGGTACTCCACTATGTAATGGCCCCCTCTTTATTATTAATATAATGGCCCCCTCTTTATTATTAATTTAATGGCTCCCTCTTTGTTATTAATGTAATGGCCCCCTCTTTGTTATTAAAGTGGGGGCCATTATATTAATAATAAAGAGGGGGCCATTATATTAATAATAAAGAGGGGGCCATTATATTAATAATAAAGTGGGGGCCATTATATTAATAATAAAGTGGGGGCCATTACATTAAAAATAAAGAGTGGGCCATTATAATAATAATAAAGAGGGGGCCGTTACAGTAATAACAAAGAGGGGGCCATTATATTAATAAAAAAGAGGGGGGTCATTATATTAATAATAAAGTGGGGGCCATTACATTAAAAATAAAGAGTGGGCCATTATAATAATAATAAAGAGGGGGCCATTATATTAATAATAAAGAGGGGGCCATTATATTAATAATAAAGAGGGGCCATTATATTAATAATAAAGAGGGGACCATTATACTAATAATAAAGTGGGGGCCATTAAATTAATAACAAAGAGGGGGCCATTATATTAATAATAAAATGGGGGCCATTATAATATACAGGGGGAATAATATTATGGGGGACTATCTGTCTGGCTCTAGCCCAGTATTGGGGGGCAGCAGGATGAGTTGTTGAGACACCAGGAAGGAGAGGATGAGAGTAAAATGAGGAACCAAAATTTTTTTCTGTGAAACTCTGCAGAGACGAGAAGCGGTTGAAAGAAGGTATCATGGCGGTCTTATCTCTGGATGAAGATGTTGAGAAAAGTCTACATCACAGGAGACGTCACTGGATGTAACAGGTATGGTGCGGCATTCTCCTGTAATAATATTATCCATGCACATATCTGTTTCTTGGTAGGGTAAGGGGTATATAGAATTTGGCCCATACTGCCTCAGCCCGGCCCCAGACTTCAGGTCACACTGTCCGTGTTCTGAATTCTGGGGCCTCACACCCATCTACAACATTATCTGTACTCAGAGAGTTATCACTGTGTTACATAGGACTGCTACTGATCTACTACAGTATTTGTTAAAAGAGGCGTGCCCGGGGTAGGGGGGGGCACCATTTTTGGCTTGCCCCGGGTGCAGGCAACCCACGCTACGCCACTGATACTGGTCAAGTTGCCGGCCGGATAAAAGGGGTTAGGTCAGGAATTTGGCATGGTGGGGAGGAAGGTGCCGTTTAAATTTTTGCCTCAAGCAGCATAAAGGCTATGTGCTTCCCGGCCCCTGGCCACAAAGCACTGAGGGAAGGGGGGCCCAAGCTGAACTCTTGCACCGGGGCCCATGAGCCTTTAGCTACGCCCCTGGCCTGCACCCCTGTATTTTTCAGCCTGCGGCTGTTACTTACAGTCAGTCAGCGTGAGCGTGGCTGTGTGTGTGTCAGCCAGTCTTCCACAGTGCTGCCGCCCTGCCCCCAGCCTCGCAGTCATGGCAACAAAGGGGAGTGTCTTGAGAGTGAGCAGCGCCGCGAAGCTGCCAGCCCAGAACAGAGAAGGAGAGAGGAGTCCTCTCACTGTCTGCAGAGTGCCCTAGTTGCTGACAGTCCACACCCCACACACAGCCATGAAAGATTGAAGAGCCGGCCCCTAGCCTAACAGAAAGGAGTCTGGACAGGTCAGGACTCGGGACAGCCTGGTTGGTTGAGTGTGATTTGTGTGACACTGACAAGTTGGCATTAAGGAGGGGACCACCGACCAGGGGCTGAAATTGAAATGTGACAACATAACAAAAATGGAGGGGGCCATGAATCTGTGGGGAGAAGCTATATGAGAAGTTTGAGAACATGGAGGGAGCCATGAATCTGTGGGGAGAAGCTATGTGAGAATATGGAGGGGGCCATGTGGGGAGAAGCAATGTGAGAACATGGAGGGGGCCATGAATCTGTGGGGAGAAGCAATGTGAGAACATGGAGGGGGCCATGTGGGGAGAAGCAATGTGAGATGTATGTAAATATGTCGTGACTGTGTTGCATATATATGGTGTATGTAAATATGTGTCGTGACTCGTGACGCGCTGCGTATCCACCGCTGAGTAGGGAACCTGTTGTTAAAAATTTGAATCCCACCCCTGGGGATATCTGTGTGTGCAGGTGACTATTACTGTGCATAATTATTAGGCAACTTAACAAAAAACAAATATATACCCATTTCAATTATTTATTTTTACCAGTGAAACCAATATAACACCTCAACATTCACAAATATACATTTCTGACATTCAAAAACAAAACAAAAACAAATCAGTGACCAATATAGCCACCTTTCTTTGCAAGGACACTCAAAAGCCTGCCATCCATGGATTCTGTCAGTGTTTTGATCTGTTCACCATTAACATTGCGTGCAGCAGCAACCACAGCCCCCCAAACACTGTTCAGAGAGGTGTACTGTTTTCCCTCCTTGTAAATCTCACATTTGATGATGAACCACAGGTTCTCAATGGGGTTCAGATCAGGTGAACAAGGAGGCCATGTCATTAGATTTTCTTCTTTTATGCCCTTTCTTGCCAGCCACACTGTGGAGTACTTGGATGCGTGTGATGGAGCATTGTCCTGCATGAAAATCATGTTTTTCTTGAAGGATGCAGACTTCTTCCTGTACCACTGCTTGAAGAAGGTGTCTTCCAGAAACTGGCAGTAGGACTGGGAGTTGAGCTTGACTCCATCCTCAACCCGAAAAGGCCCCACAAGCTCATCTTTGATAATACCAGCCCAAACCAGTACTCCACCTCCACCTTGCTGGCGTCTGAGTCGGACTGGAGCTCTCTGCCCTTTACCAATCCAGCCACGGGCCCATCCATCTGGCCCATCAAGACTCACTCTCATTTCATCAGTCCATAAAACCTTAGAAAAATCAGTCTTGAGATATTTCTTGGCCCAGTCTTGACGTTTCAGCTTGTGTGTCTTGTTCAGTGGTGGTCGTCTTTCAGCCTTTCTTACCTTGGCCATGTCTCTGAGTATTGCACACCTTGTGCTTTTGGGCACTCCAGTGATGTTGCAGCTCTGAAATATGGCCAAACTGGTGGCAAGTGGCATCTTGGCAGCTGCACGCTTGACTTTTCTCAGTTCATGGGCAGTTATTTTGTGCCTTGGTTTTTCCACACGCTTCTTGCGACCCTGTTGACTATTTTGAATGAAACGCTTGATTGTTCGATGATCACGCTTCAGAAGCTTTGCAATTTTAAGAGTGCTGCATCCCTCTGCAAGATATCTCACTATTTTTGACTTTTCTGAGCCTGTCAAGTCCTTCTTTTGACCCATTTTGCCAAAGGAAAGGAAGTTGCCTAATAATTATGCACACCTGATATAGGGTGTTGATGTCATTAGACCACACCCCTTCTCATTACAGAGATGCACATCACCTAAAATGCTTAATTGGTAGTAGGCTTTCGAGCCTATACAGCTTGGAGTAAGACAACATGCATAAAGAGGATGATGTGGTCAAAATACTCATTTGCCTAATAATTCTGCACTCCCTGTATACCAGTTGCCCCCCCAAAAAACTGATAGAAGTGGGGGGTATACCAATAATATACTTTTTACATAGTGCATTTGGGTACTCTAGCATTTGTTTGCTGTTTTGCTGCGGTCCCTCTGCTACACAGTGACAAACGGTATTGGAAAAAATAATTATAAAAGGTGTGCGCATGCGCATACGCGAAAGTTATATTGCCGATATTTCGCATTGAAAAAAATAATGAATGGAGATCTCAAATTCAAATAATACATCTGGCATGTCACTGTCCATGTTGTGGGACTATTTGTGCCCGTCTAGTAATTATTTCTTGGCTGCAAATATGAGCTGAAGGTTTTTCAGGTTTGCCTGCCATTAAAATGAATGGGACCTGCAGCGAACTTGTGGTTCGCGAACATTTGATTGTGTTCACGAACAGTCCTGGCAGATGTTCGTCCATCACTACTCCTGAGAGGACACCATCTTTAAGGACACAACATTTTACATATATGGCTGATGTCAGGAAACGGTTAGACTCCACCAGATTTATCAACGTGACTAATGGTGGATGATAAATCTACCACCTATTTCTACCCTCGTAAAAAAAAAAAAAAAGAAATGGTGTACGCCATATGTGCATCATAATTTGTTACCTTTATATGCTTCTCTGTGCTTTTCCAAAGTGTCAAGAAAATGGGACAAGGCTTTCCAACACCCCCTGGATTTATTATAACTACACTGACCAAAACTATAAAACAACACTTTCGGTTTTTCTCCCATTATGCATGAGCTGAACTCAAAGATCTGAAACATTTTCTACATACACAAGACCCATTACTCTCAAATATTGTTCACAAATCTGTCTAAGGCCGAATGCACACGGCCGTGTTTCACGGCCCTGAGCGGTCCGTGAAACCACGGGCTGGATTCCTGCTGAGAGCAGGAGCGCACGGCGTCATTGGTTGCTATGACGCCGTGCACTCCCTGCTGCCACCGCAATACAGTAATACACTGGTATGATCTATACCAGTGTATTACTGTACTGTGGCGGCAGCAGGGAGCGCACGGCATCATAGCAACCAATGACGCCGTGCGCTCCTGCTCTCAGCAGGAATCCAGCCCGTGGTTTCACGGACCGCTCACGGCCGTGAAACACGGCCGTGTGCATTCGGCCTTAGACAGATTTGTGAACAATACTTGAGAGTAATGGGTCTTTTGTGTATGTAGAAAATGTTTCAGATCTATGAGTTCAGCTCATACAAAATGGGAGAAAAAACTAAAGTGTTGCGTTTATATTATTGGTCAGTGTAGGAATGAGCGAATCAAAGTATCCGAAGCGCAGTTCAATCTGAATTTCAGGGAAAATTAAATTTGCCATGAAGCTGAATTTCCTCGTGGTAACAAATTCATTTTTCCTTGAAATGGTGGTTAAAAAAAAAAAAAAGAAAATGGGTACATCAGTTTGGATAAGTGTCCCTCACTGTTTCATACATTTGGCACCTCTTTACATAGGTCTAGAGATATTACTCCAGATTTTATGCCACCCTTTACTGGAATAAGACTGCAACATTTGTACAACTTTTTAATTGCCTAAATCTGGCATACACCCAATTAACATAGCTAACCAGGCCTGTTTTTTAAAAGTGGCAAGATTAATGTAAAATAAAAAAAGTTGCATATTTTTCCACAAATAAGCATAACAGATTACAAAAGCACAACGTTTAGCAAAATTTTACAATGTTTTAGAGACAGAATTCTGCAGTGCTTGATAAGTTCCCACCAAAATGTAGTAATACATTTGTGTTGATACTTACAAATAGGCCCTAGTTCCATTAGGTTGTCAAAAGCACATGATGTTGTTGTTCCCAAGGTGGCACATAACTGCAAAACACCAAGTGAGATTTTAATAATGTAACATCTATTGGGTATAAGATGCACGGAACATAATAGAGTACATTGATTTTTATCCAGTCTGTTTTGAGGTTTTTATTTGAATGTTTAAGATGCACGGTGATTGAGATGTGGATATCATTCTTGATTAACTAAGATGGCCCTATACCGACCAGCTCTCAGACAATGCCTTATTCTCTCAAGTTGGGACTGAAAGCACAAAGACTTCACCTAATCCAAGAGGACCCTCCTCCCTGATGTGTCATATGAGGTATGCTGTGCTGCTGTTAGGCTGAAGCCGTTACAAGATGGCACTTGCACTTAGATGTTTACATAGTTTGTATACCAAAGTTAGTAAAATAATGTACAATGCACAGATGCCAAGTGTTATCTCTTTTCTTATTTTTGTATTCTAGCCAATGAAACAATGACATGAGCCTCAGTAGAGGAACACCCTCCCCGATATAAAAACTGCTTAACTTCCTGAAATGAGAAATGCTTTGACCCTTGCCTGGTGTCAGTGTTATTTCTTCCATGCATGTAAAATCCTAGTATTACTACTAGTATTGATTGAGCACCAAAGTGCTCGGGTAGAACACCTCGGGATGCTCGGGTGCTATACCAAGCACAATGGAAGTCAATGGGAGAACCCGAGCATTAAACCAGTCACCCCCTGCTCTGAAGAGGGGAGGGTGTCTGGTTCACAGGAAAAAGGTCAGAAATTGTCCGGTCAGCATTTTCACTTGATAGGCGGATGCGCTTATCAGTTATTATTGCCCCCAGCAGCACTAAATACCCGCTCTGACAAAACGCTAGTGGCAGGGCAGGCCAGCACCTCCAAGGCATAGAGCGCCAGTTCGTGCCACGTGTCCAGCTTGGACACCCAATAGTTGTAAGGCACAGAAGGATCACTGAGGACGCTGACACGGTCTGCTATGTACTTGTTGTTGAAAATTTTATGTTCGCCGTATGGTCGCCATCTATCCTATGGAGATGCGCAGATTCTTTCGTGTTTGCATCGCGCAGAAACTTTCGCACGATGGTCTGGTCAATCCGACCTGTAGCTGATTTGTGCAATAATCGCGCAATGTTCGCGCGATCATTCACATCTTCGCCAGCCAATCACTTCATACCATAGCCTGTCTCCCCATTGGTCATAATTGTAAGACCGCCTTCCAGCCAATCACCTGTCTCCCCATTGGTCATGATTGTAAGACCGCCTTCCAGCCAATCACCTGTCTTCCCATTGGTCATGATTGTAAGACCGCCTTCCATCTTCTGGTATAAATAAACCTTGCCTAGCTGTTGGAAGCAGGCACATTATTGGATCCTACTTGAGAACGTCTCTGTGACGTTATTTTGGAGGAATTGCGCACACATCGACGCACACTACACCAAGGATTTCCCGATTGTACTTCTGGCGGTCGTTTTCGGTTGTGAGAACGAGACAAAGGAGCAAACGGCGATATCAGTTGGCGAGCACAGTTAGGGAGCAAATTTTTCCCCCGCTATCAGCAGAACATAAAGTAGACACAGCTTCCTTATCAAAAAGCTAAAAAGGCCAGAATAAGGTAAGAAAATGCTTTTCCTTACTCTCATTTTTGCGAAAGTTTTGCTCTTTGTGAATTGAAATCTGTGTACTTCAATCTGCTGATATCAGGAAAAAAAATCTACTGAAAGAACCTTTTGGTGTATGTGGTTTATGTTTTTCCAATAATAGCTGCCCAGATACTTGTTTTTGCATATTTGCATAACTGCTGTCGGGGTTTCTCAACCGTAAAGGGCTGTTCAGTGCCCTGCTGGGACACAGGATCTATGGTGAGAGATCCAACACAGGGCATTGTGTGTAAGGTCAGGTGGTTATAGTTTAACACCACAGCAGGCAGATATTGCCATCAGTATCTAAACAATTTTTTTTTTATGTCTGTGATTAGTTTGGTTGTGCCCTAACTGTTGTATTGTTAAAACTGTTCCGGAACATATTTTTCTCTCTCACTCTCTCTCTCTCTTTCTCTTTCCCGCTCTTTTTCCCTCTCTTTCTCTTCTCTGTAGATTTGGTTGGGAGACCTTTCTTTAGTTACTGGGGGTCTGGTGATATTGTGTGGGAACTACTGTCTGAATTCAAGGGTTGCTGCTGAGCGAGAGGTTTTGGATCAGTCACTGCAAAAAGGGCTTTGTGTGCTGTTCAGCTTGACTATATAGAATCATATTGGCGAAGGAAAGTGAGTTGATGATTTTTTTTTGAGACATGGTGGTATATATAATCCGGGCATACAATAGTTGTGTGAGTAACCCCTTTCCCCACAGGAGTACTGTGTGTTTCCTGTGCACCCCTCGTCCCCACAGAGGTACTGTGTGTTCTCTGTGATGACCCCCTTTTTCAACAGCTAGTACTGTGTGTTCTCTGTTGATCCTTCCCCCACGGCAGTACTGTGTGCTTCCTGTGTGCCTCTCGTCCCCACAAAAGGTACTGTGTGTTCTCTGTGTGTACCCCATCCCCACAGAAGGTACTGTGTGTTCTCTGTGTGCCCCTTTTTCCACAGAAGCACTGTGTGTTTCCTGTGTGCACATTCCACTCCATGTCAATTGGAAGCCCTATCCTGTGGTCAGGTCACTATTCAGAGCCAAAACCGAGGCTGGTATATCTCATTAGGAGACTCTGAGGGCCCCTGTGTGTCGGCGAGAGCCCTTTTCCTCACGCTGCAACTCCTTTTCCTGAGGTCTAACTAGGGTGAAAAGAGTCCGTGTGTCAGTGCCAGAAATCCTAGGGCAACTCAGAGGCGAACGAAGAAGGAGTAGCAGCTGTCCAGGCGTGTGTCGCAGGACACTGTAGGTGGACGCACCTACTTTTAGAAGGCTCAAGCATGGGTGTAGGGAAATCTAGGGAACAGAAGGGTACCACTTCTGAGTATAGGACAGCCAAGCAGCACATGAAATCCATCTATGGAGGAGGAGTTGCTAAGTCCCTCAAAGATTGGCACCAATGGACTGTAGGTTCAGAGTGGACCATCCCCAAAGAAGGGACCTTTGAGGTCTGGATTTGGGAAAAGTTTGTCTGTGAATGCCCCACTGGACTCCAAAGCCACAGTTCCCTCCAGAAGGCAGAACTGTGGCTGCATGAATCCATCCAGCAACAGGGCATTAAAAAGTCCCAGACAGTGCGAACTAACACTGTCAGGTACTCCCGTCCAACTAAAACTATGGAGTCCAATAAAACCAGGGACAGCCGAGGTTATGGATCAAGGAAGCAGATTTTAAATCCCAATATGAACGGTTAAAATATGAAAATGTGAAGCTCAGAGAGGAAAGAGATCGGTTCCTGTAATTCAGTAGAGTTTCTAATTTTGTGTGCCAGAGAAGGGTAAATTAAGGTCTTTGTAAACCATTTTACTGTTTGTATTTAAAGAAAATTGAGAAAGACCTAATTTAATTTGGGACCTTGTAATGTTAAATTCTGCATCTTTGGTAAAATTAATCTGGAGTTGGTTTGGGGGTGGGCAAATTAGCATTTCAATGACTGGGTGGGTACAAATTCTCCTTCCAGTTTTTACAGTTTCAGGTGAACCCTCCAAGACATTGATGTGTTAATTCAGTCCTATACAATTGTATGTGTTCCAAAGGTTTTTGTTTTTTTTGTATTTGAGTTTCGGTTTTAACCACTTAAGGACCACAGGTTTATACCCCCCTAGTGACCAGGCCCTTTTTTTACAAATCGGCACTCCACAACTTTAGCAGTTTATCGCTCGGTCATGCAACTTACCACCCAAATGAATTTTACCTCCTTTTCTTCTCACTAATAGAGCTTTCATTTGGTGGTATTTCATTGCTGCTGACATTTTTACTTTTTTTGTTATTAATTGAAATTTAACGATTTTTTTGCAAAAAAATGACATTTTTCACTTTCAGTTGTAAAATTTTGCAAAAAAAACCACATCCATATATAAATTTTTCGCTAAATTTATTGTTCTACATGTCTTTGATAAAAAAAAATGTTTGGGTAAAAAAAAAATGGTTTGGGTAAAAGTTATAGCGTTTACAAACTATGGTACAAAAATGTGAATTTCCGCTTTTTGAAACAGCTCTGATTTTCTGAGCACCTGTCATGTTTCCTGAGGTTCTACAATGCCCAAACAGTAGAAAAACCCCACAAATGACCCCATTTCGGAAAGTAGACACCCTAAGGTATTCGCTGATGGGCATAGTGAGCTCATAGAAGTTTTTATTTTTTGTCACAAGTTAGCGGAAAATGATGATTTATTTTTTATTTTATTTTTTTCTTACAAAGTCTCATATTCCACTAACTTGCGACAAAAAATAAAAAATTCTAGGAACTCGCCATGCCCCTCATGGAATACCTTGGGGTGTCTTCTTTCCAAAATGGGGTCACTTGTGGGGTAGTTATACTGCCCTGGCAATTTAGGGGCCCAAATGCGTGAGAAGTAGTGTGAAATCAAAATCTGTAAAAAATGGCCTGCGAAATCCGAAAGGTGCACTTTGGAATATGTGCCCTTTTGCCCACCTTGGCTGAAAAAAAGTGTCACACATCTGGTATCGCCGTACTCAGGAGAAGTTGAGGAATGTGTTTTGGGGTGTCATTTTACATATACCCATGCTGGGTGAGAAAAATATCTTGGTCAAATGCCAACTTTGTATAAAAAAATGGGAAATGTTGTCTTTTGCCAAGATATTTCTCTCACCCAGCATGGGTATATGTAAAATGACACCCCAAAACACATTCCCCAACTTCTCCTGAGTACGGCGATACCACATGTGTGACACTTTTTTGCTGCCAAGGTGGGCAAAGGGGCACACATTCCAAAGTGCACCTTTCGGATTTCACCAGCCATTTTTTACAGATTTTGATTTCAAACTACTTCTCACACATTTGGGCCCCTAAATTGCCAGGGCAGTATAACTACCCCACAAGTGACCCCATTTTGGAAAGAAGACACCCCAAGGTATTCCATGAGGGGCATGGCGAGTTCCTCGAATTTTTTATTTTTTGTCGCAAGTTAGTGGAATATGAGAATTTGTAAGGAAAAAAATAAAAATAAAAAAAATCATCATTTTCCGCTAACTTGTGACAAAAAATAAAAAATTCTAGGAACTCGCAGTGCCCCTCATGGAATACCTTGGGATGTCTTCTTTCCAAAATGGGGTCATTTGTGGCGTAGTTATACTGCCCTGGCAATTTAGGGGCCCAAATGCGTGAGAAGTAGTGTGAAATCAAAATCTGTAAAAAATGGCCTGCGAAATCCGAAAGGTGCACTTTGGAATATGTGCCCCTTTGCCCACCTAGGCTGCAAAAAAGTGTCACACATCTGGTATCGCCGTACTCGGGAGAAGTTGGGGAATGTGTTTTGGGGTGTAATTTTACATATACCCATGCTGGGTGAGATAAATATCTTGGTCAAATGCCAACTTTGTATAAAAAAATGGGAAATGTTGTCTTTTGCCAAGATATTTCTCTCACCCAGCATGGGTATATGTAAAATGACACCCCAAAACACATTCCCCAACTTCTCCTGAGTACGGCGATACCAGATGTGTCACACTTTTTGGCAGCCTAGGTGGGCAAAGGGGCACACATTCCAAAGAGCACCTTTAGGATTTCACCAGCCATTTTTTACAGATTTTGATTGCAAACTACTTCTCACACATTTGGGCCCCTAAATTGCCAGGGCAGTATAACTACCCCACAAGTGACCCCATTTTGGAAAGAAGACACCCCAAGGTATTCCGTGAGGGGCACGGCGAGTTCCTAGAATTTTTTATTTTTTGTCGCAAGTTAGTGGAATATGAGACTTTGTAAGGAAAAAAATAAAAATAAAAAAATCATCATTTTCCGCTAACTTGTGACAAAAAATAAAAAATTCTAGGAACTCGCCGTGCCCCTCACGGAATACCTTGGGGTGTCTTCTTTCCAAAATGGGGTCACTTGTGGGGTAGTTATACTGCCCTGGCAATTTAGGGGACCATATGCGTGAGAAGTACCTTGCAATCAAAATGTGTAAAAAATGGCTGGTGAAATCCTAAAGGTGCTCTTTGGAATGTGTGCCCCTTTGCCCACCTTGGCTGCAAAAAAGTGTCACACATCTGGTATCGCCGTACTCAGGAGAAGTTGGGGAATGTGTTTTGGGGTGTCATTTTACATATACCCATGCTGGGTGAGAGAAATATCTTGGCAAAAGACAACATTTCCCATTTTTTTATACAAAGTTGGCATTTGACCAAGATATTTATCCCACCCAGCATGGGTATATGTAAAATGACACCCCAAAACACATTGCCCAACTTCTCCTGAGTACGGCGATACCACTTGTGTGACACTTTTTTGCAGCCTAGATGCGCAAAGGTGCCCAAATTCCTTTTAGGAGGGCATTTTTAGACATTTCGGTCCCAGACTTCTTCTCACGCTTTAGGGCCCCTAAAAAGCCAGGGCAGTATAAATACCCCACATGTGACCCCATTTTGGAAAGAAGACACCCCAAGGTATTCAATGAGGGGCATGGTGAGTTCATAGAAAAAAACATTTTTGGCATAAGTTAGCGGAAATTGATTTTATTTATTTTTTTCTCACAAAGTCTCAATTTCCGCTAACTTGGGTCAAAAATTTAAAACTTTCATGCCCCTCACGGAATACCTTGGGGTGTCTTCTTTCCAAAATGGGGTCAGTTGTGGGGTGTTTGTACTGCCCTGGCATTTGAGGGTCTCCGCAATCATTACATGTATGGCCAGCATTAGGAGTTTCTGCTATTCTCCTTATATTGAGCATACAGGTAATGAGATTTTTTTTTCCCGTTCAGCCTCTGGGCTGAAAGAAAAAAATGAACGGCACAGATTTCTTCATTCGCATCGATCAATGTGGATGAAAAAATCTCTGCCCAAAAAAAAAAGGAGGGGAAAGGCGTCTGCCAGGACATAGGAGCTCCGCCCAACATCCATACCCACTTAGCTCGTATGCCCTGGCAAACCCGATTTCTCCATTCACATCAATCGATGTGGATGAATAAATCATTGCCGGGATTTTTTATATTTTTTTTATATATACAAAGTGTTTGCCAAAGCATAGGAATGCCGCCTCCTCCTCAGCTCGTATGCCTCGGCAAACATATCTGTTACTGCAGAGGAGAAATCTCGTCTTGCAGCGCCGCATACACCGACTTTTGTGTAATCTGACAGCAGCGCAATGCTTCTGTCAGAATGCACATCAGTGCTGCAGCTGCTTGATCGCTTGGTCCACCTAGAAGGTAAAAAAAACAAAAAAAAAAAAAAAAACCAGGCCGCAACGCAATAAATTTATTAACATTAACTTTTATAAACTTTTGAAACAGAACAATAACTTTTTTGCTTACCGGTGATTTTTTTTTTTTTTTTTTTTTTTTTACCTTTATTGAACAAACCTCTCCTTCCCCATGGGACAATGTGCAAAGCGCAAATCGCCCAGAGATGCGGCGAAGTACATTATGCACTTTGTCCCAGGTGAAAGGAGAGGTTTGTGGCAGCTCTGTGTGAAAGGGCCCTAAGACCCCTGTGTGCCTGTCCTGTGTACGCAATCCCTATGCTAATAGTGTACCTGAGTGTGGAACTTGCGGAAACACTCCCCTATGCATAGGGCAGGCTGGTCAGGACAGTCAGGACAAAAAAAGGTGGTGTCACGCCTTATTCCACCCCTGCTACAGACACGACATCTTTTTCTTGTGGAACGTTGAGTTGGGGTACCAGGATAGACAGACGGGAAATGTCTGCCATGTAGCCGGCTCACTACATCAGGGCCTTGGGGCACGGACCCTCCTGGATACAGGATTTCCGAAATGATCTCTTCCTGGAATTTTAGGAAGGATCCTGTTCTCCCAGCCTTACTGTAGAGAACAAAACTATTGTACATCGCCAATTGGATCAAATAAACAGACACCTTCTTATACCAGCGTCTGGTTCTGCGGGAAACTAAATAGGGAGCCAACATCTGGTCATTGAAGTCCACCCCTCCCATGTGAAGGTTATAGTCGTGGACAGAGAGGGGTTTCACAATGACTCCAGTTGCCCGTTCAATTTGGACAGTCGTGTCTGCGTGAATGGTGGACAGAAGGTAAACGTCCCTCTTGTCCCTCCACTTCACCGCGAGCAGTTCTTGGTCACACAAGGCAGCCCTCTCCCCCCGTGCAAGTCGGGTACTAACGAGCCGTTGGGGGAAGCCCCGGCGACTAGGTCGCGCGGTGCCACAGCATTGAATTCCGACTAGATGTAAGTGCCGAAAGAGGGCCACGCTTGAGTAAAAATTGTCCACGTATAAGTGGTACCCCTTGTGGAGTAAGGGTGACACCAAGTCCCAGACAATCTTGCCACTGCTCCCCAGGTAGTCAGGACATCCGACCGGCTCCAGTTTTGAGTCTTTTCCCTCATAGACCCTAAAACGATATGTATAGCCTGTGGCCCTTTCACAGAGCTTATACAGTTTGACCCCATACCGGGCGCGCTTGCTGGGGATGTACTGTTTTATGCCAAGGCGCCCGGTAAAATGTACTAGGGACTCGTCTATGCAGATGTTTTGATTAGGGGTATACGCATCTGCAAATCTGGATGACAAATGGTCTATGAGGGGCCGAATTTTATGGAGCCGGTCATAAGCAGGGTGGCCTCTTGGATGACAGGTGCTATTGTCCGTAAAATGCATAAAGCACATGATGGCCTCAAAACGTGCCCTAGACATTGCAGCAGAGAACATGGGCATGAAATGTATTGGGTCTTTAGACCAATATGACCGCAATACATTTTTTTTAGTTAGACCCATGCTGAGGAGAAGGCCCAAAAAAAATTTAAACTCGGAAACAGTGACTGGTTTCCACCGGAAAGGCTGGGCATAGAAGCTTTCCGGATTGGCGGTAATAAACTGTGTGGCGTAGCGGTTGGTTTCTGCCACAACTAGGTCATAGAGATCCGCGGTGAAGAACAGCTCAAAAAACTGAAGGGCCGATCCTAAATGAGCCGTCTCCACGCGAACTCCAGACTGGGCGGTGAAAGGGGGCAATACGGGTGCGGCGGAATCAGGGGATTGCCAATTAGGATATGCCAGCACCTCTGGGAGACTAAGGGTTCTACGGGCCTGTGAACGCGGTGGCTGCGACGGGGGAGTTATTGCACGTGCCACCGTACCAGCTGGAACTGCCCTTCTGGTGCTCGCCACTTCACCAGGGAATACGGCAGTGCTGGTAGAAGGTCCAGGCTGTGCTGCGCTGCTGGTGTATGCCGCACCATAAACAAGATCAGCGCTAGCACCACTCTGCTGCAAATGAGGATCATCATGCAGGGTAGGCAGAACTCTTACATGGGATCGGGTACGTCTGGCCGTAGCAGGGACCTCTACCTCGTCATCCTCACTAGCCGTTAGAGTGCCACTGCTGTCTACAGGTTCATATTCTGAACCACTGGATTCAGTGGATGAGGCGTCCCCATCGCTTTCATCCATCACGGCCAGAATCCTGTAGGCCTCTTCAGCGGAATACCCCTTGTTTGACATTTTGGGTTCACTAAATTTAGGGGGTATTCCTCTGAGACTACCCAGGAAAAAGAGCAAACCTGCCTAGTAAAAGGGAGTGCTTGCGAAGTAAAGCTGCGATCGCTAATAAAGATCCAAAAAGCTCAAAAGTGATCTTTTATAGCGCCGCAGCGATTTTACGGTGTTTTTGCAGTGATCAGAAAAAAAAAATTCTGTCACTGCGGTGGGGCGGACTGAACGCAAGTGTGCGCACAAGATCAGGCCTGATTGGGCGAACACTGCGTTTTTTGTAGAACCTAAGGTGACCCTAATGTACTTATATAGATCTGATTGCGATCAGTATTGATCACTTACAGATACTATATAGTACTAGTGCTGATTAGCGACAGCGATGACGCTAATCAGCGACTAATCGGTGACTGCGGTGCGGTGCGGTGGGCGCTAAACTACCTAGCAAGTAGCTAACTACCTGGCAGGGGTGAGGGACCCTTACAGGGGGGGTGATCAATGACAGGGGGGTGGACAAGGGGGTGATCAGGGTGATCAGGGAGTCTAATATGGGTGATCAGGTGCTAAATAAGGGGTTAATAAATGACAGGGTAATATCTAATGTGTAGTGTGGTGTTTGGTGCTACTTACTGAGCTGCCTGTGTCCTCTGGTGGTCGATCCAAGCTAAAGGGACCACCAGAGGACCAGGCAGCAGTTATATCAGACGCTATTTTCAAAATAGCGTCTGACATAACCATTTCATTGGACGATTCAAAAATCTACAGCCTGCCAGCCAATGATCGCGGCCGGCAGGCTGCAGATGAACTTGTGCACTATGCGTTCCTGTGAACGCGCGCTCCTGTGTGCGCGCGTTCACAGGAAATCTCGGCTCACGCGAGATGACGCCAATCGGCGTTAGCGTAGCCTGGGAGCGCCGCAGAGATGACGCCTTTCGGCGTTAGAGTAGCGGTAAGTGGTTAAAATTTACTTTTTACTGAATCTCAATGTATATATATTTTCCAACCTAGTAGGGAATTACGTTGAGAACCATCACGACTGCCTTTTCTTTGACGGTACTTGGGTCAGATTTTTGCAAAGAAGGTAAAAATCACAGCCGATCCATGGCCTCAATATTCCGCTGTAACCATTTATTCCATCAGGGATGCCCCCAGGCAGCCCCATGGGTAATCACCCGATGTCCACCACCGGGTTAGGGAGTCTCTCCAGGACCCAGACTCAATAACCAGTGCTAGTCAGCCAGGTGATTGGGTCGTGCTAAAGAAACATCCAAGGACAAGACTAGAGGCGACATATACCGGGCCGTACCAGGTTCTACTTACAACACCAACCTCCCTCAAAGTCAAGGAACGTGACGGGTGGATCCACGCCAGCCATTGCAAGAAGCTACTGGACCACAAAGCTCAATAATCAGGTACCTCGTATTCCTTTATTCTTTCTGTCTAATGTACTTTGGAAAATGTTATGAGGAGTCACATCCGAATTTGTTATTCAGAATACATTTGCAGTTAGCAAAGACGGCAAATAGATCCAACTGCTGGGTGTGCTCCAAACCATCTCCGGGTCAGAGCCTCCCGGCCATGGTGGCAGTTCATGCCCTTTATAACATCAGGGTGGGCATGAGGAAAATCAACCCTTTAGGTAAATCTGTGAAGCGTCACCTATCCATAGAGTTCAACCATACATTCTTAGATGGACACTAGGCCACACATCAGGGTGAGGTTTCTGGCGGGGTGTCATTAAACTGTCCCAGGCCTTGGAGAGTGTTGCATTGCCTCTGTTGGAACTGCTGTTTGTTCCCCTAGTCTCCCCTCCTCGGTTGCCCAAGGAACTACATACTCTGCTGCCAGCGTTGTCACCTGGAAATTTTTGAAGCAATTTTTCCACAAGGCCCTTCTGGTATTGTACCATTTTGCCAGTCCTCTCCACCACAGGAATGATAGAGAAGTTCTCTTTGAAGCGGGGGTCGAGAAGGGTGAACAACCAATAAATCAGTGTTAGCCAAAATGCGTATAACGCGAGGGTCACGGGAAAGGAAGCATAACAAAGTCAGCCATGTGTGCCAGAGTCCCAACAGACAAGACTTTGCTGTCCTCATCAGGAGGATGACTCTCAATCTTCTCATCCTCTTTGGCCCATCCACGCTGAACAGATGGAATAAACTTGCTGTGGGTACTACCCTCTGTAGCAGAGGCAACCGTCTCCTGCTCCTCCTCCTCATCCAATTCGCACTGAGAAGACGAACTGAGGGTGGTCTGGCTATCAGCCTGTGTAATGTCTTTCCCCATTTCCACCTCTTGCACATTCAAACGTCCACCTTCATTGTGAGCAGCGAGCGTTTCAGCAGACACAGAAGTGGAATGGTTACGCTGATAATAGCGGCATCGCCGCTCACCATCTGTGTTGATTCCTCAAAGTTGCGTAAAACCTCACAGAGGTCAGACATCCTTGCCCACTCGTCGCTTGTGAAGAGCAGAAGCTGACTGAAAAGGCGACGACCATGTTGCAGCTGGTATTCCACTACTGCCCTCTGCTGCTCACAAAGCCTGGCCAACATGTGGAAAGTGGAGTTCCAGCGCGTGCTCACATCGCACAACAGTCGGTGAGCTGGCAATTGCAAGTGCTGCTGCAGCGTTGATAGACCGGCGGCAGTTGTCGATGACTTGCGGAAATGGGCACACACGTGACACACCTTCACAAGTAGCTCAGGCAAATTGGGGTATGTTTCGAGAAACCGCTGAACCACTAAGTTGAACATGTGGGCTAGGCATGGTACGTGTGTGAGCTTGCCGAGCTCCGAAGCCGCCACCAAGTTACGGCCATTATCAGACATAACCATGCCTGGTTGTAGGTTGAGTGGAGAGAGCCACAGCTCAGTCTTGTCTCTTATCCCCTGCCACAGCTCTGCAGCAGTGTGCCATTTGTCACCTAAGCAAATTAGTTTAAGTACGGCCTGTTGCCGGCTTGCCGCTTCCCCACTGCAGTGCTACACTGCTTCCGGCTACTGACTGATGGCTGACTGGTGCTGCAAGATGAGAATTCATAGGTGGAAGTGGAGGAGGAGAAGGGGGTGTTGCAGCCACAAGGTAGGTGGTGGTGGAAATCCTGATGGAAGTAGGGCCCGCAATCCTTGGTGTCGGTAGCACCTGTGCCATCCCAGGGTACGACTCGCTCCCAGCCTCCACAACGTTCACCCAGTGCACCGTTAAGGAAATGTAGCGTCCCTTGCCAAAAACACTTGGCCATGTGTCAGTCGTTAAGTGGACATTCCCAATAACTGCGTTGGTCAGGGCATGGGTGATGTTACAGGACACATGCTGGTGTAAGACGGCTGGGGACTAAGTAACGAGGGACGGCTGCCGCCATCAAGCAGCGGAAAGCCTCAGTGTCCACAAATGGCAACATTTCCAGGGACATCAATTTGGAAAGGTGCGCATTTTGTGCTATGACCTGTGGGTAGATGGCTGGGTATTTGCGTTTTCTTTCAAAGGCCTGGGGTATGGACATATGTATGCTGCGCTGGGACACAGAAGTGGATGTTCTAGCTGATGGTGCTTGTGAAGGTCCAGGTGCAGGGCGGGAGGCATCCAGGCCTGCATCTTGGACAGGGGATAGGCCAGCATGCAACACAGTGGAAGATGAGGCAGTGGTGTGACCCGCAGACACCGATTGTGGACCCAGGTGTTCGGCCCACCTATTAGGGTGCTTTGATGCCATGTGGTGGATCATGCTGGTGAGGTTGCCAGTGTTCATGCCCCTGCTCATTTTGGTACGCCACAGGTTGCAAATGACAATTCTTTTATCGTCTGCACTTTCCTCAAAAAAGCGCCAGACTGCGGAACACCTACCACTTGGCAAGGGAGATCGCCGCAAGGGGGTGCTCCGGGGAACAGTTGCGGGCCCATTTGGTGTGGTCCGCCTTCTCCCTTTTGTCACCCCACTGCCTCTTCCGATGCTGCAGATCCCTCCCCCTCTGTACTGCTGTCCTCGCTCGGCTTGCCACCTTCCCAGGTTGGGTCAGTGATATCGTCCACCACCTCCTCTTCCACTTCCTCACTCTGGTCATCCTCCTGACTTGTTGACGTAACAACAACCTCACTTATTGACAACAGTGTCTCATCCTCATCAACCTCGTGAAACACTAATTTCCGTTCCCCACTGTCATTTTCTTGTAACTGTGGATGCTCAAAAGTTTGGGCATCAGTGCACACAATCTCCTCATGTCCCTCTTCAAGCGGGCTTAGCGAGAGGCCCAAATCAAGGAATGGCGATAAAAAAAGGTCCTCGGAATATCCAAGTGTTGGATCACTTGTTTGGCAAGACTCTCCATGGAGGGAGGGAGGAGGATCAGGGTGAAGATTCTGTTGACCAGACTCTTGGCTACTGAGACTGGACTTTGTGAAAGACAGGGTGGTGCTTAACTGACTGAAAGCATTATCTGCTGCAATCCAACCGACCAACTGGTCGCATTGGTCTGACTTCGAGAGTGGTGTCCTGCGCTCCCCTGCAAACTGTGGGACATGAAGCTAGGTATCATGGATGAGTGTGTTTCTTTGGCTGTGGCAGCAGGCACAGTTTCACCATGCCCAGGGCCATGGCCTTTGTGTGCACCATCAGCATCACAGCCACTTCCCGTCCCTTACTGCTCGCCTTCTGCATATTAAATGGTATATATGCTTGCAAGTATGCCACACGTACAGTATAGCAGGTTTTGTAAGTGTATGCGCAAATAAATTAAACTGAATGTCACCGATATTTAGGATGTGCAAATGTTATACAGGAGATGTAGCGCAGGTAATGTCACTGCTGTCACCAACAGCTAACGTTATACAGGAGAGCTACTACAGGTAATGGCGCTGCTGTCACCAGTGGCTAAGAAAAAAATTACAGTGAATGTCACACATATTTGGGATGCAGAAACATTATACAGGAGATGTAGTGCAGGTAATGTCACTGTCCGCAGAGGACAGTCTATGTAAAAAGTACACTGGATATCACAGCTATTTTTAGTATGCGCACGCGTTAAACAGGAGATGTAGTGCAGATAATGAAGTCTGCAGCGGCCAAACAATTGCAAGCTATTTAGTGCAGGTTGCGCTTTTGCGCTAAAAATATATATACCGCTGCCAGATACAACAAAAGTCTTTAAAAGGACTTTTGGGTCTCTAACACCAAACCTGCCTAACAAAAAAATATATATATTAATTCCCTACATTATCTGTCCCTTCTACAGCACAGCTCTCCTTGACTAAGACTGAGCTGAACCATGTGTCATCGGGTGCCTTATAGCACCCAATGACGCGTTCTGGCCAGCCAATCACTGTAATGCCAGTAACCAACATGGCTACGACATTACAGTGAGTGGCAGTACTTACCCGCACATTTATTGGCTGCGTAGCAGCTAACGTGCAGGGAGGAGACTCGAGCATCGTGCTCGAGCGCATTCAGCCGAACACAGCGATGTGCTGCGCATCGCGATGGTCAGGCAACACTAATTACTACTAATTTGGAGCAGTAGAGCAAACGTAATTGTCCCTGATTGAGGGCATCTTTAACAATGGGAAAGTTATAACATACAGTATGCATGTGACTTTGGGGAACACAACGGTCTTGAAGATCCTTGCTTTGTCTTAACATTAATTTATGAATCATCTCCTTGTTTAAGTGACTATTTTTACTAGTCTGTGTGTGGCTTTATTTCCAATCGTAATTTGACTAGTTATGCAATGAGTGGCCCTTCGAGATAAAATAAAAAATAAAAAATCTTTAGAATTTAGATATTTCAAGTTCTTTAATTAGCCACATTAAATTTAAGGAAGAAATTGATCTTCTGACATACATATATGAAAGTAGTTCACATAAAGCTATTCAAAGGGCTTGGGGTGCTCCGTTATCCTAAAATCCCTTTCCATATGCGATTCAGCACAGGGCAAAGGAGAACATCAGAGCGCGAAATGGGGGTGAAAATGGGGATACGTCTGGGTTTGGCTGTGAACCCGGACAACCCCTTTAAATGTGAGCATGAAATAATAATGATATAATCAAAATTAGTGTATACTATGTTTAATGTTATTTTAGTGAACATTTATTAGTAGTTAGTACGGTATATAGCCAGCTGTATAAATATGGCATGTCCAATACAAATAAAAATAAGTAAAAGCTTATGTACCTGGCCATAAGTATGTGGACAGCCAGAATTCAAATCCATATGTGAACTAAATGTTTTATAAACCTGTGCATAGTTCTATTAATTTATTATGTAACTTTATGATGGGAATAAGAAATTTACTTACAAACACTGGTACACGACCTTCTGCCTTGTCTTCCTCTAAAGCTTTCTTGAGAGCCTCTCCACGAGCTGTGAAGTTCTCATCTGATGGAATCTTCTTCATTCTCACCCCACTAATTAGTCCAGCCCTTTCCACAGATGAATGAGCCTGCAGTGAAACAGACGGATTTAAAATTTCAAATGTTTAAAGAAACAGGTTCTGTCAATACTAAAACATGATTTGATCCTTGCTTATCGGGACCTCCATAATCACTAGAACTTGTATCAAGTGAACCTTTAAGTCATCATACATGCGTGTTTTCCATCTGGATGCATTTCATTTTGTGAACGGACAGCATCCAGACTGAATCCTGACCCATTCATTTCTACAGGCATGTGTACATGAGCGCTGTGTTTCACCGATCAGCTTTGTGTTCAAGAAAAATCTCAAGATTTTCTATATTGTCAGTTTTTCATGCAGCCCTTGCCCTTTAGAAATCAATTGGGCTGCGTGGAAGATGGAAGGCATCCAGATGCAATTCATTTTTCACTAATGGCTGCCAGGAGATACTGAATTGTTATTCTTCAGGTTTTTTTTCATGCACATGAAAAACTGATGTAAAATGGATGCAATCCTAATGGAAAAGGCTAAAGCACTGAACTCAATCTCAGACAAAACTTTCACATGTGCGTTTTCTGCTGGATCCGTCAGGGGGATCAGCAAAAACGCATCTGGTCAATAATACAACCGTCTGCATCCGTTCAGAATGGATCTGGTTGTATTATCTCCAAAATGAACAAGACGGATCCAGCACAAAAACTATTGCAAGTCAATGGGTGCGGATACGTTAATTTTTCGTGCCTAAAAAATGGATCCGGCACCATTGACTTAGGGTCCATTCACACGTCAGCAACAGTTTTGCAGTCCGCAAAAAACATGGACACTGGCCATGTGTGTTTCGCATTTTTCAGACCGCACATGTTCTATTTTATTGCGGGGCCGCGGAACGGTGTGCTGTCCGCATCTTTTGCGGCCCCATTGAAAATGAAAGGGTCCGCACCTATTCCGCAAAATTGAAGAACTGATGGGGAGCCATTTTGCGGATGTGTGAATGGACCCCAACATTGTGTTTCATCCCATATCAGTCTTGCTTATTATCCCATTATGCATACAAAAACGCTGCTTCTAGGGTTTTTTTTGTGCGTCATAGGGACACAACAAAACATTCTGATGCATTCCGTTCAAGTTTGTTCAGTTTTGTCTCCATTGGAAATGAATGGGGAGAAAACTGAAGCTTTTTGCTGCGGTTTAGTGATCCTGTGATGGAAAACGTACTTTACAGACTGACATATTCCGTATCACTCATGTGAAAGAGGCCTAACAGGTGCAGTGATAAATGCGGTGCTAAAAATTGCTTCGTAATCAGGGGAGTACACAGATCTCATAGGGCCCCATAGCAAAACTAAGTATGGGCCCTCCTGCCCCACCCATTTTCCTATACGCATGACAACGCAAAGTGCAATGCTCCTGATTTCTGATGGATTTACCTATTCTATTACATGGAAGAATTTTGTATTTTTTTTTATTGTAATAAAAAAAAGTCTTCCTCCACCTCAACCACTTTAGCTGACTTCATAAATATGGCACTCATTTTGACCACCCTATTTCTCAATGCATTGACACCAGACGACTCCCTTCTATCATACAGCTGTATGTAAAAGTTCAAATGCAGTCTGCTCTTTATGTAAATTACCAGAGAACAGTCATGAGTCTGGTGGCAGCCCGTGGTTGTGCAGTGAAGTCAAATGAAGGGGACTGGCCTTTGGCTTCATCTGCACAATACACATACTCCAGATGATTCAGGACTCTTTGGTAATTTACATACAAAGCATGCTATATTACAACTTATATTTGAGAGAATGCTAGAACAGGGAGATTTAGAGGGGCACATTTACTTGCTGGTGGTTTACTGCCCTAGAATCTAGAGATAGCTTCACATTAATGCACTTTTATTTCCCTATATTTGGAAGCACTGAAAAATATTTGCTTGATCTTCATTCACTGGAATAGGTAATGGTGCTCGACCCCCAAAGAGTAACTCATTTCTAATATGAGTCAGTATCCCTTGACATGCTGCAGTCAGTAAGAGCTGTCATATCCCATCTCTTATCAGATTTGTACAAAGACCAATTCCCTCAACAAGTGCCCTTCGGCTAGAAGGAGGATGCACAAGGCAGCTGCCCTTTCAGGAGATAAAACTCATGCCTTTTATGGCCTAAAGCAGTGTAAATATACCCAGCTTAATCCTACTCGTTATTACACAGGAAGTCTGCAGGACCTAATGTACTCTCCTTCATCCCAACATCATAGCTCTTATATTTGTCCAGGGTCAGTGAAATAAGACTTTAATAAGCTGCTGACATTTTAGAAGCACATTTCTTTTAATTTGAATAATTACAGAAAAGAAACTGAAATCTATATGAGAAGAAAGTGCATTCTCAAGAAACGTTAAGTTACTTTGGAATATGCTGTGCATATTTGTAGATCACTTATGAATTCTATTAAACCTTAAATCAAGCCTTAGAAATGGTGTGGTAGCAAATATTTACATTTTGTAAAAAAAATCTACACAGAGCAGTGTCTTGCATAGACTTAAGTGTTTTGGGGTCTGAAAATTGCGCATCCGCAAAACACGGATACCGGCCATGTGCATTCCGTATTTTGCAGATCACACATGGCTGGCCCATATTTTTTGTGGCGCAGCAGAACGGAACTACGGCTGCGGATAGCACATGGTGTGCGCTCCCCATCCTTTGCGGCCACGTTGAAATGAATGGGTCAAAATTGCGGAACAATGCAGACTCAGAGCAATGGATGTGTGAATGGACCCTTACCCTAAGTTCACACTTGCGCGTTTTACAGCGTGTTCGAACGCGCTGTAAAACGCATAACCGATGCAAACCAATGCTTCCCTATGGGACTGGTTCACATTTTCGCGTTTTACAGCGCGTTCGGACGCATAAACAAGTTCTTGAGCTTCTTTGGGGCGTTTTGTCGCGCGTTCCCGTACATAGACTTTCTGCAACGCGCGACAATGGGCGTTCGCTTGTCTCTGTATGCGCGATTGCAAACGCCCGTACAATCGCGCATACAGAACGCTCAGGTGTGAACCCAGGGTTAGGGTGCCATTACACACGTGCATCTGAGCAATTGCTTGTCCTTCCCTTTTTCAACTGAACAGTACAGAGGTGGCCCAGCAAAGTGCAGTAACTGCGCCGCAGCCACATGTGGAATGTCACCGTAAGACATTTAAAAAAAAATCCTATTGGCTACACTTGCTCCTGTTAAACAATATGCCTCTAGACATTACGTCCAATGAAAATGGGTTTTCTAATGATACAATTATCCAGCAATCACTTAATGAAATTTACAATGATTGCATTCATAGTGTTGGGAGTGCTAATTAACTGATATGGTGAAAGTGGCTTCTAATAGATGCCTCAAACATGTCTGGATGAAAACAGCAAAGAATAACCCAGTTCTGTATGAAGAGAAATGCAGGATTCTCCAATTTAGATTCATGGCAACATTCATGTCCTTTACCATATTATGTACTTATGATCTCACAGCATTCTCTTCCATAATGTATACCTGGTCTGAAGAATAAGCTACCATACGACTAATAATTTCAGCTTCAGTTAAGTCAGGGTTTTCAGCCTGGAGTCTCCTTGTAACCTTGGTCCTGGCTGCTAGAAGAGCCATTAATGTTGCTTCGCTTGCAGTGCCCTAAGAAAGAAACGTAAGTTATAATTTTTTTCCTAAAGTGCCCCCTCTTGGTGGAGAATAACGCAATAAAGAAAACAAAATTATAAAATAAATATCACTTAAACGACAACATTATTGGCAAAAAGGCCAGAGGAAAATAACCAATTTTTTACTTGGATGCTAGTGCAGCAACTATCAGATTAATGAAATGAATGACTAGGCATACAGAGATAGCGATCAATCACCGCGTAGGACCGCCCACATTACTCCTAAGCACAGAATGAGCAGAGATTAAAAATTACAGCTTTTCCTGAATCTTTTCCCATAAAACTATATCAGTCTGCTCAGCTCCTCCTGCTCTGTAACATGCTGCTTGCCGATTGCACTGCATTTTCATGGGGACAGGTTCAGTGGCGTCGCCGGAGGGGGGGTCAGAGGGGGCCACGGCCCCCCCTACATCATGCTGTGCCCCCCCATGTGCCCCCCCAACTAAAATGCCCCCCCCCCAAGTGAGCCGCCGCCGCCGGGCACAGGGAGCTGAGCGCTTTCATTGCGCTCATCTCCATTGTAATCTGCCTGTGCTGTGGTGGTGCAGGGGAGGGGGAGGTGTGTCCCTTCCCCTTCCTCTGATAGGCTGCAGGCCCTTAATACTGGCACATGATGATGGGGGGGACTTAATACTGGCACATGATGATGGGGGGGACTTAATACTGGCACATGATGATGGGGGGACTTAATACTGGCACATGATGATGGGGGGGGACTTAATACTGGCACATGATGATGGGGGGACTTAATACTGGCACATGATGATGGGGGGACTTAATACTGGCACATGATGATGAGGGACGACTTAATACTGGCACATGATGGGGGGGACTTAATACTGGCACATGATGGGGGGCTTAATACTGGCACATGATGTGGGGGCTTAATACTGGAACATGGGGGGCTTAATATTGGCACATGATGGGGGGAGTTAATACTGGCACATGATGATGGGGGGGACTTAATACTGGCACATGATGATGGGGGGACTTAATACTGGCACATGATGATGGGGGGACTTAATACTGGCACATGATGATGGGGGAACTTAATACTGGCACATGATGATGGGGGGACTTAATACTGGCACATGATGATGGGGGGACTTAATACTGGCACATGATGATGGGGGGACTTAATACTGGCACATGATGATGGGGGTACTTAATACTGGCACATGATGATGGGGGGACTTAATACTGGCACATGATGGGGGCTTAATACTGGCACATGATGTGGGGGCTTAATACTGGAACATGGGGGGCTTAATATTGGCACATCATGGGGGGAGTTAATACTGGCACATGATGATGGGGGACTTAATACTGGCACATGATGGGGGGACATAATACTGGCACATGATGATGGGGGGGACTTAATACTGGCACATGATGATGGGGACTTAATACTGGCACATGATGATGGGGGGACTTAATACTGGCACATGATGATGGGGGGACTTAATACTGGCACATGATGGGGGGACTTAATACTGGCACATGATGATGGGGGGGACTTAATACTGGCACATGATGGGGGGACTTAATACTGGCACATGATGATGGCTGGGACTTAATACTGGCACATGATGGGGGGACTTAATACTGGCACATGATGGGGGGACTTAATACTGGCACATGATGGTGGGGGACTTAATACTGGAACATGATGGGGTGACTTAATACTGGCACATGATGGGGGGGACTTAATACTGGCACATGATGGGGGACTTAATACTGGCACATGATGGTGGGGGACTTAATACTGGCACATGATGGGGGGACTTAATACTGGCATGTAATGGGGGGGCTTATTACTGGCACGTAATGGGGGGCTTATTACTGGCACGTGATGGGGGGCTTATTACTGGCACATGATGGGGGGCTTATTACTGGCGCATTGGGGGCTCTTTTTACTGGCACGTGATGGGGGCTCTTGTTACTGGCAGTGGCACGTTATTGATGGCACTTATTACTGGCACATTATTGGTGGGCACTATAGGGGCATCTACTGAGGCCACAAAGAAGGGGTGTTTTATATGGGGGCCCTGTACAGTAGCATTTTATACTGGGACACATTATGGTGGGTACTATGGGGAAGGGGGAGAGGAGTACTATGGAGTCATCTACGGGGGGCACTAAAAAGGGGTATTTTATAATTTCAAATTATGGGGGACACTGAGGGCATCTACTGGGGCACGATATATGGGGCATTTTATACTGGTACATTATGGGGGGCACTAGCAGGAAGGAGCACTATGGAGGTATCCACTGGGGGCACTATATAGGGGTATTTTATACTGGCACATTATGGGGGACATTAGCTCAACTGGGGGCATAAGGGGGTATTTTTTGCACTGTCACATTTTAAGGAGAATTATTTCTACTGGGGGTCATTATGGTGGGCTCTATTACTCCCCCATGGTATGACCCCTTAGTAGCAGCACCAGCCTCTCCCTGATCTGCTATCCCTCTGCCCCTTCTGCAAATCCTTCTTATGAAATCTTTCTCTTTAGGATAAAACACAACATCAGCTCCGCCGAGCCCCCGGCCAAGTGTTGAAGTGGTGTCCGAGATCCCCAAGGGCCAAGCCAAGTAACTGTAAGTGTTCATGTGAAATATGTTTATGTTATATATGTACACTCCTGTGAGAGGCGGGGAGGGAGATCTGTGGATGACACTGTTATAGGGAGGGAGATCTGTGGATGACACTGTTATGGAGGGGGAAATGGGGATGACACTGTCATGGGGTGGATCTGTGGATGACACATATAGCATAAGATGCTATATACGGTATGTGGCATCCACAGATTCCCCCCCCATAGCAGTGTCATCCACAGATCCCCCTCTCTATAAAAGTGTCATCCACAGACAGCTGGACTTTTCTTCCCTGTTGCGGTTTTAGGTATTGGGTAAAGTATCGCAGCATTTCTAAGCGTACTTGTGTAAATGTATCATTGTTATAGCTGCCCCCCCTATTTTTGTCCTGGCCCCCAGTGTGCCCCCCCCCCCCCCCCCCCCCCCCAAAATTTGAAAGCTAGAGATGCCACTGGACAGGTTCCCTTTAAAGGTAACTCATGGGCTGTGAAATGAGTTTCATTTCTTGTATTTTTGGAATGGTATATAGATGTCATATTCTGGGTCTGCATTAACAATTTAATGTATTTTCTGGAACTGAGCAACATCTTGCTTGGTTTACAATGAATACTGTGTGTGCACTTTGATGTTAATTAACCTGATGAATTGGATTTACCTGACTGTTCAAGTCAATTACAAAGTGGACAAAGATTGTAGCCAGCTGGGCAGTATTCACAAGTGCTTTCACTGGAAAGGTGAAAATGTTTCATTTTTTTATCCAATGCTTTAGATCCACGCTAATGTTTATTTTACACTGTCCGATAATCTGGCCAATCAGGGATAGGCGTCTGTAGAAGCACTTCTTCCCATTAATTGGCAGGTATAAGGGTGCTGACACACATTCAGGGTTTCTTTTTTTATGCTGATTTTGAAGCAAAAAATCTGAAGTGGATCATAAGAGGAGAGAAAGTATAAAAGAGATACAACTTCTTTTTTGAATTTACTCCTTGTTTTGGCTTCAAAAACTGCATTAAAAAATGAACATTTGTCCATACCCAGAAAGGTGCTTCCAAACATCCAATAAAACAAGCAAATGGCCATTCATCAGGTGATAGTGTCTTTCTGCAGGCACCAAAAACCTTTGTTTCTGTGCATCCAATTGGCCTGTATAAATAGCGATTTTCTGCCCAGGAACAATGATTTTCTGTAGGGAAAGGCAACTGCTGCAGTGATCTCTAGCCCCCGAACAGTGGAGGCGATTGCTGCACGTAAAAATGAGTTTTTCTGTCTAGACATCTGTCTGGACGTTCTTTATGCCCGACCAAACGACTGGACTGATCTTCACCAAATTTGGCACACAGGTACATCAGGTGTCCGGGAAGGTTTTAGACTGGGTCTCAGCTCTCTAGGACTTACCATTCCTGAGATATTCCCAAAAAATGACCTGCATTAGCCAATAGAAGCCAGCAAGCCTTTCACTTAAATCCGAACTTCCATTTACACGGTCCCTTATCCCTTATTAGCCAATAGAAACTCGCAGGTCCTACTCCCGGTTTCCATAACAACTGATCACAGGTTTTAGCAGTTCACAGGTCCTTAAATATTCAGTCATATAACAGCACAACTACACTGCTACATGCATGGGGGGAAGGGGCCACTATTAAATGGACGGGCGCTGTGGAGTTCACTGTTAAAAGTGTTGGGCACTGTGGAGGTCATTATTAAAAGGGGGTGTCACGGCCACGGTTATGGTCGTGACTCCTCAATCGCATGCGGTTGCCTGCGGGCAGGTTTTGGTGTTCAATCACAGGTGAGGGCCGCTGGTTTGTGGCCTCACTTGTGGTTGCCGCGGGCAACTAGTTGTATGTGTTGGTTTCAGCAGAGCAGCCTGAGTGGTGCTGGGCAGCTTGCTGTATAGCATGCGGTTGCACCTAACAACCTTCATGTTGGGTGTTGTGTTTGTTTGTCTGGTGTGCACTGCGTTTTGTGTTGCGTGTGCACTAGGACTCTTCCCTTCACTGTGGTTGCCCGTGGCAACGTTTGGTTGGATGTGTACATGTGGTGGCAGTGTCCCGGCCTTCGGGCTTACTCCCAGGACATGGTTGCCACCCATGTCATTGCCTGAGGCAACAGCCACAGTGTGTTCTTGGGTTGGACATGATTGCCACACATGCCGTTGCCCGCGGCAACAGGTGAAGTGTGTTGGTTTATGTGTGTATTCCCCTTTAAGTGGCCGTCTTCCCTTGCCCTGTGTTTGAAGGGTTAATTCCCTTCTGTCTGTGTGAACACTGGGTGTGTTTGTTGGGTGTGGCTACTTGGGCCTATAAAGCCTCAGTGTTCAGCACGTGTCTGAGGGGTACTTCAGCCATGGTTAGCTGGAGCAGCCTCCTGTGTATATAGGTTTATCTGTGAAGTTTATGTCTTGATGTTCAGTTGATGTTTTCCTTTGTCTTGATGTTTTCCTTTGTCTCTGTTTATTGCAACTACGGATGTCCTGGTTACCTGTGTGATATGTGTGCTGTGTCCTCTAGTTGTTCTGTGGACATTAGTAGTGCATGCATGGGTTCCAGTCAGCGTGGCTGTGACAGGTACATGTGGAACTAGTAGTTCACCTGTCATATCTGTATGTTGTATGTGTTCCCCCATTCCTTGCAGCTTGGCCAGTGAGACCCCTGTTCCTCCGTGTCCAGAAGGAACAGGCCGTCTTACCCTGACTCCTAGTTCAGGGACCGGTCGGAGGGTGAGTTAGGGATCCGAGGTTCCTGAGCAAGGGCCCTCCTACCTTCAAGGTTGGCCCATGCAGCTAGGAGTTAGGGTCAGGTTAGGGACGCTTTAGGAGGTGACCTGCTCCCTAATCTTGTCCTCCTGGCCGAGCAGCCTAACATCTTCTGGCATCGCACGGCTGAGGGTTTTCCCCATCCTCAGCCGTGACAGGGGGGCACTGTGGAGGTCACTGTTAAAGGGACGGGCACTGTGGAAGTCACTGTTAAAGGGGCAGGCACTATTAAAGGGACAGGCAATGTGGAGGTCAATGTTAAAGGGGCAGGCACTGGAGGTCACTATTAAAAGGGGGGCACTGTGGAGGTCACTGTTAAAGAGGCAGCCACTATGAAGGTCACAGTTAAAGGGGTGGTCAATGTTAAAGGAGCGGGCACTGTGGAGGTCACTGTTAAAGAGGCAGCCACTATGAAGGTCACTGTTAAAGGGGCGGGAACTGTGGAGGTCACTGTTAAAGGGGCAGGCACTATTAAAGGGGCAAGCACTGTGGAGGTCACTATTAAAAGGGGGGCACTGTGAAGGTCACTATTAAAATGGCGGGCACTGTGGAGGTCACTATTAAAATGGTGGGCACTGTGGAGGTCAGAATATATAATATATTATAAAATATGTAAATAAATTATGGCTAACAACATCAGTAGTAGTTTCCCACATATTACTCATTCATATATATCAGAAGTATGATTATATATATATATATATATATATATATATATATATTTTGTACATTTATTTTGTGCCATACATTTTTTTACAATTACTAAAATATATATAAATTTTAATCTCTATTTCTGAAATAAGTCTTCTGCTGAATAGGAATACTTACTATATCAGAAACTACTATGAGATTTTTCTGACACAGTTTAGCATTCAGCTTTATAGCTGAGTGGATAAGGTCCTTGCCTCTAATGTACAAGGTTGGGAGTTCAAATCCTGGCAGAAACTTTCCAGAGATTAGATTTACTCCTAAGCAGGTACTCCTAAGCCGAACTAGAGTCCCGACACCCTCCCATCTTCAGAGCTGGGAGTGCCTGGGGTTCTCCCATTGACTTTCATTGTGCTCAGTAGAACACCCGAGCATCACAAAGTGTTCTACTCGAGCACTTTGGTGCTTGCCCAACACTAGTCAGCGGCTGACATGCAAAAAAATAAAATAAATGCGGGTTAGATCTGGAAAAAATAAATAAAACTTTTTGGTGCATGTGCCCTAAGTAAGCCAAAACCAAGAGTGGGTCCATAGAACAGATGAAAATCTTTCCATTATACTTCTCTGTAGGCTCCATCCCTAGTTATGAAGGAATTTGTGTAAAATATTGCCCAAAAGCAAAGCTATCCTTCAAATTAAGCACGATAACCACAGACTGAAAACGGAAACAAAACCGCTTTTTACATATTTACCTTTCTAATAAATTCTGTGCTGCAGTGGGAATAGAAAACGGAGAGCATTGTCTCTGCGGATATTAGTATTAGCTTTATCAAGCACTGACATCATCTCCGTGATAATCTAATGTCTACTGACGACAGCATGAGAGGATTTGACATATTTAATGAAAGACTATTATCATGACTCCTCACAACATCTAGGACAAAACAGCTGTTAATGTTACTGCAAGCAAACCATTGATAAACCCCTGAAACAGCCTAAATAGTCTTTGCATGTTCATGTGTTTATGTTTGCTTTGCCTATGCTGCTTTAAAAGATAACCTGTTAATAGCAACATTACAAATTGAATGAGAATTATTTGAAAGGTGCCATCTTGTGTGCCTATTATATAGATAGATAAGGCTCGGTTCAGTGTAAGCCCCCCATGGAAGATTAAGCATATGGTGGCATATGTAGTTAGTAGGCTCCTATTTCAAACAAAGAAACATGCTTTATTTTCCCATGTGTAGAAATGCATTATCTACTAAACTTTGTACAATGATATAGAGTGCCAACGTATAACAATCCAAAAAAACGCCAAACTGGCAACTTTTAGATTTTAGATGGCTGAAAAGGTGGCTTTAGACCATTTTCTGCCTGTTTGGACACAGAATTGCATAATGTGCACTGTAGCCGCTGAAAAGCCTCTTTAGGGCTCTTGCACACAACTGTTGCTGTTTTGCGGTCCGTTTTTGAAGGATCCGTTGTGCCGTATCTGAGGTTTTTTAAGTCCATTTCTGTTCAGTTATTCCACAAAACATAACCGTATGGTTTCTGTATGCGATCCGTTTTTTGCGGATCGGAAACAGTAACTTAATAATCACCAAACACATGAGCAATATGGGCTGGGCATAGCATTTCTACAGTATGGATCCGCAAAATACGGATGACATACGGATGTGTTCCGTGTGCGTTCTGTATTTTTTGCGGACCTATTGACTTGAATGGGGCCTGAACGGAAATACGGAAACAGAATGCACACGGAGTACCTTCCGTTGTTTTAGAGGACCCATTTAACCACTTCATACCCCCTAGCTGAAACACCCTTAATGACCAGGCCACTTTTTACACTTCTGCACTACACTACTTTCACCGTTTATTGCTCGGTCATGCAACTTACCACCCAAATGGTGAATTTTACCTCCTTTTCTTCTCACTTGGTGGTATTTCATTGCTGCTGACATTTTAACTTTTTTTGTTATTAATCGAAATTTAATGAAATTTTTGCAAAAAAATGCTGTTTTTCACTTTCAGTTGTAAACAAAAAAAAAAAAACGACATTCATATATAAATTTTTCGCTAAATTTATTGTTCTACATGTCTTGATAAAAAAAAATGTTTGGGTAAAAAAATAATGGTTTGGATAAAGGTTATAGCATTTACAAACTATGGTATAAAAATGTGAATTTCCGCTTTTTGAAGCAGCTCTGACTTTCTGAGCACCTGTCATGTTTCCTGAGGTTCTACAATGCCCAGACAGTAGAAAAACCCCACAAATGACCCCATTTTGGAAAGTAGACACCCTAAGGTATTCTCTGATGGGCATAGTGAGTTCATAAAACTTTTTATTTTTTGTCACAAGTAACATGAAAATGATGATTTTTTTTATTTATTTTTTTCCTTACAAAGTCTCATATTCCACTAACTTGTGACAAAAAATAAAAACTTCCATGAACTCACTATGCCCATCATTAAATACCTTGGGGTGTCTTCTTTCCAAAATGGGGTCACTTGTGGGGTAGTTATACTGCCCTGGTATTTTAGGGGCCCAAATGTGTGGGAAGTCGTTTGAAATCAAAATCTGTAAAAAATGGCCTGTGAAATCCAAAAGGTGCTCTTTGGAATGTGGGCCCCTTTGCCCACCTAGGCTGCAAAAAAGTGTCACACATCTGGTATCGCCGTACGCAGGAGAAGTTAGGGAATGTGTTTTGGGGTGTCTTTTTACATATACCCATGCTGGGTGAGATAAATATCTTGGTCAAATGCCAACTTTGTATAAAAAAATGGGAAAAGTTGTCTTTTGCTGAAATATTTCTCTCACCCAGCATGGGTATATGTAAAAAGACACCCCAAAACACATTCCCCAACTTCTCCTGAGTACGGCGATACCACATGTGTGACACTTTTTTGCAGCCTAGGTGGGCAAAGGTGCCCAAATTCCTTTTAGGAGGGCATTTTTAGACAATTGGATCCCAGACTTCTTCTCACGCTTTAGGGCCCCTAAAAAGCCAGGGCAGTATAAATACCCCACATGTGACCCCATTTTAGAAAGAAGACACCCCAAGGTATTTAATGAGGGGCCTGGCGAGTTCATAGAATTTTTTTTTTTGGGCATAAGTTACTGGAAATTGATTATTTTATTTTTTTCTCACAAAGTCTCAATTTCCGCTAACTTGGGACAAAAATTTCAATCTTTCATGGACTCAATATGCCCCTCAGCGAATACCTTGGGGTGTCTTCTTTCCAAAATGGGGTCATTTGTGGGGTGTTTGTACTGCCCTGGCATTTGAGGGTCTCCGCAATCATTACATGTATGGCCAGCATTAGGAGTTTCTGCTATTCTCCTTATATGGAGCATACAGGTAATGAGATTTTTTTTTTCCGTTCAGCCTCTGGGCCGAAAGAAAAAAATGAACGGCATAAATTTCTTCATTCGCATCGATCAATGTGGATGAAAAAATCTCTGCCCAAAAAAAAAAGGAGGGTTAGGCGTCTGCCAGGACATAGGAGCTCCGCCCAACATCCTTACCCACTTAGCTCGTATGCCCTGGCAAACCCGATTTCTCCATTCACATCAATCGATGTGGATGAATAAATCATTGCAGGGATTTTTTATTTTATTTTTTATATACAAAGTGTTTGCCAAAGCATATGAACACCGCCACCTCCTCAGCTCATATGCCTCGGCAAACGGATCTTTTACTGCAGAGGAGAAATCTCGTCTTGCAGCGCCGCATACACCGACTTGTGTGCAATCTGACAGCAGCGCAATGCTTCTGTCAGAATGCACATCAGTGCTGCAGCTAGTCGATCAGTTGGTCCACCTGGAAGGTAAAAAAAAAAAAAAAAAAAAACAGGCCGCAACGCAATAATTTTATTAACTTTATAATAACCTTTGAACAGAACATATAAACTTTATTTAACTTTTGGAACTGAACGTTAACTTTTTTGCTTACTGGTGTTTTTTTTTTTTTTTTACCTTTATAGGACAAACCTCTCCTTCCCCATGGGACAATGTGCAAAGCGCAAATCACCCAAAGATGTGGCGAAGTGCGTTATGCACTTTGTCCCAGGTGAAAGGAGAGGTTTGCAGCAGCTGTGTGTGAATGGGCCCTAATAGCCCTGTGTGCCTGTCCTGTGAGATGCAATCCCTATGCAAGGTGTACCTGTGTGTGGTACTTCTGGAAACACTCTCCAAAGCATAGGGCAGGGTGGTCAGGGCAGTCAGGACAGAAATAGCGGGTGTCACGCCTTATTCCGCTCCTGCTACAGACACAACATCTTTTTCGGGGTGACGGTTGGGTTGAGGTACCAGGAACGACACTGGGGAAATGTCGCTCATGTAGACGGCTAACTACACTGGTGGATGGGGCCATGCAACCTCCTGGATACAGGAGGTTCTCGATGATCTCTTCCTGAAATTTGAGGAAGGATCCTGTTCTCCCAGCCTTACTGTAGAGAACAAAACTATTATATAGAGCCAATTGAATTAAATATACAGACACCTTCTTATACCAGCGTCTGGTGCGTCGGGAAACTAAATACGGAGACAACATCTGGTCATTGAAGTCCACCCCTCCCATGTGAAGGTTATAGTCGTGGACTGAGAGGGGCTTTTCAATGACACGGGTTGCTCGCTCAATTTGGATTGTCATGTCTGCGTGACTGGAGGAGAGCATGTAAACGTCACGCTTGTCTCTCCATTTCACCGCGAGCAGTTCTTGGTTACACAAGGCAGCCCTCTCCTCCCTTGCAAGACGGGTGGTAACGAGCTGTTGGGGGAAGCCCGCGCGATTAGTTCGCGCGGTGCCACAGCAGCCAATCTGTTCTAGAAACAAATGCCTGAAGAGGGCCACACTTGTGTAGAAATTGTCCACATAAAGATGGTACCCCTTGCCAAATAAGGGTGACACCATGTCCCAGACTATCTTCCCACTGCTCCCCAGGTAGTCAGGGCAACCGACCGGCTCCAGGGTCTGATCTTTTCCCTCATAGATCCGAAATTTGTGGGTATAGCCTGTGGCCCTTTCACAGAGCTTATACAATTTGAGCCCATACCGGGCGCGCTTGCTTGGGATGTATTGTTTGAAGCCAAGGCGCCCAGTAAAATGTATTAGGGACTCATCTACGCAGATGTTTTTCTCAGGGGTATACAAATCTGCAAATTTCTGGTTGAAGTACTCTATGAGGGGCCGAATTTTGTGTAGCCGGTCAAAAGCTGGGTGGCCTCTGGGACGGGAGGTGGTATTCCCTGAGACTACCCAAGAAAAAAAGCAAGCCTGTCTTACAAATGGGAGGCTAGCGAAGTACCAGAGGCCGCTGCGGTTGATAAAAAATATCAAAACAGATTTTTTTTATCGCCGCAGCGCGTGTAATGTGATTGTGCAGTGATCAAAAAATATATATTTTTTTTCTCTCTGCGGCGGGGCGGGCGTGGGTTAACGCACGTGTGGGCGTGGGTTAACGCACGTGTGGGCGACCGATCAGGCCTGATCAGGCAAACACTGCGTTTTGGGTGGAGGGCGAACTAAGGTGACACTAATACTATTATAGATCTGACTGTGATCAGTTTTGATCACTTATAGATACTATTAAAGTACAAAAGCTGATAAGCGATACGCTAATCAGCGAATAAGTGACTGCGGTGCGGTGGGCTGGGTGCTAAACGATCGCTAAACTACCTAACCAAGGGGCCTAAACTATCCCTAAAAAATAACAGTCAATACCAGTGAAAAAAAAAAGTGACAGTTTACACTGATCACTTTTTTCACTTTCACTAGTGATTGACAGGGGCAAGAAGGGGTGATCAAGGGGTTAATTGGGGTGCAGGGGGGTGATCTGGGGCTATGTGTCGTGTTTGGTGCTACTCACTGTGATGCCTGCAGGGAAGCCATTTAACACCTTATATTTACTAATATAATGTGTTAAATGGCTTCTGATTTGTGATTTTAAAAATCGCCAGCCTGCCAGCCACGATTATTGGCTGGCAGGCTGGTGACGTGACCCCCCTCTAACATGCGCATCGCGGGCCGGCTAATCGCGTCATCTCGCGTCTCGCGAGATTACGCGTATATATGCGTGACTCTGCGCAGAGCTGCCGCCTCCGGACCGCGATCCTGTGTTAGGCGGTCCGGAGGCGGTTAAGTGAATGGTTCCGCATATGGTCGCAAAAACAAAAACACGGAACGGATGCAGAAAGAAAATAAGTTCATGTGCATGAGCCCTTAAAGAAAGGGAGACAACTAAATAGGTTTCTACCCACAAATTTGTTTTATTTTTTTCTGTGGCATTTCTTTCTTAAAGGGGTTGTCTTTTTTATATTAATGACCTATCCTCGAGATCGCTAATCAATATCAGATCTGTGCCCCAGCTCCCAGCACTCCTGCCAATATGATATTGATGACCTGTCCTGAGGATAAGAGCTCATTTAGATGGCCGTCTGCTGTCCGTAAAAATGCTGATACGTTATGTTGCAGATTAGATTCAGACCTGTTAATTTTCTACGGGGCCCTTTTCTTCTTTTATACAGCTGCGGAAAAAATAAAACACCTCCTATACGTTGTCAGTGAAAATCAGGAAGTGGCCCCATTGAAGAAAATGCGAAATCCAATCTGTTTTTTGTGACATGCTGAACTGTCAGCTAAAAAACGGATCCGCATTTTTGCGGACAGCATACAGCCACCTGAATGAGCCCTAAGTCATCAATATAATAAAGGGACAGCGCTTTTAACACCGGTGAAGCGTGTTTTTCAGCCATTTTCCCATGTATAGAAGGAGTATGGAGAAATAACCAAACTCGCATGTTGCAGCGACTACAACCCCGGAATCGCAAACATCCAGCAGTGTTGGATTCATCAACTTGCGAGTCACACTGGGACCCCATCCAGTTCAATGTCTGCACTGCTACACAGATCTCTGGTGTTGGGCAGTGGTTGCAGCTAAAATGAATTTCGTTTTGGGCTCCAGATAATACAAGACATTCCTGAATCACTGACATTGATATGCACCATGTTTTTTGTAATACATGGTTGGCTATGAGGAGACATACTGTGATTGTCCAGTATAGTTTTCTTTCCTTTTCTAAGGTGTTGTTCTCATGGAACTACGGATAAATGAACTGCTCCGTTTGATGACACTTCAAAAAGATTTTGCATTGCCAATAAATTTCAGTATTTCAAAGGAATGAAAGAGTTAATTGCAGTTGCTATGGTAAAGACAGCAGCTGTAAAATGTTGGCTTCCATAGAGTGCTTCCTTTCATCTCTCATTTCAAGTGCTGCCTCAGACACCGCACTGATAATGATGCCTCAGAAAGATGCAGGTTTTCAAATGCAATTACATGGCAATTTTCACAGGCAATAGTTTACCAACAGAGCAATTACAGCTCGGCTCAGTAATCTGCTTCTAGCCTTTTCCAGTCACAGCGGTTGGGATTTTCTCCCTCTTGTAACTTCAGAGGAGATAGAAAATCAATAATATAAAATGGTTTACAACACATAACATCACGCTGAAGACACGCTTGTTTTCCTAAAGGTCAGTTATTCCGGTGTCAGACATTTACTGATAATCGGTCTAGCAAATAAAAGGTTTGTTTTTATTGGAAATTCAATTACATTAAAATCTGACTATTAGTACTGATATTCACAATTTTTTGCATATCTGTTGAAGATTCGGTCTCAAATTAGATTTGCGGCCAAATCTGATTTTTCCCGGCTCACACACAAAAAAATAAATAAAAAACAAGGGTGGCAGGGAAGAAGACGGCCCGTCTCATTTATCATTTTCTACGCCTATTTTAGGCCTAGAAAATGATCTAAATCTCTGCCAACAAGGGAGTTGGCGTAGATTTAGACCAGCAGTGGATGTGCTGCCCAGGAGTTAAGCTAGTACCACAGACTGAAACAAAAATATCAGGTTTAGGTAGGTTAGTGTGCCGCACAAGCGTACTTGCTCAGTGCCCTTGCAGCAGACTACAAATTGCAGTCCGTAATGCATGGGCACTGGCCGTGTGCACTCCGCTTCTGGATGTGGGCCCATTAACTTAAATGGGTCCACAATCCACAACATACGGCCAAAGATAGGACATGTTCTATCTTTGTTGTGTGGAGGCACAGACTCGAAAGCCTACAGAAGCTCCTTGATCTGTGCGACTGTACCACAAAAAACATTGGTGAAGTTCTATCTTCGGTCGAATCTGGTGGATGTGGACCCATTCAAATCAATGGGTCTGCATCCATGATACAGTGCACAAGGCCAGTGCCCATTTATTGCAGACTGGCCAGTTACAGCTTATACACCTTGAAGGTGAAGATTATTATTATTTTTATTCCCGATGTAGCAGTGCCATTTTTTTCACAGGTGATTTTTCATACACTCCCCTATAATGCCTTAAAACACAATTTATACAGATATAAAGAGGGGGAAAAAACACTAAAAATGCTATAAAAAAATAAAACCAACATTATAAGAAACCCACAGACCAGATGTGAAGGGGGCCTAAAGGTCCCAATTGTTACAAAGGTAGGGTCTTACCTGAATTACTCCTCCTCCTTCACCATTCGTGCCAGCTAGAAACTGTTCCGGCAAACCAATTGCCTTTCCCAACCAGTCTAACATTACCGTTTCAAGCTCTGTGCATGCTGGACTTGCAGCCTTGACATGATTAGAAATAAACAAAATAATTAGAAAAATAGTAGAATAGATCTCTTAAATTTTAAATAGGGTAAAAAGAATATAGCATCATTTGTCCAGGAACACCCACTCTTCCAAATTTCTACCGAGATCTGCTTAGATGCTTATCTCACATCACATACCCTCTGCATCTTGTTTTAATAGCTATGGACACAAAGCTTATTTCTGTTAATTATAGCAGTCGGCAAACTCACCCAAGAAAAGCCAATGCATCCTAATGCCCCGCACAACATGTCAGCCAGCATTGCTGGGTATGATGATGCAGTTGGAAAGTACGCAAAAAAATATGGGCTGTGCCAGTGAGTAACCTGAAATAAAATGTTGAGAGAAACGAGGTGAATATGCACAAAGAAAACCCAAAACACTAATGTAATTACATGCTGGAAAAAAACTAAACTCCCCACACACACACAAATAGAACATCTATATATAATCTATATTTTATTACTTACTAATTAGAAATAAGTTAAAGTTTATTAATTTTTAACTAACTTTATAAAGGGCGATTTCATGCATTTTTTATGTTTTTCGTGTTTAATGCAGCAGTTAGTGGTTTAGGAGTTTTTTCAAAATGTAGCATGCTCTAGGAATACCGCTTTTCTAGTAGACTTTTCTTTAGAACTTGAAAAATGCCAGAATAATCTGATGTTTAGGGTCCTTTCACACAAGCATGTTTTCTGTCCGAATGCGATGCATGTAGCAAATGCATTGCATCCAGACTGAATCCTGACCCATTTGTTTCAATAGTTCTGTATACAAGGGCATTGTTTTTTACACATCTCCGTGTTCAGGGGGAAAAAAATAATGCATGTTGTATATTATGTGTTTTGCACAGCTCTGCCTCCATACAAGTTAATAGGGCTTGCTGGAAAAACAGAAGGCAACCAGATAACATGCATTTCTCACTGATAGTTGCTAGGAGTTGTAGTGTTGCTTGGAGATGTGTAGTAATTTATTTTGAGTGAGCATGCTCGGCCAAACTGCTTTTTGGATCGAGCATCGCTATGCTCGGCACTTCGCAGTGCTCAGCCGAATACTGCGGGTGCTCAAGTACAATTTAATACAATGAAAGTCAATGGGAGACCCAAGCATCACACCAGGCACCCCCTGCTCTGAAGAATAGAGGGTGTCTGGGTCACAAAAAAAAGGTTAGAAATTGATGGAAACTCCATCAAAATGTTTTAGAAACAGCATTAAGAGGATGACTGGATGCATCTTGGACTTGTATTATCTACGACATACAATAGACAACGACACAAAGGCTATATATGCCAAAAGCCAGGTATATGCAGCCAATCTATCCATGAGACAGATGACAGGGTGAGTCAGCATACCTTACAATGGCAGCCTTGTGCACTATGAGACATTCCAAACCAGCTCTCATCTGACTGAGAGCCAGTAAGTCTCAAAGTTGGAAGGCTTGGGTGGACCTGCGCACCTATATTAATATCATTAGGGTGACAAAAAGTTTTCTAATTGTTCTAACCTAATATTCGATAACCTTTCTATACAGTTTTGTCATGTAAAAACTCATTTGCATAAACATGGGCATATGGGAAAGACATGCAAATGAGCAGAATCTGCCTCGTTTTTCAGCTGAAAAACCATTTGCATGGAAAATTTGCGATCTACACTACTCATGAACAGTGCCATCTATTGGTTTCATAGTCTTTCCCATATTCCCATATTTATGCAAATTCGTTACATGACAAAACAGTATAGAAAGGTTATTGAATATTAGAAAACTTTTTGTCACCCTAATGATATTGATCTAGGTGTGCAGGTCCACCCAAGCTATCCAACAGATCTGAAGTAACTTAGGCTTACTGGCTCCCAGTGAGATGAGAGCTGGTTTCGAATTTCTCATAGTGCACAAGGCTGCCGTTGTAAGGTATGCTGACTAAGCCTGTTATCTGGCTCATGGATAGATTGATGGCTTGCACATACCTGGCTTTTGGCATATAGTCTTTGTGTGGTTGTCTATGGTATGTCATAGATAATAGGAGTCCAAAACGTGTCCAGCTATCCTCCTAATGCTTTTTCCAAACCATTTTGATGGGGTTTCCATCAATTTCTAACTTTTTTTGTGAACCAGACACCATCTTCTCTTCCGAGTAGGAGGTGCCTGGGGTTCTCCTATTGACTTCCATTGTGCTCGGGTGCTCGGTAGAGAACATGACGATACCGATGTGTTTGGCCAGAGCACTTTGGTGCTCTATCAACACTAGTAGTTATTCCGATCAGGGGGTGCCTGGGGTTCTCCCATTGACTTCCATTGTGCTCGGGTGCTCGGTAGAGCACCCGAGCATACCGATGTGTTCGGCCAGAGCACCCGAGCACTTTGGTGCTCGATCAACACTAGTAGTTATTCTTCACACGTGTGGGGGGAAAAAAACACATGCAACACAATTGCAGAAAAAAAAAACACAAACTGATTGAACTTGTGTGCAAATCCATCAGTTTTTCCCTGAACAGATCCTGACACAATCCGGGTCGTTCATCTGACAGAGGCCTTAGGCGTCCTTCACACAAATTAGTTCTAATGTTTCTTTGCTGGTAAAAAAAAGCATTTCTTTTTCATGTTACAGGTGGTTGTTTTGTGGCTAATGAGCAGCAGCACTTGAATGCACTTTCCATTACTGCAGTCTGTCCTGTCCATCCTCTCTGTACTTTATGTCTCCTCATGAACTCCATTCCTACAGATATTCAGCTGAAGTTCATATTAAACTGTATTCAGGCTCATAATCCCTGACAGGTAGAGCAGAGAGGAGGACGAGGCAGCTTTTTATCTCAGTGTTGTGAAGTAACTTGGCCTCCTGTGTGATTGGGACAGGATTTTTGTGTACTAATAGGACAGTGGCCATTTTATTTCTCCTAATGATTGCTCCCTAGACAAAATGAGCCATTATAACTAATGAAAGGTATTTGGGAATATATTTATACTAAAGTAATATTTCTAATCAATTATATGATCTGAATGTGGTCTAACATTAGTCAAGGGTCTGGCAGACTTTTGGAGACATAGGGTAGAGTGAGACACCAAGACAAATCTTGCCTTTTTTACTTTAAAAATCTTGCTTGTAATCTTGCACCTATGACCAATAAATCTAATAGGCAATCCGCAAAATGCGGTGTTCCACCAAATGTGGGCAACGCCTTTCTGACATTTAGCATGGACTGTGGAAGTGTCCTAGTTTGTCATCTTATTGGACTGAAGTAAACAATATTGTAAATAGATCCAGTTTATTCCATGGTAAACTGGGATGCAGAAGGTTCTATTTTATACAGTGCAGATGGGGAAACAAAAAAGGTAACAAACCATTTATAAATCACTGCGAAAGGTGCACCACAATGATATGCAACTGACAACACTGGCTAATCCCTCAAGCTGATGTTAAGAACTGAGACTTTAGCCAATGTATTCCTGTCAGGAACACATCGGAGCCCTTTTGCACCACTGTCAAGGTATCTCAGTGTGGCATGGGTTCCTAACAGTAGACTACCTATGATGTGAGAACACCGTCTGAGAGGTGCTAAGATCTAACTTACAGCCAAGCTGCCACATACCTCCATAGTGAGATCACTCAGGCAGTGGGAGAGATGATAAGGCTGTGAGCCCCACCTATAACAGGCCACGTGACACAGGCTACCAGGTGCAACAGAATGCTACCAGCAGTACGCAATGGCACATTCTAAACATATCAAGAAAAATAACTGAAATAAAGTGGCCTAATGGACCTGGTAGCCTGTGTCACATGGCCTGTTATAGGTAGTGCTTACAGCCTTATCTCTCTCACTACCTGAGTGATCTCACTATGGAGGTATGTGGGAGCTTGGCTGTAATTTGTATCTTAGAACCTCTCAGACCCTGTTCACACACTGTAGGTAGTCTAGTGGTAGGAACCCATGCCATGCTGAGATACCTTGACGGGGTGCCTTAGGCTCCGATGTGTTCCTGACAGGAATACATTGGCTGAAGTCTCAGTTCTTATCAGCCTGAGGGATTAGCCAGTGTTGTCAGTTGCATATCATTATGGTGCACCTTTCGCAGTGATTTATGTATTTTTATATTTTCATCCACATATTATCCCATCTTGTGTAGGATGCCATTGTGGTGCATGTGGTCTGCTGCCAACATCCTCAATTGTATGCATTTTTGCTGTGGATTGCTGTTAGCAACGGATCACATGCAGAGGAATTGCTCCCCCGGTTCTAAACACGCCACAGTGTTTGGGGTTTTTGAGCATTTCCTCCCATTTAGGCCACTTTATTTCAGTAATTTTTTTTAACAAACCATTTATCTTCAATAATACATAACATAATTATGACAGGCAAAAAATGCCTAATTGCAGAGTGGTAATCACCACGCATTCACACGGGAAAAAAAAGTCAAACACAAGGAGAAACAGGCTAGGACAGGCATGTCCAAACTGCGGCCCTCCAGCTGTTGCAAAACTACAACTCCCAGCATGATTGGATAGCTTACAGCTATTAGGGCATGCTGGGAGTTGTAGTTTTACAACAGCTGGAGGGCCGCAGTTTGGACATGCCTGGGCTAGGAGATTCTTTGGTAAATGGAGACTGTTTATGTCACATTACTGTGATGATAGAGTGGGATCAAGTGATCCACCCATTCACTCTGACTAGATGGTATTTGCAAAAGGCTTTGAGAGATACTTTGGTGAATCTACAGCTTCCTTAGAGGGTTATCCTTCAGTTCATGTGTCACAGGGAGAGGGATTATACAGGGTGGGCCATTTATATGGATACACCTTAATAAAATGGGAATGGTTGGTGATATTAACTTCCTGTTTGTGGCACATTAGTATATGTGAGGGGGGAAACTTTTCAAGATAGGTGGTGACCATGGCGGCCATTTTGAAGTCGGCCATTTTGAATCCAACTTTAGTTTTTTCAATAGGAAGAGGGTAATGTGACACATCAAACTTATTGGGAATTTCACAAGAAAAGCAATGGTGTGCTTGGTTTTATTCTTTCATGAGTTATTTACAAGTTTCTGACCACTTATAAAATGTGTTCAATGTGCTGCCCATTGTGTTGGATTGTCAATGCAACCCTCTTCTCCCACTCTTCACACACTGATGATGTGTTTCCCTCTTTATGCACTGAAGCTGGCACGTTCCCTGAGTTTTTCCAGCAAGATTGTGCACCACCACATTATGGGTGTCAGGTCCGAGCATTCCTAGATGCACAGTTTCCTGGAAAGTGGATTGGTTGTCGTGGGCCAGTTGAATGGCCCCCAAGGTCTCCCGATCTGACCCCCTTAGACTTTTATCTTTGGGGTCATCTGAAGGCAATTATCTATGCTGTGAAGATACGAGATGTGCAGCACCTGAAACTATGGATAAGCCTGTGCTAGAATTTCTCCTGAGGTGTTGCTATCAGTGTGTGAAGAGTGGGAGAAGAGGGTTGCATTGACAATCCAACACAATGGGCAGCACATTGAACACATTTTATAAGTGGTCAGAAACTTGTAAATAACTCATGAAAGAATAAAGTTACGTTAAAACCAAGCACACCGTTGTTTTTCTTGTGAAATTCCCAATAAATTTGATGTGTCACATGACCCTCTTCCTATTGAAAAAACAAAAGTTGGATTCAAAATGGCCGATTTCAAAATGGCCGCCATGGTCACCACCCATCTTGAAAAGTTTCCCCCCTCACATATACTAATGTGCCAGAAACAGGAAGTTAATATCACCAACCATTCCCATTTTATTTAGGTGTATCCATATAAATGGCCCACCCCATTGGTAATTATTTTATACAGCACTGAAAACATTGTTATTAATCCTTTTTGATACTGTGTAACAATGTTTGTAAAAATAAATGTAAATAATAAAGTAAAAATTAATAAAATTTAATAAAGTAAAATTTTATTTTATTAATTCCCAGAGGACCCCTACAAGTTTAATATCTGTTATTAGTGATCTTTATACATGTAACTCTTACCCCAGGCATGATAACTCTCTCAACATCTTTCATGATATCTTCATATGTCTCTCCTTCTTCCGGGGCTGAATCTGGAATCATGGGTCGCAAGTATCCAGGTTCCACAGAAGGATAAACTTGCCTTAATTCTATCTGTTCAAGGTAATTTGTAATGTAGTCCACCATCTCCTTTCCTCTGTTTCTGAATTCTTCAGAATTCATGTTAGCGTATATATTTTTTTGGAGGTAGGTATAGGACCTGAAAAGTTAATCATTCGATATATTATTTGTAGCTATAGTTATTGCAGTTTAGAAATTATTTTTACAAAAATCACAAATTAAGCTATTAAAATGAAAGGGGTTGTCCAGCAGCAGAAAGACATATTTTACTTTTTATGTTTTTAATGTTAAATCATTGAATTTACTAATAGTATTTTAATTTGTGTGGATCATCCTATTTCAGACTTCCCCTCATGGTCCCGACAGCTGAATATCTGTGTTCGTTCCGACACAGGCGGTGTTATGCTTGAAGGGGCTGGCTGCCTGGCTTATTTCAGACATATGACCATATGTATTATGCACAAAAAAAAAAAAGAAAACTAATGACATCTGTTTTCTTTGCAGATCCATTGTAACGATGCCTGTCCTTGTTCGCAAACTGGACGAGAATAGGACATCTATTTTTTTGGGAAGCGGACATATGGAATGCACACAGTCATTTATGTTTTTTTGCAGCACCATTGAAATTAATGGTTTCACATAGGGGCGGCAATAAAAACTAAAAACTTAATGAACACAGACAAAAATATAAGTTTGTGAGCATGAGCCCGAAGCCAGGCCACTTCTTTGTATTTACATCAGTCATGAGGAGAAGGCAACAGGCTGTCAGAACAAATGCAAATGTGCAGCTGCTGGAACTACGAGTAGGTGGAGTCTGAAATAGGACAAGCCACACAGATTTAAACCATAAAGTATATTAGTAAATTTAATGATTTTACATTTTATAAGCAATAAACAAGTTTTGCCAATAGACAACCCCTTAAAATGTGTTATTTGATGGCCCTTTTGAGAAATTAAAAGCTATCAGCATTTAAAACAATGCTAATGGTGTTACTCTATTATAATGATATAAAATGTTATAATATTTCAAAAAAAAATTCTAATGAAAAAATACTGTACATCATTGTTAAATATGAGAACAAAAATTTGCACATCGCTTTGTCACACAAGAAAAACATATCACATAAAACATGGAATGTAAAAAGCATAAGTCCTTTGTGATCAGTGGTTATTAACCCTTTAAGGACCCAGCCATTTTTCACCTTAAGGCCATTTTTAGAAAATCTAATGTGTCACTTTATGTGGTAATAACTTTAAAACGCTCTTACTTATCCAGGCCATTCTGAGATTGTTTTCTCGTCACATATTGTACTTCATGACAGTGGTAAAATGGAGTCAAAATAAAATTTTTATTTATAAAAAAAATTCCAAATATACCAAAACATTTGAAAAATTAGCAAATTCTTATAATGGATAGTAATACCTCAAAAAATTGTTATTACTTTACATTCCCCATATGTCTACTTCATGTTTGGATCATTTTGAAAATTACATTTTATTTTTTGGGGAATTTAGAAGGCTTAGAAGTTTAGAAGCAAACCCCAATTTTTTCAGGACCAGTTTAGTTATGAAGTCACTTTCTGAGGCTTACATATTAGAAACCACCCATAAATCACCCTATTTTAGAAACTACACGCCTCAAGCTATTAAAAACTGATTTTACAAACTTTGTTAACCCTTTAGGTGCCCAACGAGAATTAAATAAAAATGGGAATGAAATTTCAACATTTCACATTTTTTTTGCAGATTTTAAATTATCTATTTTTTCTGCAACACATTAAGGGTTAACAGCCAAACAAAAACTGATGTATGGGTGCACAGCAGGCTTCAGAGTGGAAGGAGCACCATATGGCTTTTGGAGAACAGATTTAGCTGGAATGGCAATTGGGATCTTTGCCGCATATGAAGACACCCTGAGGTGGTCCTACAGTGGAAACCCCCAAAAAGTGACCCCATTCCAAAACGTACACCCCTCAAGGAATACTTCAAGATGTGTAGTGAGAACCTTGACCTCAAAGGTAATTCATGGAATTGTATATGAAAATGAAAAATGTTTTATTTTTTCCAGAAAAATTTACTTTAGGTCCATATTTTTCACTTTCACGAGGGGGAACTGGAGAAAATGCACCCCCTAATTTATTGCCTATTTTCTCCTGATTACAGCAATACCCCATATGTGCTTGTATACTGCTATATGGGCGTACCACAGGGGTCAGAAGGAAAGGTCACCAAATGGCTTCTTGAAGGCAGATTTCACCGGAATAATTGACAGGCGCCATCTTGCAATTGAACACACCCTGAGGTACACATAGAGTGGAAACCCCCAAAAAGTGACCCCATTCCAGAAACTAAACCCCTCAAGGAATATTTCAAGGTGTGTAGTGAGCACTTTGACCCACCAGGTGATTCACAGAATTAAGAAAAGCTTGGCTGTGAAAATGAAAAATAAAACAATTTTCCAGAAAAAGTTGCTTTACACTCACATTTTTCACTTTCACAAGGGGAAACAGGATAAAATGCACCACCACATTTTGTTCCCCATTTCCCCCATAATACGCGAAGACCCCATATGTGCTCAAAAAATTATGTATGGACGCATGGCAGGGCTCTAGAGTCAAACAGCTAAATATGGTTTTTGCAGGCCTGAATAAACAGACATGGATTTTAGCTGCCATGGTGCATTAAATAAATTCCCGAGGTCCCCAGAAATTAAAAACCCCAAGAATTGACCCTATTTCAGAAACAGCACCCCCGTACGAACCTTTTAAGGGGTGGAAAGGGCACTTTTGACATAACAGTTTTCTCACAGAAAAGAATATGTAGTGGTTGTTGGAAAGTGGATATGCAAGCGAGGTAGACTAAATCAGAGATAAAGTTGAAATATTACAGGGAGCATAAGGATGGAATTAAATCAATACTTCATGGATGAGTGGTATATTCTGAAACACTCTTGCATGCACAGGCCAGGTTTTTCAGGGCAGGTTTCGCAGTGGTAAATGGAGTCTTTCCTTATCCCCCTTTTGGAACACACCCTGCATCTTTTTTGGGTCCTTGCTGTCTGGGGGACTTGACCTGGAAAATGTTGCCCTGGTACAACACGGGCACCATAACTTCCTGAAGTACTGGGACCCTCCCAGGCTTGGGTTTGAAATATTAGGTCTTGATAGCCACCTTTTAGAACTGAAGGAAAGTTCCTCTGTGGCCTGCAGAATGAAATCGCATATACACATTGCACATGGCCATCTGTACGGCCAGCTTTTTGTACCACACTTTAGTTTTTTGTGTGGCACTGTAGAGATTCAGAAGTTGATCTGAAAGATCCATCCCTCCCATGTGCCTGTTATAGTCCAAGAACAGACTGGTTTAGGGACAGTGGCAGTGGTACCTCGTACAGGAGCAGGGAAACTGGCATTAGTGTGAATTTTGGTCAGTACAACGACGTCCCTTTTGTCCTTGTACTTAACCACCAGCATGTTATTCGGGAGGAGAGCCCTACTTTCACCCATTCTCAGTGGTTGCCCTACCAGGGATTTAGGGATTTTTGCGTACTGTGCCGCAAGCCACAGTACCTCTGGCAGTTAGGGACCCAGTGGCGTAGGTAGAAATAACTGGGACCCACAGCAAATTTTTTAATGGGGCCCCGCTCCCCCAGTAATTTTTTCACAACCCCTTCCTTTCATGCCACCCCCATTCCTGTGGCTAGTAAAGATCGCTCTTTCAGACCAGGCCCGGCAGCTGTTCCATCCGTGTTCTACACTGTCTATACTGTCACTGTATATCATTTCATTGTGTAATACTGTTGAGGGGGCCCTGAAAAAATATTTTAGTCCTCCTCCTCCTGGATGGGCCCCCTTCTGGGTCAGGGCCCCAAAGCAGCCGCTTCCCCTGCTTCCCCTATAGTTACGCCCCTGTAGGGACCTGAATACCACATAGAGGTGGCAACCTTTATCCAGCAGTGGGTACAGTAAGTCCCACACAATCTTCCCACTAACTCCTAGGATGGGGTGGTATTCTGGGGGTTCTACAAAGGAATCTTTCCCTTCATAAACGCGGAACTTGTGGGTGTACCCGGAGTTACTCTCACAAAGTTTGTATAACTTTATGCCATACTTTGCCCGTTTGCTAGGCAGGTACTGGTAGAATCTAATCCTCTCTTTGCCTCCCTTTGAACAGTAATACAGACTCATCTACACATACATTTTTATCGGGGTTGTACACTTCACCATACTTTGTGCTGAAGTGGCCAATGACAGGCTTAACTTTGAACAGACGGTCAAATGTTGGGTCGTTTTGGGGTGGACACTGTGCATTGTCATTGTAGTGTAGGAATTTCCGAATTGACTCAAATCGTTTCTGGGTCATGGTCTTACTGTAAATTGGAGTCTGGTAGAAAATGTCCGAACTCCAATATTGTCTAACGTTTGGCTTCTTTACTACGCCCATATGCAGCACAAGTCCCCAAAATGTCGTCATCTCTGCTGCACTTACTGGGGTCCAACCTTGAGGTCTAGCATATGACGTTGTGGGGTTCTTGGAAATAAATTGTTGGGTGTACAAGTTGGTTTGGGCCACCATCAAATTTACTAAATCTTCAGAGAAGATTTTGAAAAATACTCAGGAATTTTGGGCTGATAATTGTCAGGGGGAGGGATCCATGTGGGCTAACTCTGGGGGGCTGCCTCCTCTGCTACCCTGGGGCTCCTTCTAGAGGGTCCCTCATCAGCGGATGAGGATGATTATGGGGTAGAGGAAAGTGTCATCCTCTTCTCCCTCATTGGCAGACTCAGTATTGGAGGCAAGGATCTTCAGCTGAGTATACTCGTTGGGATGAATGGGACATTTTTATTTTATCGGGGTGTGACGTGTGAAATGTGTAAACCTTTATTTATTATCAGGGGTGTGTATGTAGTGTTTTCACACGTGAAGGGGCTTGTAATAAATTTGAAGTTAAGAAAATTTAATATAGAAGAAAAGTTGTAAAAAAAAAAAGTATTTGCGGCACAAAAAACCTTGCAGTGCAAACTGAGCAGACAAGATCAGTAACAGACACTACTGATCAGTGCTCAGTGGTTGCAAAATGCTTGTACGCAGATGGTGCGTTCGTGCAAAAACCTAAACTGACTCTAACTGAAACTTATATATATATCTAACTACAGTTCTTTTTTCACACCCAAAAAATAAATAAAAAACTCAAAAATGATGCTACTGAGGACACTACTGATCAGTGCTCTGCAGCATGTTTTTCTCTCTCTCTCTCTCAAAGTGGTGCAGAGCAAGCCACAAGCAGCACAAGTCCCAGCAAGCAGTACAAGTCCCAGCTAGCCACAAGCAGCACATAAAGGCACAGAACCTCTCTGCATGCAGTCACCAGCTAGAATGGCTGCATGCAGAGAAGTTCTGCCTCTTCCTGTGTAGCTATAGCGCTGCCATTGGCTGGAACATTGTTCCAGCTAATCGCAGTCTTGCCAGGGGACCCAAAACACTGGTGTCCCCTGCCTGACCTAGGAGGAGACCGGCGCTGACCAGTTCAGCACCTGCCACCTCCTAGCCCACCCTGATGACAGCTACCTGCGCTGCGATGTGACCGACACATTGATCGGCCAATCGCATCGCTTGGAGCTGTAGGGGGGCGGTGCAGCACCATGCTGCCATTACCCATCATGGCTGCCTGCTGGTAAGAGCCGGCATGGTGGCGCAATTCCCCCCCCCCCCAATCCTCCCCCAGAGCCCCGTGGACCTTGCGTCGTACATGTACGGCGCTGGTCCTTAAGTCACTTCTGGCTGCGCCGTACATGTACAGTGGAGGTCCTTAAGGGGTTAATGAATGAGGAACAATAAGGTAGTGGACATAATACCGTCTCCCAGTGGCTTGGGAGCCTTGATATCAACACTCATAGTATTTACACCATTAGGCCTCATGCATGGACGGGCAACATCCGTGCTGGCCGGGACGGATCGAGACCCAGTCAGCTTGAATAGGTCTGTGATCCGTCCGCACCGTAAAAAAAATAGAAGTTACTGGGTCTGCATCCATGATGCGGGGTCCGTGCCGTGTGCACGAGGCCTTATTGTGGCATAAAAACAAACAAAAAAAGCTAATTTTGGCTCATGCCATATTTGCAACTTTTCAGAAGTGGCGAAAAAAGGAGGTGGCACATTAATCTCCATTCACACCATATTTCAGACATGAATTTAGACAGAAATCTATGGCAGCCTCCAAGTCTGTTACACAGCCAATGGGAGGATGCGCCAAATTTATGACAGCCCTGTGCCTCAGCATAAATTTGGCGCAACCTCTAGTTGCTCAGGGGGAAACAAGACTGGCGATAAAAATGCCGGTTTTGATCAATGTCCCCACAAAATGTACTAAATACACTACCTGCCTCTCAAAGCAGCAACTCAGCATCAAACTCATTCATATAAACAAAGGGGGACATTTATTAAAGGGTTTCTGCAGTTTGTTTAAACTGATGATCTATCCTCTGGAAAGATCATCAGCATCTGATCAGCAGGGGTCCGACACCCGGGACTCCTGCTGATCAGCTGTTTGAGAAGGCAGCTGCGCTCCAGGAGCGCCGCAGCCTTCTCACTGTTTACCGCAGGCCCAGTGACGTCATTACTAGCATCAACTAGAGGGGGCTAAGCTCTGTTCACTTGAATGGAGCTTAGCCCCGCCCAGGCCAGTTGATACTAGTCGTGACGTCACTGGGCCTGTGGTAAACAGTGAGAAGGCCGTGGAGCTCCTGGAGCGCCGCTGCCTTCTCAAACAGCTGATCAGTGGAGGTCCCGGGTGTCAGATCCCCGCCGATCAGATGCTGATGATCTTTCCAAACAATGATCTTTAAACAAACTGCAGAAACCCTTTTAGACCATCATTTTTCACACTGTTCTGCCGGAGGAAGCTCTAAAGTTATGCATAGGTGCAAGCCTCTACACAAGTTTGGCACTTTGTCCAGCAGGCCATGTAACAGTCTTAACTCTACATTCGCTCCCATGCTGGCATAGAAAGTGATGACCCAGGCCTAATGATCCATCTGTTTCCCCACTAACACATGCCCCTTTTTCTCATCACTCTGGAAAAGTGTCATAAGTAGGGAAAAGTCACAGATTTGACCTAAAAAATGGTGTGCAACAATATCTGTGACTTTAACCTCTCAGGGACGCATGACGTACCGGTACGGCATGTTTCCCGAGTCCTTAAGGACCCATGACGTACCGGTACGTCATGGCTTTAATTCGCGATTACGGCGCCGCGGGGGTTAATCGGAATGGGACGCCGGCTGAAATCATTCAGCCGGCATCCTGTAATAGATCGCAGAAAACCGCAGGTCAATTCAGACCTGCGGTTTTCTGCGTTTCCGATCCATTCGGGTCTCCGGTGACCGGAAAAAGACTGTGATTACACACCACCAATCACAGTCCGTGCATTTGGAGAGACGGTGCTGGCCCTGGTGCTGAACGCCGCTGTCCAGGGTGCTGATTGGTGCAGGGGAGAGAGGCGTGAGATTCAAACTTCCTGCGCTCCTCTCTCCCCTCCTCTTCCTGTTCTGCACGAGCACCCGGCAGCACCATCCAGCACCAGCTGAGGGGCTGAGTCCCCCCTAATCGCCATCCATCACCCTCCTGCACCTATCGCCATCCAGGTAGGTTAGGGTCAGTGAGGGAGAGGCACCGTTAGGCAGGGAAAGAAGGGAAAAGTTAGGGGGGAAAAAAACTTTTACCCTAAACTTTCTTTGTTCCATCTTTCAGACCCCAGACCCCCCCCCCTGCCACTTGCCCCCCACCACCAGCCCCCCACCAGATACGGACCGGGAAAGAGCAGGCCGGAGTACCTCGGGAACTGGAGGCGCCCGGAACGTCCCTGGCCAACACTTTCCAGGTGTGGTCCCCCATACTGGAAAGAAGGGACGGACCCAAAAAAGATGCAGAGTGTGTCACAAGAGGGGCATATGGAAGGACACCACCACTCAATGTGACACGTGCCCAGATCATCCGGGCCTCTGCGTTATCGATTGCTTCAGGGAGTATCACACTTCCATGGAGTACTACATTTTTATAATCCCCAACAGTCCACTAGAGAACATAAAAAACTATGGCTCTCAGACTTTGGAGACACATAAACATTTTTTTCCCCCCAAAAAAATATTAGTTTTAGAGCAGGCATCCTCAAACTGCGACCCTCCAGATGTTGTAAAACTATAACTCCCAGCATGCCCAGACAACCTACAGCCATCAGCAGGGCATGGTGGGAATTGTAGTTTTACAACATCTGGAGGGCCGCAGTTTTTAGGATGCCTGCTTAGTGTCTCCAAAGTCTGAGAGCCATACATATTGGGCATCGTCGCGTGCGTAAAAGTCATCGCTATAAAAATAACAATTGACCAAACCCCTCGGATGAACAGCGTTAAAAATATTAAATAAAAACGGTGCCAAAACACCCATTTTTGGGCAAAATTTCCATTTGAATCCTTTTTTCCGGTAATAAAGCAAGGGTTAACAGCCAAACAAAGCTAAATATTTATTGCCCTGTTTCTGTAGTTTGCAGAAACACCCCATATGTGGTCGTAAATGGCTATATAGCCGCACGGCAGAGCATAGAACGAAGGGAACTTCATATGGTTTCTAAAAGGCAGATTTTGATGGACTGTTTTTTTTAAAACTATGTCCCATTAGAAGCCCCCCTGATGTAGCCTAGACTAGAAACTCCAAAAAAGTGACCCCATCTAAGAAACTACACCCCTCAAGGTATTCAAAAGTTACTTTACAAACTATGTTGACCCTTTAGGTGTTCCACAAAACTAAATTGCGAATATAGAAACAATTTTAGAATTTACATTTTTTGTTACATTGCCTCAAAAAAGAGTAATGTAGAGCAACCAAAAATCATATTTACCCCTAAAATAGTCCCAAAACAACAACCACCTTATCCAGTAGTTTCCTAGATGGGGTCACTTTTATGGAGTTTCTACTCTAGGGGTGCATCAGGGGGCTTGAAAGGGTACATGGTGTAAATAAACTAGTCCAGCAAAATCTGCCTTCCAAAAACCATATGGCGTTCCCCTTCTTCTATGTCCTGCCGTTTAGCCAAATAGTAGTTTACGACCACATATGGGGTGTTTCTGCAAACTACAGAATCAGGGCAACCCATTTTGAGTTTTGTTTGGCTGTTAACCCATTTTTTCCAGTAATAAAGGGTTAAAATGGAAAATTTTCCAAAAAATAGAAATGTCTAAATTGTTTCTCCATCTGCCATTAACTCTTGTGGAATACCTAAAGGGTTAACAAAGTTTGTAAACCCAGTTTTGAATACCTTGAGGGTTGTACTTTCTTAGATGGAGTCACTTTTTTGAAATTTCTATTCTAGGGGTGCAACAGGGGGCTTCAAATGGAACATGGTATAAACAAAACAGTCCTGCAAAATGTGCCTTGCAAAACCCATATGGTGTTCCCCTTCTTCTATGTCCTCCCGTTCGGCCAAACAGTAGTTTACGACCACATATGGGGTGTTTCTGCAAACTACAGAATCAGGGCAACCCATATTGAGTTTTGTTTGGCAGTTAACCCTTGTTTTATTCCTGGACAAAATGTATTATATTGGAAAATTTTCCAAAAAATAGAAATTTTGAAATTGTTTCTCCATCTGCTATTAACTCTTGTGGAACACCTAAAGGGTTAAAAAACGTTTGCAAACCCAGTTTTGAATACCTTGAGGGGTGTACTTTCTTAGATGGAGTCACTTTTTTGAAATTTGTATTCTAGGGGTGCAACAGGGGGCTTCAAATGGCACATGGTATAAACAAAACCAGTCCTGCAAAATCTGCCTTGCAAAACCCATATGGTGTTCCCCTCCATCTATGTCCTCCCGTTCAGCCAAACAGTAGTTTACAACCACATATGGGGTGTTTCTGCAAACTACAGAATGAGGGCAACCCATATTGAGTTTTGTTTGGCAGTTAACCCTTGGTTTATTCCTGGAAAAAATTGATTATATTGGAAAATTAAAAAAAAAATAGAAATTTCGAAATTGTTTCTCCATCTGCCATTAACTCTTGTGGAAGACCTAAAGGGTTAATAAAGTTTGAAAAAACTGTTTTGAATACCTTGAGGGGTGTAGTTTCTAGAATGGGAGGTTTCTATTATCTAAGCCTCACAATATGACTTCAAACCTGAACTGGTCCATAAAAAGTGGGATTTTGAAGATTTCTGAAAAATTTCAAAATTTGCTTCTAAACTTCTAAGCCTTGTAACATCCCCCAAAAATAAAATATCATTCCCAAAATGCTACAAACATGAAGTAGACATATGGGGAATGTAAAGTCATCACCATTTTTGGGGGTATTACTATGTATTACAGAAGTAGAGAAACTGAAACTTTGAAATTTGCAAATTTTTAAAAAATTTTGGTAAATATGGTATTTTTTTATGGAAAAAAAATAAACTTTTTTTACCCAATTTTAGCAGTGTCATGAAGTACAATATGTGACGAAAAAACAATCTCAGAACGGCCTGGGTAAGTCAAAGCGTTTTAAAGTTATCAGCACTTAAAGTGACACTGGTCAGATTTGCAAAAAAATGGCCAAGTCCTTAAGGTGAAATAGGGCTGAGTGAGTTCTTAAGGGGTTAATACACCACAATGAGTCATATGAGTTACTAATATCGCCAGGGGCATAACGATCACAGTTGCAGACTGTAAGACTGCGTCCCATCAGAGCACTCTTCTCATCTGCATCACGTGCGTTCCAGCCCAGTTAGTCAGGCTTCACCCATTTAATTTGTGAAAAGAAATTCTAGGAGGGCTGCTCCAGGGCCTGATAGATGTTGGAGTGAATGTGAAATGATTGTTCGGTGCCCAGCATGATGTACAGTGACAGTGCCTAGCCACATTACAGGTGAATGGAGACTGTGGCCAGTGGAAGGACACAACTAGGGCCCAGGATAGGCATATTAGTATGTGTGGGGGAGGGATATTATAACCAGAGAACAGGAGGTGTAACAATCACAGTCACAGAGGTTGCTACCAGGCACAGTGGGGGGGGGGGGGAGTTAGGGGGGGGCCCTGATCCAAAGTTTGCCCCAGGGCCCATAGAACTCTAGTTTTACATAAAAAATAAAAATAAAAAAAAGAGCATGGATCGCACATCTCCATGCTATGCAATGATCTATTATTGTTTCTCAGTGTAATTGCCTCATGCACACGGCCGCTGTTGTGGTCTGCATCCGAGCCGCATTTTTTGTGGCTCGGGTGCAGACCCATTTACTTCAATGGGGCCGGAAAAGATGCGGACAGCACGGGCACCGTCCGTGGGGTAGGCACACGGGGATCGCAGACCCATTCACTTGAATGGGTCCGCGATCCTTCTGTTCCGCAAAAATATAGAGCAAGTTCTATCTTTTTGCGGTGCGGAAGCACGGAATGGAACCCAGAAAGCACTCCGTAGTGTTCCGTTCTGTTCTTCCGCTCCGCATCTCTGGATTTGCGGACCCATTGAAATGAATGGGTCCACCTCTGTGATGAGGAATGACCACGGAACAGTGCCCGTATATTGCGGATCCGCAAATGCGGTCAGCAATACGGCAACAGGCATCACACGTTCTAGGTGCATTCACACGACAGTATAAATGGATCTGCATCCATTCCGCAATTTTGCGGAACAGATGCAGACCCATTAATTTCAATGGGGCCGCAAAATATGCGGATAGAACACGTGTGCTGTCGGCATCCGTTGTTCCATTCCGTGGCCCCACAAAAGAGATAGAGAGGACAAGTTTAGGCATTCTCTATATAGCGCTGGCCATGTGCGGTCCGCAAATTGCGGAATGCACACAGCCGGTATCCATGTTTTGCGGATCTGCAATTTGTGGACCGCAAAACACTTACGTTCGTGTGAATGCACCCTAAATAATAGTATACCAAGCCCTAATCTACATACTGTACACGAGGCATTAGTACACGTTTTGATCACTCACCACGCCAAGGTTGCTCCTCTGAGTGGGTATTTAATCTAAATTGATGCAGCACCACATGGCAGCCCCCACCCCCTCAATGCCACATCAGCAGGCGGAGCAACCCAGTCATTCAACAGCCCTCTTGGCACTGGGTAGTACCAACCCACAGGCACGGCAAAAAGGCCGGTGTCAGCAACCGCCATACCAGGGCAAGTGCCGGGGCCCACAGCTCCTGCGGGGGCCCACAACACAGCTGCCATAGGCCAGAAGCAATGAGCGCTTCCATCAATACAGATGGAAGTGCTCATTGCCAATAATGAGCGGCAAATTCGCAATATTTCATGAATATTTGGGCGAATATTCGTTATATATTTGCAAATTTGAGAATTCGTGATATATAGTCATTATTTTCTTGATTGTGAAAATTAGCAATCAAAAAATTTGTGATAAAAATTGGCGATCAACACTACTCTTATAAAGTCAAAGATAGTGCAGCCTTCTCATTGTCCCACAAGCAAGAAGCAGTGAGGGATCATGGGTTCAGATGAAGAAAAAATCTAGAATATTTGCGAATACGAATATATATAGCACTATATTCTATTTCATTGAGCCGCCAGCTCTTCAAAGCAGCAGCAGCATGATGTCTTCACACATCGTCCTGCTGATCTATATAGGAGGAAGAGCGGGGCAGGCTAGAAATCAGCCCTGCTGCTCCTACACAGCAGCGCAATGTATCACAGTATCCTGCTGATGGGGAGCGCAGGTCATGGAGGGAGCCAGGTTATTTTTTTTATTATTTTTTTTATTATTTTTTTTCACTTTCTATGAAGGGGCACATCTGGGCATAACCACTGTGAAGGGGGCACTGGGCACATATCTTAGCATATCCACTGTAAGAGGGCACATAACTTGGCATATCTACTGTGAAGGGGGCACATATCTTGGCATATCAACTGTGAGGGAGCACATAATTTTGGGATATCTACTGTGAAGGGGCACATATCTTGGCATATGTACTGTAAGGGTGCACATATCTTGGCATATCTACTGTGAGGGGGCTCATATCTTTGCATATTTACTCGACAATGTTGAATAAGCCACGGCACTCCAGAGGGATTCCAATCAATTTCTTTATTACACCTTGTGTAGCAACGTTTCAACCTGATGGGAGCTTGACAAAGACCATCAGGTTGAAACGTTGCTACACAAGGTGTAATAAAGAAATTGATTGGAATCCCTCTGGAGTGCCGTGGCTTATTCAACATTGTCTATTACGGAAATCCCAGGACCAGGATTTAATGCTACAGGCACCACCGCGTACTGGATCCGCTATAATAATAGTGAGTAGTGCTGGCCTATTTTTCTATCTGTGTTTGCATATTTACTGTGAGGGGGCACATATCGTGGCATATCAACTGTGAGGGAGCAAATATTTTTGAATATCTACTGTGAAGGGGGCACATATCTTGGCATATCAACTGTGAGGGAGCACATAATTTTGGGATATCTACTGTGAAGGGGCACATATCTTGGCATATGTACTGTAAGGGTGCACATATCTTGGTATATCTACTGTGAGGGGGCACATATCGTGGCATATCAACTGTGAGGGAGCAAATATTTTTGAATATCTACTGTGAAGGGGGCACATATCTTGGCATATGTACTGTGAGGGGGCACATATCTTGACATATCTACTGTGAGGGGGACACATATCCTTGCATATCTATGTGAGGGGGCACATATCTTGGCATATCTACTGTGAGGGGGCACACTGTTGTACCAAACTACAGTGAAGGTTGTACAATGAGAGCAAAACGACTGTAAGGGGGGGTGCCAGAGAAAGGACCCACCCCGGGTGCCAAACACGGTAGGCACGCCAATGAAGCAGGGAACTATTTGCTCCCCGCTCCACCATTGAGCCCCCAGAGTTCCACAGCAGCAGCAGCATGATGTCCTCACACATCGTCCTGCTGATCTATGTAGGAGGAGAAGCGGGGCATGCTGGGAATCAGCCCAGCTCCTCCTACACAGCAGCGCAATGTGTCAAAGTATTCTGCTGATGGAGAGCGCATCATGGGAGGAGCTAGGTTATTGTTTGTTTTTTTCACTTCCTGTGATGGGGGCACATCTGGGCATAACCACTGTGAAGGGGGCACTGGGCACATATCTTGGCATATCCATCGTAAGAGGGCACATATCTTGGCATATCTACTGTGAAGGGGGCACATATCTGTCACAGTCCCTCAGGTGACCGATGTCAGGAAATCAAGGAGATTGGCTGAGCGTGGAGAAATCTAACAGCCTCTTTGATTTCTCTTGATTCAGTAATAGGGTTAATGACCACTTCCCTTTTCTCAGCTGTTGCTCAGTGGTCATCACTTCTACCCTTTATAGTCTAACCCCACCCTTCTGACTATGCGGTTGATAGCTTTATTTGGGTTTGTCTGAGCTGGTGTGAGATCCTCTCTAGTGTTCCTGTTCTTCCATCTCTACAGAAGTTAAGTGTCACGTTTGTTTATATTTGTTATATTCCCTGTTGTTGTATCTGGGCCTGAGACAGAGACTTCCATTCATCCATCTGGGGAGGAATGGGTTGTCTCTGGTCCTATACTTATTCCAGGGCCTTATAGGGAAATGATGGCATAGGTATTCTTCTTATGAATATTCCTACCTTCAAGGTCTATTCATATTGATAGGTAGTCAGGGCCCTGATTAGGGTTGTCTAGGAGGTGATCTGTTTCTTCCCTAGTTTCCAGGCTCAGTTACTGTTCCGCTTCCCTCCTATGTTCAGTGTGGAGTTTTCCCCCACACTGATCGTGACATTATCAACTGCCACAAAAACCGCCATTTTGTTCAGGTCAGTGCAGTTATGGATCATATGCCTGTACTGGTCGAAAAGCTGTAGGGACTGTATTTGGAGGTAGCCTTACCTCCACGTGACAGTCTTATGGATTCAGAGACCACAGGCGGCTGATTCCGAATGTGGGTACCAGGTCTGGCTTACCTTGAGTCGGCTAAACGACTGAATCCAAGGCAGGCTAGATGGTCGCTGTTTTTCACCAGATTTAACTTCATTGTCACCTACCGCCCTGGAGTTAAGAATGTCAAGGCGGATACTTTGTCGTGCAGCTTTCCTGGGAGGGGGGTGATTCTAAAGATCCTAGTCCTATTTTGTCTGAAGGGGTAGTCATATCTGCCCTATATCCTGATCTTAAGGCTAAGATATTGGAGACCTGTTTGAATGTCATATAACTGTTAGATATATTGTGTTCACAGAAGCAGATAAGATTCATTATATGATGTGAGGTAAGTTCAATGACACAGCAGAAACAACAGAAAGTATAGCGTTAAACTGTTGTTGCTGGAAAGGAGTCTAGACCAATTACAGCCACCCTCACACACAGCAGGAGTATTTGCCTATCACAGCCAGCCTCACACACAGCCTGTGTGGGAAATTCCCTAGCAGGAGCTGCTAGAAATTATTATTCACCAGAGAGAGAAGCTGAACATACATTTACTCCACTAAGAGCTGTGTTTTATGCAAGCAGATAGGCCAAAATAGGTATTTTAAACAGTTATATAATATTCCTACTGTTTATATAGTGATTAGAACTGTATACTGAATCAGTTATATGTGTGTTTACTTACAGTCTCAGCAATTGCAAACTACAAAGTTCACAATCCAAATTAAAATTCCATATTGCAATCCAAATTGCATACAACCATATCAGATCATAACCAATCTGTAAATAGTTACTGCTAACTACATATTGCAAATTGCGACCAAATTCAGCAAGTGAACTATTAGTTAGACCTCAGATATACCTCTCAGAGAGATCATCATAAAGTGCTTAAATAACTTAAAGTGAGAGTACAGATACTCAAGAAAGAAATATGTCCACCATTTTTTGTTGAATGACGAGATTGAACAGTTGAACCACCATCTTATGCATACTGCCATTTTGTGATATCTTTTAAACACGTGTTATGAAAATGGACTATCTGCTGCGTAGGCGGCAGTGTTATATATGAAGAAAAGTTGAAGTTAATAAAGAAGTTATTTCAAGCATTTGGTGTGCTCTTTAAACATACTGTTTCCACAGAACGGCGCTACAGGAATTACAGAGTAAGGCCTCATGCACACGACCGTTGTGTGCATCCGTGGCCGTTGTGCCGTTTTCCTTTTTTTTTTCGCTGACCCATTGACTTTCAATGGGTCCGTGGAAAAATCGGAAAATGCATCGTTTGGCAGCCGCATCCGTGATCCGTTTTTCCTGGCCGTGAAAAAAATATGACCTGTCCTATTTTTTTCATGGCCAACGGTTCACGGACCCATTCAAGTCAATGGGTCCGTGAAAAAACACGGATGCACACAAGATTGTCATCCGCGTCCGTGATCCGTGTCCGTGATCCGTGTCCGTTTTTGCCTCATAGACTGTTTGGTTAGACTAAAAAGTCAGAGATATCAGAATTCTTCTAATGCCAGAGCGCAAAAGGCACTTCATAGTGCTGCACCTGCCACAGTGAAACTACTGCCCTCAGAGGGAGAATGGATAGTGCTCCTCAACTTGCACAGTAGAGAGCGCTTTAGAGCAGCAGAGCACCAGCATATACCACTGCGCAGCAACTGTTCCCTGAGCGAGCAAAGAAAGACACCTCAGCGGAGCTACCATAGAGGCCATAGAACGTGTGCATTAGTCAAACTGCAGCCAACTCTTAAAGTGGCAGAATAGCAAAGGCAAAATAGTCAGAGAAAGAGCGCCAACCCTCCTGCGATCCCTAGAGAGAGAAAGAGACGCATGGTGGGAGGCCAAAGTCCAGAGCTTCAGTGTCCGCACCGCTATCCACGAAGAGGCCACGTTCTGCAGCCAGCTAGTTCCCATCACTAGACCCAAAGCTTGCAGCAGCGTATCCAAGCCAGCACATCACAAGTCAGCGTATCCAAGCCAGCGCATCGCAAGACAGCGTATCTAAGCACAGATTATCGCAAGTCAGCACAGATTATCGCATCACATCAAGAAAAGACAAGCCTCCTTTAAGACTGACATTTGTTCCAGCAACCTACAGATCACAGTATCCTGCTCTTCAGAATAAGGTCAGAACTTTCCTTTATTACTTATCATTGCATATAGGCTTTGGTATAAAGAGACATTTTCGTGTTTAGGAAAAAAGTAAAACAAAGGACAGTTTGTATTACACGGACTCTAAAGTATTTAAAGTGAAAGTCATGTATTCCTTGCATCTATTGCTATTGCATTTAAACTGAAAGTCATTTATTTCTGCATTTGTCAGTATTGTATTTAAAGTGAAAGGTTCGTTAATATTCGTATTGATTGTTATAGCATTTAAAGTAAAATGTCTAAACCTGATATTACTATGCCACTGTTAGAGGATGCAAAGATAGATAGAGTAGAGGAAGAAGAGAAAAATAACCTATTCTGTGTTAGAAGAGTCTGATGCAGCATTAGTCTTACCTGAAACAAATATAGCCCAAACAGATTAACTAAAACATTCATCACGTGCCAGAAAACTGACCCCAAAGATGCTGGAAAATTTGGAGCAAGAAGCAGCATTAAAAGGAAAAAAGTTCACCAGAATGTATGAGAAGTGGAAATTATACATTAAAGGCATTCGTGGAAAGTTAAAACAAGAAAGTAGGGTGGTGCAAGTAGGCAGGGACAGGGGACCGGGTGGCAGCTCAAGGGGTGCATCTCCTCTCTATCTTGATTCCCGTGACTCTACTCGTGACACCCAGATTCACCAGGATGGTCTTGGTGGTGATCCTTGGATTCTTTTGAGCCTCTCTAACGATCCTCCTGGCCAGCACAGATGTCAGTTTTGGCTTCCGACCACGTCCTCTGACATTTTCCACAGTGCGGAACATCTTGTATTTTTTTCTCAAATGTAAATAAAAGCTGAGAAATGTTTTTTTTTTTCCACCATAATGCCTCTTGTACATTGTCTTATTATCTTTTGGGAGACACCTATGGCATTTCCTGTCCAAAAATTTTGCTGGTTGAATAAAAGTAACTTTAAGTCAAAATTTGCCAGGGGTATGAATAATTATGGGCAGCACTGTATATAAAATCATTTTTACACTCAATAAAACCACCCAGAGATATGGGACAGGTATATTGCGGACATGCTAGCGGCGATCTAGCCGTGCATGTCCGCAACTCTATATGGTAAAAAGATGTTGCAGAAGTGAGAGTACAGATACTCCAGAGAGAAATATATCCACCATTTTATGTTGAATGACAAGATTGAACAGTTGAACCACCATCTTATGCATACTGCCATTTTGTGATATATTTTCAACACGTGTTATGTACATGGACTATCTGCTGCGGAGGTGGCAATGTTATATATGAAGAAAAGTTGACGTTAATAAAGAAGTCATTTCAAGCATTTGGTGTGCTCTTTAAACCTACTGTTTCCACAGAACGGCGCTAGAGGAAGTACAGAGTAATAGACAGTCTGGTTAGACAAAAAAGTCAGCAATATCAGAATTCTTCTAATGCCACAGAACAAAAGGCACTTCATAGTGTTGCGCCTGCCACACACTCTACCCTTCTGACTATACAGTTGATAGCTTAATTTGGGTTTGGCTGAGCTGATGTGAGATCCTCTCTGGTGTTCCTGTTCTTTCGTCTCTACAGAAGTTAAGTGTTGTGTTTGTTTGTATTTGTTATATTCCCTGTTGTTGTATCTGAGCCTGAGACAGAGACTTCCATTCGTCCATCTGGCGAGGAATGGGTTGTCTCTGGTCCTATACATATTTCAGGGCCTAGGTATCCTGCTTATGAATATTCCTACCTTCAAGTTCTATTCATATTGATAGTTAGTCAGGGCCCGGATTAGGGTTCTCTAGGAGGTGACCTGTTTCTTCCCTAGTTTCCAGGCACAGTTACGGTTCCCCTTTCCTTCTGTGTTCAGTGTGGAGTTTTCCCCCCACAATGATCGTGACAATATCTTGGCATATTTTCTGTGAAGGGGGCACACATCTTGGCATATCAACTGTGAGGAGGCACATATGTTGGGATATCTACTGTGAAGGGGGAACATATCTTGGCATATGTACTGTGAGGGGGCACATATCTTGGCATATCTACTGTGAAGGGGGCACATATTTTGGCATATCTACTGTGAAGGGGGCACATATCTTGGCATATGTACTTTGAGGGGGCACGTATTTTGGGATATCTACTGTGAAGGGGCACATATCTTGGCATATCTACTGTGAGAGGGGCACATATATTGGCATATCCACTGTGAGGGGGCTCATATATTGGCATATCTACTGTGAGGGGGCACATATCTTGGCATATCTACTGTGAGGGGGCTCATATCTTGGCATATCTACTGTGAGGGGGGCACATATCTTGGCATATCTACTGTGAGGGGGCACATATCTTGGTATATCTACCGTGAAGGGGCACATATCTTGGCAGATCTACCGTGAGGGGGCACATATCTTGGCATATCTACTGTGAGGAGGCAAATATCTGTGAGTAGACCTGAGGGACTGAAACACTGTGTAGAAAATAAAAGTAGGCACATAAGGACTGACTCACATATATCCACTCTGTAGCATGCTCTGTGTAAAGTATTTAATCTATAATACATGCAGTTTCATTGCTGTAAGCGCCGTGCAAAATGCCACAATGGGTCCCACTGAGACGTTATCGCCCAAGGGCCCACATGACCCTGGAGCAGGTGTGGCAGGTGCAGCACTATGAAGTGCCTTTTGTGCTGTGGCATTAGAAGAATTTTGGTATCTCTGACTTTTAGTCTAACCAAACTGACTATTACTCTGTAATTCCTCTAGCGCAGTTCTATGGAAACAGTAGGTTTAAAGAGCACACCAAATGCTTCAAATAACTTCTTTATTAACTTCAACTTTTCTTCATATATAACACTGCCGCCTCCGCAGCAGATAGTCCATGTACAAAACACATGTTAGAAAGATATCACAAAAATGGCTATATTGGCTATATTTCTCTCTTCAGTATCTATACTCTCACTTTAAGTTATTAGTATGCAGCTATTAGTGACTATTTGCAGATTGGTTGAGTATGATCTGGTATGGTTGTAATTGTATGGTTTGTTAAGTAGTTCACAGTTTGCAACTGTAGCTAGCAATTTGTAGTTTGTAATTGCTGGAACTGTAAGTAAACACACATATAACTGGTTCAGTATACAGTTCTAATCAATATACTAACAACAGAAACATTATATAACTGTTTTAAATACCTATGTTGGCCTCTTGTTCCCATAAAACTCATCTCTCTGTGGAGTGAATGTCTCTTCAGCTCCTGTCTCTGATAAATAATTATTCTAGCAGCAGGAGCTGTCTGTGAGGCTGGCTGTGATTGGTGAAAACTCTTGGAGCTGTATGAGAAGCTGGCTGGCTGATTGGTCTAGACTTCTGTCCAGCAACAACAGATTAACACTATGCTTTCTGTTGTTTCTGCTGTGTCACTGAGCCTACCTTACATTACAAAATGAATCTTAAAGGCATATTATCTTTTTGAACACAAAATATAACAGTTATATGACATCCAAAACATGATGTCACAGTAAATAACTCTGCTTTTGTCTTTAACACATAAACATAGGAACTGTATTAAGGTTACTAGCAGGATTAGCTGTATACACATATAAGCCTATACTAGCAACCTATGACAGGTCTTATCTGGCCAGCTACAGCAGGCCCTGCACAGCACCATGTGAACAGATGTCAAGAGACAACTTTTTCATGTGGTCTCAGAAACTAAAACTCAGGCCTAATAGGAATTAATAAATCTTTCTGCAGTCTCTTACTAATTAAAATCACCTGGGGCAAATGGAAGGCGTGCTGGTACCATGGGAAAGAGACAAACACTGGTAAAACTTAAAAAACAAAAAGAGAAAAAAAGCATGGATCGCATATAGGGTTGCCACCTATCCCAAGAAAAAATATACCAGTCAAGTTAATCCACCCCCCAAAGAGTGTGTGGTTTAACACAGGGTCGCTATGTCATAATGTGGCTCTTAGAATAATTAGTGCCCCCCAGAATGGATAATGCCCCGCATTAGTGCCCCCGGTAATAGTAATGCCTCTATTAGTGCCCACCAGAATAATAATGCCCCCATTATTGCTCCCCCCAGAATTAATAATGTCCCAATTATTACCCCCAATAATTAATAATGCCCTCATTATTGCCCCCCAAAATAATGCCCCAATTAGTACCCCCACAGTTAATAATGCTACCATTAGCGCCACCAGAATTAATAATGCCCCCATTTGAACCCTCAAGAATTAATAGTGCCCCCATTAGTGCCCCCTGTAATAGTAATGCCCCCATTAGTGCCCCCCAGAATTAATAATGCCCCTAATAGTGCCCCCCAAAATTAATAGTGCCCCCGTTAGAGCCACCCAGTAATATAAGTGCCCCCCAGTAATAGTAATGCCCCCCTGATCTACTAATGCCCCCTCTGTGCAAAAAACAAACAAACGTACCTCGTCCATTTGATTAGGCCATGGTGAACACTCGCTGCTCACTGGAAGCTCAGGACAGGGTCTGCGCCCCAGCGTGATTACGTCTCGCAGGTCCTGTCCTGCACATCCAGTGAGCAGCGAGTGTTCACTGCGGTGCGATCAAATGGATGAAGAGAGTGCTTTTTTTAAAAAAATTTTACTTCTTAAGGCCCCTTTCACACAAGTGAATTTTCCGCGCAGGTGCAATGCGTGACGTGAACGCATTGCACCCGCACTGAATCCGGACCCATTCATTTATATGGGGCTGTGCACACGAGCGGTGATTTTCACGCATCACTTGTGCGTTGCGTGAAAATCGCAGCATGTTCTATATTCTGTGTTTTTCATGCAACGCATGCCCCATAGAAGTGAATGGGGCTGCGTGAAAATCTCAAGCATCCGCAATCAAGTGCGGATACGGTGCGATTTTCACGCGCGGTTGCTAGGAGACGATCGAGATGGGGACCTGATCATTATTATTTTCCCTTATAACATGGTTATAAGAGATAATAATAGCGCTCTTAATGCAGAATTCATAGTACTATAGGGCTGGAAGGGTTAAGAAAAAAAAATAAAAAATTTACTCACCTTAATCCACTTGTTCGCGCAGCCGGCATCTCTTCTGTCTTCTTCTTTGAGGAATAGGACCTTTGATGACGTCACTGCGTTCATCACATGGTCCGTCACATAATCCATCACCATGGTAAAAGATCATGTGACGGACCATGTGATGAGCGCAGTGATGTCATCAAAGGTCCTATTCCTCAAATAAGAAGACAGAAGAGTTGAATTATTTATTAATTTTTTTAACCCCTCCAGCCCTATTGTATTATTTTCCCTTATAACCATGTTATAAGGGGAAATAATACAATCTACACCGAACCCAAACCTGAACTTCTGTGAAGAAGTTCGGGTCTGGGTACCACATTCAGTTTTTTTTATCACGCGCGTGCAAAACACATTGCACCCACGCGATAAAAACTGAACAACGGAACGCAATCGCAGTCAAAACTGACTGCAATTGGGTACCTACTCACGCGGGTTTGCCGCAATGCATCCGGACCTTATCCGGACATGCTCGCCTGCAAGAGGCCTAACACAAGTGGGAGCTTCCACAATGGAAGCGCTCATTAGTAACAGCCCATATAGGAAAATACCAGGTGGCAACCCTAATCACACATCACCATGCTATGCATCGATCTATTATTGCTTCTTGGCACAATTCATATAATTTCTCAGCATAAATAATTGAATACCAAGCCCTAATCTACATACTGTACATGATGCATTAGCATACATTTTGATCAAAATGCATACCCACTCACCATGCCAAGATTGCTTCCATGAGTGGGTACCTACTCTAAATTGGTGCAGCACCACCAATATAAGCCATTACATTCTTGGTAATAGTATGCAGTCAGCCACTTTCACATCGTTAACATTTTGCATCAGTATTTGTCATCTAAAACCAGGAATGGAGCCAAGACAAAACATGTAATGGGAATATTTGTTATAATATTATTATTATCACTCCTGGTTTTTACTGCAGAAAAATACTTGAAAGTGGCCATAAACAGTTTTGTTTTCTCTTGGCAGGAGGTAAGATAGTTATACTGCACACTAAGTTAAAGGGGTTGTCCGGGTTCAGAGCTGAACCTGGACATATCCCCATTTTCACTCAGGCAGCCCCAATGACTTGAGCATCATGTTCATGGCCTGATGCTCTCCTTTGCCCTGTGCTAAATCGCGCAGGGCAAAGGCATTTTTAAGAGTTCCGATGACAAACCGGGCCCTCCATGGGGCTGCCAGGAAGCCCTGTGACGTCAGCGGCACTGATCAGAGGGCTTTAGCGCTGCCCTAGACAGTAAAACAGCTAGGGCAGCGGTAAATCCCGGCCATCATAGCCAGTGAGTCACCGAACACACTGCAGTGTGTTATGATAAACAAAAAAGCCTGTGCCCTGCGCGATCTAGCACAGGGCAAGGGAGCACATCAGAGCATGAGATGCTCCGATGCTAGCCTCAGGGGGGCTGTCTGGGTGAAAATAAGGGTATGTCCGGGTTCAGCTTTGAATGTTTTATGAAGCTGGACTGCTGATCAAACAAGCACAATATTGATGCTGTCTACATACCTTAGGGCCCCTTTCAGACTCGCAGCTTGACTATAGGTCACATAGACTTATATTGATTTATGATGCTATGTAACCCTTACAGTTCTGGAATGTATTGTATAACACTGACAGCATTATGTTTAGTGTTATCCAATACATTCCAGAACCTATTGCCGCTGCCATGTTGACAGCTAGCAGGTAAACATTGAAGAGAAAGCCGGAGTCGCAGGAGAGCTCTGTTCTCAACAAACAGCTGATGAGTGGAGGTGACAGGAGTCGTGCCGCCAATCTGATAGATGACATATCCTGACGTTAGGTCATCCATATAGGAAACTGTCAAATCCCTTTAAAGAAGACCTTTAATCAGTTTAGCCCTAGTCTAATTATGGTCTTACGTTTTAGGGCAGCCCCCACTGATGCCATGGCACTTTTTTTCCCCCAAAGACTCCCCCGTTCGTGCACTGTTGGCTCCGTTGATTTTGTCGCCTTATATTATAATGAGCCGACTCGGTTATACTAGGCAGAGACTCGCAGTTTCGCTGGGGGCGGTTCTCTTCTCCCTGGCTGTGAGTGCATCCAATCAGAGCGCACCGCTCTTAGCCAGGGAGAATGAACTCCTCCCTCCTCCCTGTTTTAACAACTAAATTCCCTTCTACAGGAAAGATTATTTTTAATAGCTATAAAAATACATATTTGGGACTGATGCAAGTATAATGACTCCTAGAATAAAGAAAACAGTGAAAAAAATTGGGGACTGATGCAAGTATAATGACTCCTAGAATAAAGAAAACAGTGAAAAAATGCAAAAAGCAATAGAAGAAATTGCTGGTGTTTTTTTTTTCATCTCCCAAACCAAAAAATTCAATATTAATAAATTATTTGTATTCTGTACCCCAAAAACAGTGCCGCTAAAGAATGCAAACCGGCTCACAAAAACCCTCATACATACCGTTATGTGTAAATCATGTTTTTATTTTGCAAAAGTTCTAAAATATGAAAACTATGGGGGTCATTTAATAAAACTGGTGAAAAGTAGAACTGGCTTAGTTGCCTATAGCAACCAATCAAATTCCAACTTTTCATTTTCCAAAGGAGCTGGCAAAAATGGAAAGGTGGAATCTGATTGGTTGTTATGGGCAACTAAGCCAGTTTTACCTTACACCAGTTTGCTAATAGTGTTGATCACGAATATTCGAATTGCGAATTTTAATCGCAAATATCGGCACTTCGAGAATTCGCGAATATTTTGAATATCGCAAAATATATTCGTAATTGCGAATATTCGATTTTTGTGAAAATACCAGGTCATGCGAATTTTTATGCGAATTTGCAATCAAGAAAATAATGCCTGGAGATCATGAATTCGCGAATTCACGAATATATGGCGAATATTCGTCCAAAATATTCGCGAAATATCGCGAATTTGAATATTGCCCCTGCCGCTCATCACTTTTTGCTAAATGAGCCCATATACTTATTTGCAATTGCAATTTTTGTACCATCCTACAGAGCAGCTGCGGTAAACCCTCACACATCTACATTAATGTGGAAATAAAAAGTTATGGCTTTTGGAATAAATAAATAAAAATAGCTAGGTCCGTAACACCCAGTATGATGGTCCTTAAAGGGGTTATCCAACATATAAACAGCCCCACAATGCCCGGGCCCTTCCTATGGAAGATACTCAGGCCCCTTCCACACGAGCGAGTTTTCCGCGCGGGTGCAATGCGTTTTCTGCACTGAATCCTGACCCATTCATTTCAACAGGTTTGTGTACATGAGCGTTGTTTTTCACGCATGCGTGAAAATCGCAGCATGTTCTATAGTCTGTGTTTTTCACGCAGCCTTGGCCCCATAGAAGTGAATAGGGCTGTGTGAAAAATGCATTACATACACAAGCAAGTGCGGGTGCGATGCTTTTTTCACTGATTGGTGCTAAGAGATGTTATTTGTAAACCTTCAGTTTTTTTATCACGCGCATGAAAAACACATCAAAACGCATTGCACCTGCGCGGAAGTGAACGGAATCGCAGACAAAACTGACTGAACTTGCTTGCAAAATAGTGCTAGTTTCACTGAACGCACCCTGAACGCATCCGGACCTAATCCATGACAGATTAGGTCCGGATGTGTTCAGGATGCATTCAGTGAAATTCGCTCGTGTGATAGGGGCCTTAGGCCTCTTTCACATGGGCGTCATATTTTTGGCCCGGGTAAGAGGTGGGTGCGTTGCGGAACACGCGCGATTTTTCCGCGCGAGTGCAAAACATTGTAATGTGTTTTGTACGCCTGTGAGAAAAATCACGCATGTTTGGTACCCAAACCCGAACTTCCTCACAGAAGTTCGGGCTTTGGATTGATGTTCTGAAGATTGTATTATTTTCCCTTATAACATGGGTCTCCTCTTGATCACGTAGTTCCCGGTCTCTTCTTTACTTCTTTAATGATGAACTACCGGCTAGGACGTGGTGATGGACCATGTGATTGGAGCATGTGATCTAACATCAACACAGGTCCTTTAGCCCACAGCTCATCATTAAAGAAGTAAAGAAGAGACCGGGAACTACGCGATCAAGAGGAGAAGGTGAGTTAATTTTTTAATTTTTTTTAACCTTCAATTGATCACCTACTAAGCATTCTGTATTCAGAATGCTATTATTTTCCCTTATAACCATGTTATAAGGGGAAATAATACAGTGAATAGACTGTCACCTAGCAACCATGCGTGAAAATCGCACCGCATCCACACTTGCTTGCGGATGTTTGCGATTTTCACACAACCCCATTCATTTCTATGGGGCCTGCGTTACGTGAAAAACGCAGAATATAGAACATGCTGCGATTTTGACGCAATGCATAAGTGATGCGTGAAAATCACCGCTCATGTGAACAGCCCCATAGAAATTAATGGGTCCGGATTCAGTGCGGGTGGAATGCGCTCAACTCGCGCATCGCACCCGCGTGGAATACTCGCCCATGTGAAAGAGGCCTTGGGCCGCTTTCACACGAGTGTGACAGATTAGGTCCGGATGCGTTCAGGGTGCGTTCAGTGAAACCCACACCATTTTGCAAGCAAGTTCAGTCAGTTTTGGCTGTGATTGCGTTCAGTTGTTCAGTTTTTTCTGCGCGGGTGCAATGCGTTTTCATGCGTTTTCATGCGCGTGATAAAAAACTGAAGGTTTACAAACAACATCTCTTAGCAACCATCAGTGAAAAGCGCATTGCATCCGCACTTGCTTGCAGATGCAATGCGTTTTTCACTGAAGAGCCATTCACTTCTATGGCCCTTTTCACACGGGCGAGTATTCCGCACAGGTGCAATGCATGAGTTGAAGGCATTGCACCCGCACTGAATCCGGACCAATTCATTTTTATGGGGCTGTGCACACAAGCAGTGATTTTCACGCATCACTTGTGCGTTGCGTGAAAATCGCAGAATTCTCTATATTCAGCGTTTTTCACGCAACGCAGGCCCCAAAGAAGTGATCAGGGCCGCGTGAAAATCGCAAGCAAGTGCGGATGCGGTGCGATTTTTACGCATGGTTGCTAGGTGACGATCGGACTGGGGACCCAATATGTATTAATAGCATTCTGAATACAGAATGCATAGTACAATAGTGATGGAGGGGTTAAAAATAATAATAAATTAACTCACCGAGTCCACTTGATCGCCTAGTTGCGGATCTCTGTCTTCTTCTGTAATCTTGAGCTGCCGGCTAAGGACCTGTGGTGATGTCACATCACATGATCCAATCACATGGTCCCTCACCATGGTGATGAACCATGTGGTTGGACCATGTGATGAGCACAGTGACGTCATCAAAGGTCCTATTCCTGTGCACAGCAAAGAAGAAGACAGAAGAGAAGCCGGGCTGCGCGATCAAGTGGATTAAGGTGAGTTAAATTATTCTTTTTAACCTCTCCAGCATTATTGTACTATGCATTCTGTATTAAGAACGCTATTATTTTCCCTTATAACCATGTTATAAGGGAAAATAATACAATCTACAGAACACCTAACCCAAACCCGAACTTCTGTGAAGAAGTTTGGGTTTGGGTTCCAAACATGCCGATTTTTTCTTACGCGCGTGCAAAACGCATTACAATATTTTGCACTCGCGCTGAAAATTTTTCCCGCAACGCACCTGCATCTTATCCGAGCAAAAAACATGACACCCGTGTGAAAGAGGCCTATGGGGCCAGGGCTGCTCCCCCCACTCATCGCTGGACCTCTGAGCGCTAACACAATTTTCTAGTGGTGGCACTAAGCAGCAACAATTTGAATCCTGAATGCTGTCTTTTTTTCAACTTTGTAGGTAGATTGTTTACTATCTTCCCTAAGGCCCCTTTCACACAGGCATTGCGTTCAGGGAAAATGGTGCGATTTTGACACTAAAACAAGTCAGTTTTCACTGCGATTGCGTTCCATGTTTGCGTTTTGCACGCACGTGAGAAAAATCGGCATGTTTGGTACCCAAACCCGAACCCGGACTTCTTCACAGAAGTTTGGGTTAGGTGTTGTGTAGATTGTATTATTTTCCCGAAAATAATAGCATTCTTAATACAGAATGCATAGTACAATAGGGCTGGAGGGGTTAAAAATAAATAAATAATAATTTAACTCACCTTAATCCACTTGTTTAACTCCACCTTAATCCACCATGTTATAAGGGAAAATAATAATGATCGGGTCCCCATCCCGATCGTCTCCTAGCAACCATGCGTGAAAATCGCACCGCATCCGCACGCGATTTTCAGGCAGCCCCATTCAATTCTATGGGGCCTGCATTGCCTTAAAAAACGCTGAATATAGAACATGCTGCGATTCTTACACAACGCACAAGTCATGCGTGAAAATCACCGCTCATGTGCACAGCCCCATAGAAATGAATGGGTCCGGATTCAATACAGGTGCAATGCGTTCAGTTTTTTATCACGCGCGTGAAAAAAGCCTCAAAACGCATTACACCCCCGCAGAAAAAACTGAACAACTGAATGTAATCGCAGACAAAACTAACTGAACTTACTTGCAAAGTGGTGCGAGTTTCACTGAATGCACCCTGAACGCATCCGGCCCCAATCCGCAACGCCCATGTGAAAGGGGCCTTAAGGATCTTTACTTGTCATTATAAGGAAAGATAGTAACCAATCTATCTATAAAGTTGCAAAAAAGACAGCATTCAGGATTCAAATTGTTGCTGCTTACAACACATGCTGCAATGTGTGCCACTAGAAAATTGTGTTAGCGTCCAGAGGTCGTATTTCTTAAAGATGCAACACATTTTCCTTACATGTTCCCTACATGTTATAAAGTGGAGACCACATACCTTGGTTTTCAACACATGCAGCTCTGTCTGTGCAACCAAAATGAAAATTCACGCCTTTCAGCTTTCTTGCCAGCGTGTGTTACCTCTAACTAAAGTGAACTTTGTTTTCTTAGATGGAATTTGCTCTCTCTCCGGCTGGCATAATTTACTGAATCACATTTCCAGAAGGCATTTTCCTTAGTTCACATTCATCCCTCTGTTTACTGCATACTACAACAAACAGGGACATGGAAAGTGACTCCAAGTAATGGGAACAAAATTCTATGTACATTTATTATTTTTTAAATATACACTACCTGTTCAAAAAATAAGTCGCCACCTGGATTTAACTAAGCAAATAGTTTTGAGCCTCCTATTCAATAATTACTGCATGGGCGATTATCTTTCAGCTGGCAATAAGTTATTTAAGCCCAACTGGTGCAATGAGGTGCTTCTCATTTCTTAAACAACTATGTCGAGAAGACACATCTTGTGGTCGTGAAAAAGATGTTAGTCTGTTTGAGAAGGGTCAAATAATTGGCATGCATCAGGCAGAGAAAACATCTAAGGCCTCTTTCACACGAGCGTGTCCGGATAAGGTCTGGATGCGTTGCGGCAAACCCGCGTGAGTAGGTACCCAATTGCAGTCAGTTTTGACAGCGATTGCGTTCCGTTGTTCAGTTTTTATCGCGCGGGTGCATTGCGTTTTGCACGCACGTGATAAAAAAACTGAATGTGGTACCCAGACCTGAACTTCTTCACAGAAGTTCAGATTTGGGTTCAAGGTTGTGTAGATTGTATTATTTTCCCTTATAACATGGTTATAAGGGAAAATAATAGCATTCTGAATGCAGAATGCTTAGTACAATAGGGCTGGAGGGGTAATAATTAATAAATAATAATTTAACTCACCTTAATCCACTTGTTCGCGCAGCCCGTCATCTCTTCTGTCTTGTTCTGTGAGGAATAGGACCTTTGATGACGTCACTACGTTCACCACATGGTCCGTCACATGATCCATCACCATGGTAACAGATCATGTGACGGACCATGTGATGAGCGTAGTGACGTCATCAAAGGTCCTATCCCTCACAGAACAAGACAGAAGAGATGCTGACTGCGCAAACAAGTGGATTAAGGTGAGTTAAAATATTTTTTATTTTTTTTAACCCCTCCAGCCCTATTGTACTATGCATTCTGTATTCAGAATGCAATTATTTTCCCTTATAACCATGTTATAAGGGAAAATAATAAAGATCGTGTCTCTATCCCGATCATCTCCTAGCAACCGTGTGTGAAAATCGCACTGCATCCGCACTTGCTTGCGTTGCGTGAAAAACGCACAAAATAGAGCTTGCTGTGATTTTCACGCAGCGCACAAGTGATGCGTGAAAATCAACGCTCATGTGCACAGCCCCATAGAAATGAATGGGTTCGGATTCAGTGCGGGTGCAATGCGTTTAACTCACGCATTGCATCCGTGCGGAAAACTTGCCTGTGTGAAAGGGGCCTAAGGAGATTACAGAAACTACAAAAATTAGGTTAAGAACTGTCCAACGCATTATTAAAAACTGGAAGGATAGTGGGGACCCATCGTATTCGAGGAAGAAATGTGGCAGGAAAAAAATCCTGAATGATCGTGATCGGCGATCACTTAAACGTTTGGTGAAATCAAATCGAAGAAAAACAACAGTAGAACCCAGGGCTATGTTTAATAGTGAAAGTAAGAACATTTCCACACGCACAATGCGAAGGGAACTCAAGGGATTGGGACTCAACAGCTGTGTAGCCATAAGAAAACCACTAATCAGTGAGGCAAACCATAAAAAAGGGCTTCAATTTTCTAGGGAGCATAAAGATTGGACTCTGGAGCAATGGAAGAAGGTCATGTGGTCTGAGTCAAGATTTACCCTGTTCCAGAGTGATGGGCGCATCGGGGTAAGAAGAGAGGCAGATTATCCCAGACCCATACTGGTGAAATTTTTATTATCTAAGGATCGAGATGAAATATTATTTGATGCAAGAACCTCGGAAAAATATTATATACAGGGGGCAAAGATCAAACTTTTCCAGATTACTCATTTAGTACTAATGCGCAAAGAAGAGAATACATGTCGGTCAAAAAAAGATTAAGGGAGGCAGGCATAAAGTATAGCTTACTGTTTCCGGCGAAATTAAGGGTGGAATATAAAGGCAAGACCTCTTTTTTTCAGACTCCGGAGGAAGTTAGTGAATGGGCGGATGGAGAGGGTCTTTGAGGCTGGTGGGGGGGGGGGGGTGATAGGAGTCACGCTAAGTTATGGAGTCGCCCGGACTGCTGGCCAGCAGAAGGGGGGACTATATTGAGGGGAGGGCACATATGGGGGGGTGGGGACGTGGAGATTTTTATTTTTTTTTTTTTTTTTTTTTTTCTTTCCCCTCCCCTTCTGTTAGATGGTTAGGATCCTTTCGCTGAATGTGAGGGGGCTCCGTGAGAAGGTTAAAAGATATGCTATCCTTGAGTGGATGAAGAGGTTTCTGCCAGCCATCATCTGCCTCCAGGAGACACATTTGGATAAGGAATCAGTAAGATGGTTAGAGAGGGGATGGGTAGTGGCGGCATATCATTCTGTATATACCACCTACTCCAGAGGGGTCTCAATTTTGGTACATAATAAGATTAAGTTAGAATTTTTGGCACGTGAGGCCGACGACTATGGCAGATATCTCTTTTTATATTGTTATTTAGAAGGGATTAAAACTGTAATTGCAAATATATATATTCCACCACCATATAAACCAGATGTTCTGTATCAATTGTATAGATTTATGTTAAATAAACAGGAATGTATATTGATTGCGGTAGGTGATTATAATGCGGTTATGGATCCACTCAGGGATAGGACATCTAACAGGGGGGGAGGAGTACAAAATGTAGACATATGTAAGGTAGCCCATGAATTCAATTGGGTAGATGTTTGGAGGGTTCAACACCCGGATGAAATTAGATATTCTTGTTATTCAAAAACACACCAAACTTGGTCGAGAATAGATATGACCTTTGGAAATAAAAATTTAATGTCCCAAAATAGGATCACGACAAAATATATACCTATGGCTCTGTCAGACCATAATGCAATGGTAGTTGAGCTAGATTTGAACAAGGATAATACTCTGTCGGTGTTTAAGTTCAACTCTCATTGGCTGCCATTGATTTCAGATACAGAGAGTATAACTGAGGAATTAAAAACTTTTTTTATGGAAAATAACGGTTCTGCCGGTAGACTTGTGGTTTGGGACACTTTCAAGGCTTTTTTGAGGGGAGTTTTGTTTAAAAGGGTAAATTACTGGAAAAAAAGAACTAGAGAGAATGGGAAGGTATTGGAGAAAAAACTGCAAGAGGCAGGAATGGCAAGTATGAGAAATCCTACTGCATTAAATAAGAGAGTCTGGGAGGAAGAACAGGAAAAGATGAAGATATATCAATTAGAGAAAAGCAGGAAAGAATTGCTCTTTCAAGGCATCCAACTAGCCTCGGAGGGTGAAAAGGTTGGTAAAATATTAGCAAATATAGTGAGAAATCAAAAAGGGAAATCATGGATAGGTGCAATCAAAGATAAAACGGGTAAACTAATCACCACACCCGAAGGTATTAAAAAAGTGTTTTGGGAGCACTTCTTAGAGCTGTATAAGTCCAGGGTACAATACTCAAAACAAGAGCTAGATTTTTACTTGGATGAGATTGCCTTTAGTAGGATATCTAAATCCCAAAAAGAATATTTGGAAAAAGAAATAACGGTGGCAGAAATAAATCTAGCTCTGGGGAAGGTTAAATCCGAGAAAGCACCGGGCGGGGACGGGCTCCCCTTTGAAATATATAAAACCTTTTCCCAGGTTTTGGTACAAGAATTAAAGACAACATTGGATGAAGCTCAAAAATTGGGTGACCTACCGAATTCTATGAAGGAAGCAATTATCACACTAATCCCAAAAAAAGGAAAAGAACCAACAGATCCCGGTTCATACAGGCCAATATCCCTGTTGAACACGGATGTTAAAATTCTCGCAAAAGTCCTAGCTGACAGGCTTTCAAGGGTCATTAAAGTAATAATAAATAAAGATCAGACAATATACCGGGTAGAACAATATACTCCAATATAAGAAGGCTATTCCTCAATATTGAAGCCAACAGATTGGATGCAGGGGAGAAAGCGATACTCTCACTGGATGCCCAAAAGGCATTTGATTGTATTGAATGGGAGTATTTATGGGTAGTATTGAGGAGAATTGGTATAGGGGAAGGATTTATAGGGTGGATTCAGTTAATATATCTAAATCCCAGGGCTAGAGTGGTGGTGGATGGGAGCTTGTCCCTGCCTTTTGCCCTATTTCGGGGCACTAGGCAGGGATGCCCTCTCTCCCCACTGCTATTTGCCATTGCAATTGAACCCTTGGCAACCATAATAAGAAATGACAAGGAGATTAAAAGTTTTCAATACGCGGGTGGAGAAGAAAAATTGTTAATGTATGCGGACGATATATTACTTTTTTTGCAAAACACTGGGGACCAGTTTAATAGAGTGATAGAGATAATAGATAAGTTTGGGTTCTTTTCTGGTCTAAAGATAAATTGGGGGAAATCACATATGTTATTATTAGGAGATAGACAATTACAGGGAGATACACGGGTGCATGTTCTCAAAAAACATGAAAATTTTAAATATCTCGGCATACAAATCTCCGGAAACATAGAAGAATATGAAAAACTAAATGTCCTTCCCTTAGTAAAAGAACTAAGAACGAAAATACACATATGGAAAAGACTGCCAATGTCAATCCAAGGTAGGGTAAATCTAATAAAAATGGTCCTTCTCCCAAAGATACTTTATGTGCTTCAAAACGCTCCAGTGGGAATACCGCAGACTACCTTCAAACTATTTGATAGACTAATGGGGGACTTTATTTGGAAGGGTGCGATCCCTCGAATAAAGAAGGAAGTCCTTCAGCTTCCAGTGCAGGAGGGAGGATTAGCGGTCCCCAATTTGTTTCTGTACTATTTAATAACTCAATATGGGAATATAAAGGGTAGTTTAGATAGTCAAGTGGGTAGGCAAGAATTAAATAGATGGGGTTGGAAAGAGGGAGGAAATCACTTAGAGGTGTTGGAGTCCGGTTTTTTGGGCAAAAAAAATTCTGATAATAGGATACTAAATCTAATAGAACACGTATGGGGGGAAATTAAAAAGATATTGGAGATTAAAGGGTTTTTGAAATACACACCGATATGGAAAAATCTTTATTTAAAAGAATTAGAAACAATAAGGGACTATATAGACTGGGGAAAAAAAGGAATGATATATTTAGACCAGATCTTCGAGGAAGATAAGCTGAAGGACTTTAATACAATGGTGCTGGAATTTGGGATCCCCCATACTGATACTTATAAATATCTTCAACTCAGGAATGCATTGCGGATAGTGGTACAGGAGGACAGGTACAGGAGGGAAAAATCAGACAGGTTGGATAAGTTTACTACAGTAGGGGAAGGAGGAGGAACAACCGCAAGGAGATATAGGCTTTTGATGGAAGGTAAGAGAAAAACGATCACAATGCTTGCTGTAGGAAAATGGGAGAAGGATCTAGACTCCCTTACAGAAGATAATTGGAGAGATGCTCTCAAAAATTATGCGACAATCTCGGATAGGGGCTCACATAAAATCTCACAATTCTTTATAGTGCACAGACTACACCGATCTCCATGGATGTTGAAAAGAATGGGAGTGAAAGCAACAGATAAGTGTCCAAAATGCTGGGAGGAGAGAGCTGACTTAATACATTGCTTTTGGAGATGTCCCAAGCTCCATAGATATTGGACAGAAATAATTGAAACCGTTTTTTTGCTTTTGAAGGTTCGGCTGCCCAGGGATCCAATAATTTGTATCCTAGGGGCAACTGAACATTTGAAGCTAAATAAAAAAATACGACTGGTTCTGAATAAAGTATTATTCCAGGCCAGATTACTTATACTAAGGAAATGGATAAAAGTAGATTTACCGACGGTGGGACAGTGGAGAAAAATGATAGATAACTTAATTAAAGAAGAACGAGTGATGAAGAATCACAAAAAAAGGTCATTAAATCTCGACCAGGTATGGAAAAATTGGCTGCTTTAGTGTTGGAGGTGTTTAATTTTTATTTATTTTTTTTATTTTTTTTATTTTCCGCGTCCCCACGTGGAGGGTGGGGGGGGAGGAGGGAGGGGAAGGGAAAAGAAAAGGAAAAAGAATTGTAACTATTATGTTTAGTGTTAGAATAATGTGCTTTCTCCATTTTTATGGATTTGTTCTTTATGTGAAATTCAAATAAAAAATTATTTAATAAAAAAAAAAAAAGAAGAGAGGCAGATGAAGTGATGCACCCATCATGCCTAGTTCCTACTGTACAAGCCTGTGGGGGCAGTGCTATGATCTGGGGTTGCTGCAGTTGGTCAGGCCTAGGTTCAGCAACAGTATGTGCTCCAAGAATGAGGTCAGCTGACTACCTGAAAATACTGAATTACCAGGTTATTCCATCAATGGATTTTTTCTTCCCTGATAGCACGGGCATATTCCAAGATGACAATGCCAGGATTCATCGGGCTCAAACTGTGGAGGATGGTTCAGGAGCATGAGACATCATTTTCACATATGGATTGGCCACCACAGAGTCCAGACCCTAACCCCATTGAGAGTCTTTGGGATGTGCTGGAGAAGGCTTTGCGCAGCAGTCAGACTCTACCATCATCAATGCCAGATCTTAGTGAAAAATTAATGCAACACTGGATGGGAATAAATGTTGTGACATTGCAGAAGCTGATTGAAACAATGCCACAGCGAATGTGTGCCGTAATCAAAGCTAAAGGCTTTTTTCTGGTGGCGACTTTTTTTTTTTGGACAGGCAGTGTACATTATCAGCCAGAGCTATTTATTTCTAAATTATAAGATTCAGACTTATGACATCAGTGGGAGCTTGGGAGCTTCCAGCAGATTCTTATTTATTTAAAGGGGTGGTCCAGCAGTATTACATTTTTTTTTCAGGCTCACCTAAGGTTTAAATAAAAATTAAAAAAATGCCATAGTCGTCCTCATCAATCCCCAACGACAGCTGTTCTGACACTTCTCTGGTCCCTGCTGTTTACATTACTATTCCTAGCTGGACATGTAAGAAATGCCAGGAAGGGCCCACTCAGACAAAAACTGGCTGATTTGGGTTACTGTGATGACCAATGATTGGCTGAGCATGTATCTGCAGGAATTTCTTCCATGTCAATCTGGGACCTGGAAGTGGAGAGCAGTGGTGACTGGATCAGCATCAGAATGGCAGCGTCGGAAGGATTAGTCAGGGTTAGTATGTTTTTTTTTTTTAACCCACTGTGCGCCATATTTAACCCCTTAGTGACCAAGCCTGTTTGGGCCTTTATGACCAAGCGTTTTTCTTCCTTTTTTCATGGTCTCGTTCCAAGAGCTATAACTTTTTTATTTTTTCGTCTATATAGCTTTATGAGGGCTTGTTTTTTACGGGACAAGTTGTAGTTTTTATTGGCACCATTTTGGGGTACACATAACTTTCTGATTAACTTTTATTAACTCTTTCTGGGAGGGAGATGGGGGAAAATAGCAATACTGCCACTGCGTTTTTACATTATAAATTTTACTGGCGTTCATTTTTCGGTACAAATAACATAATATCTTTATTCTCTGGGTCAGTACGATTATAGTGATACCAAATACTTATAATTTTTTTTTTACGTTTTACTACTTTTTTTTCCAATAAAACCCCTTTTATTAACCAAAAAAATGATTTTGCATTGCCACTTCACAAGACCCATAACTTTTTTTTTTCTTTTTCTATGGAGTTGTGTGAGTGCTTGATTTTTGAGGGACAACTTGTATTTTTCATTGGTATCATTTTGGAGTAAATGGCACTTTTTGATCGCTTGTTATTACGTTTTTTTTGGTGGAAACTAAGAATAAATTAGAAATTCTGTCTTTTTATTTTTTTTATTTTTTACGGCATTCACCATAGGGGATAATTTATGTAATATTTATGTAGTCCGGGTCGTTACGGACGCGGCAATACCAAACATATGGGGGATATTTTCTTTTTGCAATTTTTTTCATTCAAAAGCGTATTTTCTATGGAAAAAAAAGCATATTTTTTTATTTAATGGAATTTTTTTAAATAAATGTGTATTTTTAATTTTTTTTTACTACTTAAAAGTCCCACAAGGGGACTATAATATACAGTATTTTGATTGCTTTTAAAATGTAATGCATTATCGCTATAAGGCATTACATTTCAATAGCAATGCTATTCAAACCTTGACCAGCAGGCTGCGCCAGAGAGTCACAGCCTGCTGGAGAGAACTGAAGACAGGCTCGGGGCCCTGATCGGAAGCAAGGTAAGCTTCCGTACACATCAGCACCCCGCGATCTTATTTTCGAGGTGCTGATGGGAGACAGAGGGAGGCCGCTCCCTCTGTCACCACTTTACATGCAGCGGGCGCCATTGCACCCGGCATGTAAAGGGTTAAACAGCCCAGATCGGCACTTCTGCCGGTCCGGGCTGTTAGAGCAGGGCCCCGGCTCTCATGTGAGAGCCGGGTCCGTGCTCCCCGCTGCACGGGGGATCCGTGCAGCGCTTAGACCGGGCCGCCGTAAAAACCCAGCCTAAGGCCCCTTAGTGACCGCCGTAAAAACACGTATGGGTGGTCACTAAGGGGTTAAACAAATATATATACAAATAAATAACACAATGTTTGACCTAAAAATCAAAATGGCATTAAAAGGCGGGCATTCACTTTAAGGGTAAAGTTAAAGACCCTTTTACATGAGTGAGTTTTCCGCGTGGGTGCAATGCGTGACGTGAACGCATAGCACCCGCACTGAATCCTGACCCAATCATTTTAATGGGTCTGTGTACATGAGCGTTTTTTTTTTTCACGCATCAGTTCTGCGTTGCGTGAAAAACGTTCTATATTCTGCGTTTTTTCACGCAGCCCTGGCCCCATAAAAGTTAATGGGTCTTCAGTGAAAAACGCATTGTGTTTTTCACTGATAGTTGCTAAGAGATGTTGTTTGTAAACCTTCAGGTTTTTGTAAACGCATTCCAGGCCTTAGTTAAGTTTAGCTTCGGGGTAAGACAACCCTTGTAATACTCGTTTACCAACATTCTGTTTATTATTACACTAGGGGGACTTTCTTGCCTCATTGTGCTTTACAGTAACTGTTCCTATGATAGGCCAAGGCTTGTTTTTTTCCACCTACGCCCTTTTTTCTCTCTTCTATTTGCAGATTCTTATAAAATCTAATATATTGTGATGTTATAGTACTGCACATACTTCTTTGTTTTTTCTGGCTGCACTTCCTTCACACATAGGCCCACATTTACCAAGCCTCCTATAACAGTTTTCTGGAGTCAAATTAGCACATTTTGGAATAAGCCCCACTAGAACAAAAATTGCATCTTCATAACTTCAGCGGATCCACCACCAGCTATAGTGGTTATTAAAACCGGCGTCTAAAATGCCAGACTTAATAAATGACCCCCTATGTGTTACATATTTTGTGAAGCCCAATTTCTCCAGAGATTTTAATGGATAATCACTGCGGATTGCAGTGTGTATTGTTTTTTTTTTGCCATGTATGAGCCTGTCAACACTGAAATTAATTACGTTTCCAGTAAAAGTCTTAACAGTGCCATTTTGAAGAACTAAAACTTTGTAAAAGTAGGTATCTGGAGTTATTGGGATGTCTAACAGCAATGCTAGAGTCACAGAGTAATTAAAAACATAAACATTCAAATAACTCCCCTTTATCCATAATAAAATGCTATTGAAAAATATTTATCTTGTGTGGTGAACAACTCAATGGAAAAAAAATCTAAATGGTCAATATTCTGTTTTACCTCTCCCCAAAAATTGAATAAAAAGTGATCAAAAGTTGTACACACCCCAAAAGTTATGGTGGTCAGACAAAAAAAAAAACTTTTTTCCTAATATTTTTTATTTTTTGTAATATTAAAAGACAAGGAAAACTATAAAATGTAGTAATATATTATTGCTTTATTTGTACTGACCCAGAGAATGAAGTTAACAGGTTAGTTTTACCACATAGGAAATGCCGTAAAAAAACAAGCCCATAAAACCCTGAACTGCGTTTTTTTCCCAGCTTCCCACTACATTATAAGCAATATTAAATTGTGCCATTAGAAAGAACATCTTGTCCTGCAAATTCATATAGCTATGTGAACAGAAAAATAAAAAAGTTATGACTCTGGAAAAGCAAGGAACAAAAAATGAAAACAAAAAAATAAGAAAATTACAGTGTCAGGAAGGGGTTAAGAAGTGTACAGTAAGTTTTTTCTGATATTACCATGTGTATAAATGCCCTTTTTAAGGCATAATTTTGGACCCCTTATTCAGAACAAGCCACTGCTATTTCTGATATTACCATATATGCATAAACATAGCCAGGAATCTGCCATCATTTTTAGACCACTTGTTCAGAACAAGAAATTGCTTCTTTACATACAGCCATGTAAACAATGGCAGGCATCTTCCCCCCCATAAAGGAACAATTTTTTGATGGATTTTTATTAATAACAAATCTGACAGTACAGTGTGTTTTTTAAATAGGCTATTTGTTAACACCGTCAACCATGCTTTTACCCATAGCCAGTGGTCTACGGCCAATAGAGGCAGACTAGGGAGTCGCTATGGGGCCCGTGAGCTTTGGAGAGCCAGGTGAACTGCCTGGTTGCCTCTGAGGACGGTGAGAGTATATGGCGGGGTACAGGAGCCTATTGCTCTCTTTCCCGCCATTCAGCCTGATAGGCCTCAGGCCACTTGGCCAAAAGCCTATGAGGCAGTAGAATGGCGCAGGAGATTGAAATGAGAAAAGAGGAGAGAGAGAAAACTCAGAGACCTCAGTGTGTCATACACACATTTTCAGGCGAATTGGAACACTCTTGATTTACAGTAGGTCACACTTATTCCTACTCGAATAAACCTGACTTAAAACAAATTTCAAGAAATTTGCTCATCTCTTTTCACAATATTATTGATGGCGGATTAAATCATACAATACTTTCTACTTTTCAGAAAAAAAGTAATTGCCAGCAGTATGATGAAAAGTTGTATATTTTTATTGTTATGGCTTGTGTCTTAATGTACCTTTCTAATTCTGTTCAGAGAGGGATATATGAAACACTTCCCACTAAAATGTGTTAAATCCCGAATTTGATAATCTGTCACTTGTTTCCAACACATAATACTATTCTTACACTGTTTCTACATACCAGTGCCACACATAGCACAGAACTAAGGAGGCGATGTGAAAGTACTATAACATCTTATACCAGCATTTTTTTGAGCTGTATTCATTGAGGCTTTCATCCTTTACATGTAAATTGTACATACTTTTCTAACTGACCATACTGCAGTTACATATAAAGGGTTTTGCGTAAACAGTTTTCAAAAATGATCCCTAAACTGAACACCCCGAAAACAAATGTCCAGCCTCCTTAACACTGACATTTCCAACATTAAAAGGGTTAAACTGTAACCAGAGCAACAACTTGTTTAATGAACAAAGAGGCATTTCACACACTGTCTGTAAGGAGGGGACGAAACAAACAGGAGACATACAAAGGGTGAAAGACAAGACAAATGAGCAGCAAACACAGGAAAACTGAATTAGATGACATCTATGGATTTAGAAGGAAACATGCTAGATCTAATGTTAGTGAACGTGGATTTAGGCTGTGCTCACACCTATTTGTCATCGGTGCTGTTCTAGAACATATGACTAATGATGACAAAAAATTATCTGCCTGATGATAACAGCTGTCATTATCTACGCCGGTTTTCCACCAATTGTCCTATTCAGTTTAACGGATGGAAATCCAAACTGATTTAAAAGAAAACATGTACATCTTCACATACATTGTTTTATATTGAAATCAACGGGAAGACAGATGGGGAAAAAAATTTGTATTTTGTATAATTTGTATTTTGTATATCCTTTCCATCCAGTGTCCCATTCAATTTCACAACAAAAAAAGAAAGAATAAAACAGTGGAGTTTTTTGGCAGGGGAGATTTATTGAGAGTTGATGATATTTAAGTTAATGAGATTTTAAATGAATTTCCATCCATCAGCTAATATCATAAAATGCTGAAAATAGATTAAAGAGGTTGTGTCACTTCAGCATATGGCATTTATCATGCAGAAAAAGTTAATACAAGGCACTTACTAATTTATTGTGATGATCCAAATATTGCCTCCTTTACTGGCTTGATTCATTTTTCTATCACATTATACACTGCTCATATCCAGGGGTTACAACCACCCTGAAATCCAGTAGCGTTGGCCGTGCTTGCACACTGTAGTGGCCAAGACCGTGAGAGTGCGGATAAGCACACATTCACAGCAGCTCCCATCATGACCACCTTGTATCTGCACTGCAGCGGTGGTCGTAACCATGGATAGGAGCAGTGTATATTGTGATGGAAAAATGAATCAAGCCAGCAAAGCAGGCAATATGGATAATCACAATACATTATTAAGTGGCTTGTATTAACTTTATGTACATGATAAATGCCATTTGCTAAAGTGAGACAACCCCTTTAAGGGCACATGAACATGGCCATGGTACAACTCCATTTGGTACAAAACTGGAATAAGGCTTCTATTACAGTGTATGTCTCTGCCATGTAGCTGAGGCCAAAAATAGTAAACTTGTATAACAGACCCATTTTGTACAATATGAAACTGAAAAACAATTATGTGTGTAGCACAGATCAATAACCACAAGGGTCATTTTTAGACACCTAAGCTGAGATGGAACTTGCATATAGCAGATATCTCAGTTCATGCAGGTTAGAATAACTTTTGGGAGACTGCCATATCCCAATGCACCTGTCACAGAGAGATGGAAAGTAAAGGAAGTGATCTTATCTGCCTATACACATCTTCCACACAGAAGTTATACACATATCCCCCACAGAAGTTATCCTGTAGTGGTACTGCAGGGAAATTGAACACCTCATACTAGGTTCACATTTGTGATGGATGCTTCGTTTGGAGCCTTTGCCTAAAATTCCATTTTAAAAAAGTTTGAAAAAAGTTTTTGAAAAAAATATGATCTAATGATTAGACAATATTTTGGAAAGATGTTCACAATTTTTAACCACTTGCCTACTATTGCATCACTTTATTCACTGGCAATAAGGATTATAATGATTGCACCCTTTTCAGAGTGGAGCAGGTGCCATAAAAAAGTTTTAAAAATAAAAAAATTCAAATCAGCATCCTCTTTCCCCAGAATAAAAATAAAAATAATCAAAATAAATAAATATCATAGGCATCACCAAGTCCAAGAAGGCCCATACTATATTAAAATATAAAAAATATTTATACCATGGCAAATGATGTAACGGAAAAAAACTTAAAATGGCCAATTCGCAATTTTTTCATTGTTTCACCTCTCCCAATTTTTTTTATAAAAAGTGATCAAAAAGTCATGTACACCACTAAATAGTATCAATGAAATCTACAGACTGTCTTAAAAAAATGAGCCCTCACACAGATCTTTCAACGTAGCTACTGTGACACAGTCAGAGGTTGTGTCTGGGAAAACAGGTATTTTCCTCCCAGCATGGATTTACAGCCAGATGAGGTCAAATACCAGACCGGATTTTAAATATGACTGCTTGTTTTGTCACTTGCCTAAAGTGTGAATAAAGCACTGAACTGTTCGATCCAAAGAACTTGTTGTTGCCTCTATACTGCGTCCGCTAATCCTGTCTACCAGAGCGAGTCCCCACACTACAAAAAACTTATGGGGGTCAGAATATGGTGGGAAAAAAAATTAAAATCCATGAGGCCTCATACACACGAACGTATTTTCTTTGTGTGTCCGTTCCGTTTTTTTTTTTGCTTCATTTGCATTCCGTTTCCCTATGTGTGTATTTCTGTTCCACAAAAAAAGAGAACATGACCTATTATTGTCCGCATTACGGGCAAGGATAGTACTGTTCTATTAGGGGCCAGCTGTTCCATTCCGCAAAATACGGAATGCACACGGAAGTCATCCGTATTTTTTGTGGACCTCAAAATACATACGGTCGTGTGCATGAGGCCTAAAACTGTGGAACTGTGTTTTTTTTTCCCACAATTTTTTTTCCAGCTTTCTACTATATTATATCATATGCAATATTAAATGGTGCTATTAGAAATTGCAACTTGTCCGGCAAAAAACAAGCCCTCATATGGCTATATGGCCTCATATGGCGTAGGAACGCGCTGTAAAACGCTCAGGTCTGAACCCAGCCAAAAAATTGTGACTTATCAGTTGACTCCTGTCCATGGTTATTCAAGGCAAACTCAGCCAAGGACAGAAACGAGGACCATTCCTTCTGATTATCAGCGCCAAAACACCTCAAATAAGTATCCAGGTTCTGGTTAGTGCGCTCAGTTTGTCCATTCGACTCAGGATGGAAAGCCGAAGAGAAAGACAACTGAATACCCAGACGAGTACAAAATGCCTTCCAAAACCTGGAAACAAATTGCATCCCCCTATCAGACACCACATCAGAGGGGATGCCTTGTAATTTCACAATGTTATCAATAAACACCTGAGTGAGAGTTTTAGCATTGGGCAAACCTGATAATACAAAGTGAGCCATCTTACTGAACCGGTCCACCACCACCAAAATCATAGTTTTCCCAGAGGAACTTGGTAAGTCAGTGATGAACTCCATGGACAAATGCGTCCAAGGACCAGATGAAATGGACAACGGAAGAAGAGATCCTGATGGCCAAATGTGAGCTACCTTAGCTCGTGCACAGGTCTCACAAGCTGCTACATAGCCCTCAACACATTTACACAAACCTGGCCACCAGAATCTCTGGGAAATAAGATCCACCGTGGATATACTCCCAGGGTGTCCCGCAAGGACAGTGTCATGATGTCCCTTGAACACCTTGTGTCGCAGTTCTAAAGGAACAAACAACTTCCCTGGAAGACAGGAATAAGGTGCCTCACCTTGAGCCCCCAGCACTTACGCCTCCAGCTCGGGATAAAGAGCGGATACCACCACCCCATCAGCCAAAATCGGAGTACCACCACCCTGTAGTAATTAGTAAATCCTAAAAACTGCATCAGAGCTTTCTGATTCTCCAGCCGGTCCCATTCTAGTACTGCATGTACCTTTTCGGGATCCACGCAAAAACCTGAGGCAGAAAGTAAGTAACCCAGAAACTGCAGTTCTTGAACAGCAAACACACATTTTTCCAATTTAGCATACAATTTAATCTCCCGAAGGATCAATCATACTTGTCTTAAATGATCCTGATGAGTCTCCATATGAGGGTGAGTAAATCAGTATGTCATCGAGGAAAACAATGATAAACTTACACACCAAATGATGAAAAATGTAATTGATAAAGTGCTGGAAGACTGCCGAGGCATTAGTTAAACCAACTATGGCCGTCTTCCATTCATCCCCTTCCCTGATTCTTATCAGATTATAAGCTCCTCTTAAATCCAATTTAGAAAACACCGACAATATGATCAAATAGATCCAGAATCAAGGGAAGGAGATAAGGGTCACGGACAGTAATGAGATTAATTTCCTGGAAATCTAGGCATGGTCTAAGGGACCCATATTATTTTTTTTTACAAAAAAGAAGCCCGCTGCCATAGGTGATTTAGATGGTCTAATATGTCCTTTTGTCAAACTGTTGGCAATATACTCCCGCATAGCTACTCTTTCGAGTTGGGAAAGATTATATAACCGAGATTTTGGCAATTTTGCTCCTGGAATAAGATTGATTGGACAATCATACTCTCGTGGGGGGCAACTCCTGATCTCCACCCTCCGAGAATACGTCCGAAAAATCTGAAAGAAACGGAGGTAACACCTTAGTGAATACCCCAGAAATAGATGCGCCGAGACAGTTGTCCATACAAAAATCACTCCAATTACTGTTTTATCTAGTTTGCCAGTCAATGGTCGGATTATGTTTTGTCAACCATGGTAAACCCAGAACCAGCGGAGCAGGCAAACCTTTAAGGACAAAACAAGAAATAAATTCAACATGAGAATCACCCACCCTCAAATGAATATCCTACACAATATGAGTTAGACTTTTTTGCGCGAGAGGAGCGGAATCTATAGCAAACACTGATATGCAACCACTGATATCTGTTTGCTTAATACGCTAGTTCTAAAACCATGACTCTAAACAAATTGATAATCAACAAGATTAACCCCTGCGCCACTGTCAACAAATACTTCTAATTCAATATTTTCAGAGTCTAGCGCCATCATGGCAGGCAGGAGGAATCAGGTACTGCAGGTAGAAAACAAATATACCTGTTCTGACTCTTCATTTACGTTACAAAGGGTAAGGGAACTTGTTTTCTTTTTGAAAGAACCCTCCTTTTGTTTTTTGTTACCACTTTAAGGCTTAATAAAAGGACACACATTAACGAAATGTCCTTCTTTACAGAAATAACACAGTCTTCTCTGCACTCTAGAGTTCCTATTACCAAGGCAAGAAGAGACCAAACCTAACTGCATAGGTTCCTCTGCAGTCCCAGGTTCAAGTGTCACTGTACCCCGAGGGAAAGGAGGGACAGATTCCCCAAATGACAGTGTGCCTCCTGCCTGAGGGGAACCTTGCACCTCTCCCTCAGACGTCTATCAATCCTTACAGCTAGAGCCATGGCCGCCTCCAAAGAATCAGGATTTTCATGAAACGCAAGGGCGTCTTTTAGTTTCTCAGATAGCCCCTGACAGAACTGACCACAGAGTGCAGGGTCATTCCACTCCAAGTCAGTCACCCATCTTCTAAATTCAGCACAATAAGATTCAGCTTTATGTTCCCCCTGACACAAGCTATGCAGCAGCTTAGATTCGGCTAGAGAGACCCGGTCCGGGTCATCATAAATCAGGCCCAGGGCTCTGAAAAACTTGTCCACCGATCAGAGGGACTGCGAACCGATCGGCAGAGAAAAATCCCAGGACTGAGCATCACCTTATAGCAGAGAAATGACAATCCCCACTTTTTCGTCCCCAGATGAAATCGGACGCAAACAAAAATATAATTTACAAGACTCCCTGAACCAAAGTTATCACTTCCCCCAGAAAACCTATCTGGGAGAGCGACCTTTGGTTCAAGGCTGGCTGGTTCCCACCAGCAGTGCCAGACACCAGAGCTCTCTTACACAGTGCAACTGAATTACGGAGGTCTGCTACCTCCCAAGATAATTCCTGTATGCGATCAACCAGAGTATCAACAGCTTCCATTTTGCACGGAGCAAGGGGAAAAAAATTACGGTATGGGCAGTTTATAATGTCACAGAAGGTTAGGGAAGGGAAGCAAACCAAACACAACAAAATTCCTGACAATCCCTGAGCCTTTCCCTGACTTCTACCAACATGAACAAATCTCGATGGTAGAAGTGTTCATGCACTCGAACCTAAGCCATGCTGCAACTGATACAAACCCACAGCTAGAAAAGACAGCCGGTTCCTTGCACAAGATGAAGGAACCCAAGTCTACCTAAGGCCTAGCCAGTACAAACATTAGAAGGGAAGGAAGGAGGACTTAACTAAAGACGGACTGGGAGCAGGAGAATCACCAAACACCAGCAGAGATCTCCAGGAGAAACTATAAACCACAAGGGCTATAGTGAGGGGCAGGTATAGCTAGCATTACTAACAACCTAATGAGCAGAACCTGTGAGGTGTGGGATCCTGCCCCAAAGCCACATCAAAGTAATCTGTCAGATAGATGCATGTGCAGCAAGTCTGACAGATCTTCTCAGATCACTCACAGGGCAGGGCGTGACAGTCTTGAGAGTAGACAATCTCTTCTTCAGATGCAAATTAATGTAAGTCACTAAAAATGCCACAGATGGCAATCAGTTCCCCCCCCCCCCCCCCCATACTGCAAGCAGTTTTCATAATTTTTTTTTTTCTGCCTTTCTTCCTGAACAACTGTGTTAACCCTGGTTTTTATGGCAATTTTTATCCTATAGAGAAATAAATGTCAAAACACCAGAAAAACACCTGTGTTGCCAATAAAAGTGCACAAAAACGCCACTAAAAACCTATGAATGAACCCACCCCTCAAGTGATGGCCAGTGGTGTACCTCCAATGGAGGCAGACCACGCAGTTGTTATAGGGCCCATGGGTGAAACGTGCCTGGCTGTGGACGAAAGGCCACCTGATTGCACCTGGCTAGCTTGCTGTGCAGAGAATACACCACCTGTGTGATGTCATCCTTATGTGACCAGTGACCAGGAAGCGGAAGAGCTCAGCGGTACAGAGGAGAAGTGGTGAATTACCTTTTTGATGTCACAATGTGAGGAGGTGGAGCTCTTATTGTAATGTCCTGCGGTAACCCATTATAACATCCTAGAAATGCTGAGAGTTGTAGTTCTCTCATATTATATCCTTCTCTCTATAATGTCCACTGATTCCCTTTAATAACAGTCTGGTCATACTGAGAGTTGTAGTTTTCTCCTCATACCTCTCCCCCTATAATGTACACTGATTTCCTTTAATAACAGTCCAGACAGGCTGGGAGCTTTAGGTCTCTCCTCTTATACCCCAACCCTGTAATGTCCACAGATGTCCCAAAATAATAGTCTGGACATGTTAGGAGTTGTAGTTTTCTCTTTTTTACCAGCTCCAGACATTGACTGGGGTCATGGTTCTGCCTCAACCGCAAAGGGGAGAAGATTCCTCAACTTTCTGCAGGCCAATTTTATGGGCCAGTTCATAGAAGTTCTCACTAGGGGCAATGCACTGTTGGATCTGGTAATTTCTAATGATGCAGAGCTTGTTGGAAATGTTACTGTTCAAGAAACACTAGGTAATAGTGACCACAATATTATTATATTTCCCCTAAACTGTAAGAAGCAAACTCTGTTAGACAGAGCAAAAACACTGAATTTTAAAAAGCCAATTTTCAGGGCATAGACTGGGAACAGCTACTGTCACATAATAATACTGAGGATAAATGGGACAGCTTTAAATCCACATTGAGTAATTGCACTAATAAAATTATTCCTTTAGGTAACAAGTAGAAACGGCTAAAATTAAACCCCCTATGGCTTACAGCTACTGAAAAAAGGGCAATAAATGACAAAAAAAAGGGCATTTAAAGAATACAAATCTGAGGGGTCAGCTGTAGCATTTGAAGTTTACAAAGGGCTTAATAAAATCTGTAAAAAGGAGATAAAAATAGCAAAAATATAAAACGAACAGCAGGTAGCAAAAGAGAGCAAAACAAATCCCCAAAAATTATTTAAATATATAAATGCTAAAAAAAAAAAAAAAAGCTCTGAGCAGGTAGGTACCCCTAAATAATAGTACAGGGGGGTTAGTCACTGCAGATAAGGAAAAGGCAGAGTTACTAAATGTTTTTTTTAGCTCTGTATATACAAAAGAAGAGAAAGGAGCTGATATATGTGGTGCTGGGGCTGTTAGTGCATCCAGTAATATACTCAATTGGCTAACTGTAGATATGGTCCAAGATAAGTTAAATAAGGTAAATGTGAACAAGGCTCCGGTGATAACCAACATGGGTTTACTAAGGACAGAAGTCAGACTAACCTGATTTGTGTTTATGAGGAGGTGAGTAGAAGCCTGGACAGAGGGGCAGCTGTGGATGTAGTGTTTCTGGATTTTGCAAAGGCTTTTGATACTGTCCCTCATAGACGTTTAATAGGTAAACTAAGGTCTATTGGCTTGGAAAGTGTAGTTTGTAATTGGATTGAAAACTGGCTGAAGGATCGTGTCCAGAAAGTTGTGGTCAATGATTCCTATTCAGAATGGTCCCGGATTACAAGTCATGTACCCCAAGTTTCAGTGCTGGGTCTGGGTCCTCTATTATTTTATTTATTTATTAATGATATCGAGGACGGGATTAACCCCTTCACGCAACATCACGTACATGTACGTGGGGGAATGTGGTGCCTCACCGCATCCCCACGTGCATGTACGTGATCGGCTTTCATTGTCAGCGCAGGGACTGAAGCGCTGAAGATTCAGTGAAGCTGGCGTGCTGGGGTTGCTAGGCAACCAGAGAAGCCGGAAGGAGTTGTATTAGACCCCTGACCCGCCCACGATCACTGTGATTGGTCCAATACTGCAGAGGGACCAATCGCAGCGCATCGGGGCAGGTAAGGGGGGTTAGGGAGGGACTGTGTGCCTCTCCTTCTCTGATCGTCCCCATTCCTGTCAGGGAAGCGATCAGAGAAGGAGAGTGTGACAATCTACTGTACCTATGACATGTATACTAGTCATGGAGCACTGCTACTTAGCGCTCCATGACTAGTATACTCCTCATCGCATTTAACTGTCACCATGTCTGCAGACATGGTGACAGCACTGAGTGCCGGCTGTTACACACAGCCAGGCACTCAGGCTCAATGCCGAGGGGGGTCCTGTGACCCCCCGTATCGGCGATCGGGCAGTTTCGGCACCCCCCCCTATGGGCGATCGCTCAATGTAGTTTCTGATCCCTGCGGTCCCTGACCGCAAGGATCAGAAACCTAAAAATTGCCCCAAATCGATTTTTTTAACCCCCCTGCACCCCTGAATTCATTTATGTGGCGGGGTGCAGGGGGGCGGTGCGGCAGTTGCGGGAGGCGGGCGGTGCGGCAGGCGGGATCGCGATCCCCCGCCCGCCTCCCATTATAATCATCGTTGGCTTCTAGTGGGTTATACCAGGGTGCCAGCACATTGCTGGCACCCTGGTATAAACGGCTGACATCGGTGATGCGATGTCAGCCGTTTAACCCTTTCCATACTGCGGTCCGTACGGACCGCGGTATGGAAAAGGTTAACAGCTCAGGGAGCTCCCTCCCTGTCCCATCGGAGGGCTGCTGTACCTTTGCAGCCCCCCGATGGAGAGGGAGAGAGCCCCCAGACAGCCCCCCCAGAGCCCCGTCCTTACCCTTCCCCGTCTGCGCAGTTCTGACCATAACTGAGCAGACGGGGAAGGTTCCCATGGCAACAGGACGCCTCTCAGGCGTCCTGCTGTCCATGGTGCTGAACAGATCTGTGCTGAAAGCATAGATCTGTTCAGTGTAAGTAAAATATAGTACAGTGCAATATATATTGTTCTGTACTGTATTATACAGACATCAGACCCACTGGATCTTCAAGAACCTAGTGGGTCTGGGTCAAAAAAAAAAGTGAAAAAAGTAAAAAAAAAAGTAAAAATCAAAAAACACATTTATCACTGATTAAACATGAGAAAAATAAAATTCCCTACACATGTTTGGTATCGCCGCGTCCGTAACGACCTGATCTATAAAATGGTCATGTTACTTTTCCCGAACGGTGAACGCCATAAAAATAAAAAATAAAAAACTATGATGAAATTGAAATTTTGCCCACCTTACTTCCCCAAAAAAGATAATAAAAGTGATAAAAAAAGTTGCATGTACTCCAAAATTGTAACAATCAAACCGTAATCTCATCCCGCAAAAAATGAGACCCTACTTAAGATAATCGCCCAAAAACTGAAAAAAACTATGGCTCTTAGACTATGGAAACACTAAAACATCATTTTTTTTGTTTCAAAAATGAAATCATTGTGTAAAACTTATATAAATAAAAAAAGTATACATATTAGGTATTGCCGCGTCCGTATCGACCGGCTCTATAAAAATATCATATGACCTAACCCCTCAGGTGACCACCGTAAAAAAATAAAAATAAAAACGGTGTAGAAAAAGCAATTTTTTGTCATCTTACGTCACAAAAAGTGTAATAGCAAGCGATCAAAAATTCATATGCACCCCAACATAGTGCCAATCAAACCGTCATCTCATCTCGCAAAAAATGAGACCCTACTTAAGATAATCGCCCCAAAACTGTAAAAACTATGGCTCTTAGACTATGGAGAAACTAAAAAAAATGTTTTTTTAAAAATGAAATCATTGTGTAAAACTTACATAAATAAAAAAAAATATATACATATTAGGTATCGCCGCGTCCGTGACAACCTGCTCTATAAAATTACCACATGATCTTACCTGTCAGATGAATGTTGTAAATAACAATAAAAAAAAACAATGCCAAAAAAGCTATTTCTTGTTACCTTGCCGCACAAAAAGTGTAATATAGAGCAACCAAAAATCATATGTACCCTAAACTAGTACCAACAAAACTGCCACCCTATCCCGTAGTTTCTAAAATGGGGTCACTTTTTTGGAGTTTCTACTCTAGGAGTGCATCAGGGGGCTTCAAATGGGACATGGTGTCCAAAAAACTGTCCAGCAAAATCTGGCTTCCAAAAACCAAACGGCGCACCTTTCACTCTACGCCCCGCTGTGTGGCCGTACAGTAGTTTACGGCCACATATGGGGCGTTTCTGTAAACAGCAGAGTCAGGGCAATAAAGATACAGTCTTGTTTGGCTGTTAACCCTTGCTTTGTTAGTGGAAAAAATGGGTTAAAATTGAAAATTAGGCAAAAAAATGAAATTCTCAAATTTCATCCCCATTTGCCAATAACTCTTGTGCAACACCTAAAGGGTTAACGAAGTTTGTAAAATCAGTTTTGAATACCTTGAGGGGTGTAGTTTCTTAGATGGGGTCACTTTTAGGGAGTTTCTACTCTAGGGGTGCATCAGGGGGCTTCAAATGGGACATGGTGTCAAAAAAACTGTCCAGCAAAATCTGGCTTCCAAAAACCATACGGCGCACCTTTCACTCTACGCCCCGCTGTGTGGCCGTACAGTAGTTTACGGCCACATATGGGGTGTTTCTGTAAACGGCAGAGTCAGGGCAATAAAGATACAGTCTTGTTTGGCTGTTAACCCTTGCTTTGTTAGTGGAAAAAATGGGTTAAAATGGAAAATTAGGCAAAAAAATTAAATTCTCAAATTTCATCCCCATTTGCCAATAACTCTTGTGCAACACCTAAAGGGTTAATGAAGTTTGTAAAATCAGTTTTGAATACCTTGAGGGGTGTACTTTCTTAGATGGGGTCACTTTTAGGGAGTTTCTACTCTAGGGGTGCATCAGGGGGCTTCAAATGGGACATGGTGTAAATAAACCAGTCCATAAAAATCAGCCCTCCAAAAACCATACGGCGTACCTTTCACTCTACGCCCCGCTGTGTGGCCGTACAGTAGTTTACGGCCACATATGGGGTGTTTCTGTAAACGGCAGAGTCAGGGCAATAAAGATACAGTCTTGTTTGGATGTTAACCCTTGCTTTGTTAGTGGAAAAAATTGGTTAAAATGGAAAATTAGGCAAAAAAATGAAATTCTCAAATTTCATCCCCATTTGCCAATAACTCTTGTGCAACACCTAAAGGGTTAACAAAGTTTGTAAAATCAGTTTTGAATACCTTGAGGGGTGTAGTTTATAGAATAGGGTCATTTTTGGGTGGTTTCTATTATGTAAGCCTCGCAAAGTGACTTCAGACCTGTAGTGGTCCCTAAAAATTGGATTTCTGAAAAATTTCTAGATTTGCTTCTAAACTTCTAAGCCTTGTAACATCCCCAAAAAATAAAATATCATTCCGAAAATAATTCAAACATGAAGTACACATATGGGGAATGTAAAGTCATCACAATTTTTGGGGGTATTACTATGTATTACAGAAGTAGAGAAACTGAAACTTTGAAATTTGCTAATTTTTCCAAATTTGGGGTAAATTTGGTATTTTTTTATGCAAAAAAAATTAATTTTGGGACTTAATTTTTCCAGTGTCATGAAGTACAATATGTGACGAAAAAACAATCTCAGAACGGCCTGGATAAGTCAAAGCGTTTTAAAGTTATCAGCACTTAAAGTGACACTGGTCAGATTTGCAAAAAATGACCTGGTCCTTAAGGTGAAATAAGGCTGTGTCTTGAAGGGGTTAATAGAACCATTTGTATTTTTGCAGATGATACTAAGCTATGTAGAACTGTGCAGTCTATGGAAGACGTCCATAAAATACAAGCCGACTTGAACACTCTGAGTGATTGGGCATCAACTTGGCAAATGAGGTTCAATGTGGATAAATGTAAAGTTATGCATCTTGGTAGTAATAATCTCTGTGCTTCATATGTCCTAGGGCAGTGATGGTGAACCTTTAAGAGACTGAGTGCCCAAACTGCAACTCAAAACCCACTTATTTATCGCAAAGTGCCAACACGGTATATTGGGGCACCTTAGATTTTTTCCAGGGCCCGGGTGCCCACAGAGAGGTCTCTGAGTGCCACCTCTGGCACCCGTGCCATAGGTTCGTCATCGCTGTACTAGGAGATGTAACACTGGGGGAGTCACTTGTACAGAAGGATTTGGGTGTCCTTGTAGATCATAGATTAAACAGCATACAATGTCAATCATCTGCTTCTAAGGCCACCAGGATATTGTCATGCATTAAACGAGACATGGACTCGCAGGGCAGGGATGTAATATCACCACTTTACAGAGTGTTGGTGTGGCCTCATCTGGAACATGCAGTTCAGTTCTGGGCACCAGTACATAGAAAGGATGCACTGCAGCTGGAAAAAGTACAGAGGAGAGCGACTAATAAGGGGCATGGAGGGTCTTAGATATGAAGAAAGATTAAAAGAATTGAATGTATTTAGTATTGAGACGAGACGTCTAAGGGGGGACATGATTACACAAATGATTATACAAATATATAAATGGGCCATGCAAAAATATGGAGAAAAACTGTTCCAAGAAAAATGCCCTCAAAAGACAAGGGGATCTGGTGGGGTTTCATCATGGACCCTGACATGCTGCAAAATTTTGTGCAGAATTTATGACCTGATCTGTAATGGAGGCCCATAGCACAGATGTGATCAAACCTTATGTGTTCTGTAGCATCAGATTATCATGTTCTGCAGCAGCTGAAGAGTGTATTATGAGGTTCTGCAGCAGCTGTGTGTATTGTAAGGTTTTGCAGCAGCTGAAGTGTGTCTTATGAGGTTCTGCAGCAGCTGAGATGTGTATTTTTATATTCTGAAGCAGCTGAAGTGTGTATTATGAGGTCCTGCAGCAGCTGTGTGTATTGTAAGGTTGTATTGAAGTGTATATTATGAGGTTTTGCAGCTGCTGATTTTGCCCCAATTTAAAATCTGTAACAGGCAATACTATGGTCATTTATCATACTGGTGTTGTCTTACATGACAAAGAGGTCTTTAGGCCCCAGGCCCAGATGTGTCTGCTACCTCTTTACCCTCTGTATGTATGCCATTAGCAAAAGAGACTCTGTAGTCTTTGGGAGAACTTTTCTGCGGCAAATGTGGAAGAAAAAACGTGAACAACTCCAATTAGAGAAATATAATTTGTCAGTGACTGGATTATATAATTTATTCTGTGTCTGCACCTTGTAAAATGTTTTAAAATGTATTTTATTAAAAATGTAGGGTAGCTTTTTATTAAAAGGGTTCTCCAATGACTAATGTAAAAAATGAAAATCAGACATTATATAGCACATGACCGTCTATAACAAAGCTAGAACCAGCCCTGTACCTCACATGGATCCAGAGATCTCCCCATTCAATGCTCTGCTAGATTGATATCAAGAAGGCAGCTCAAAGGAAGTGTCTTTTCTGCTGCAGCTCAGGGGGCGTGTCTACGGTCTCCCTATCCCAGCTCAGGAGCCAGTTGAAGGATGAAACTGAGTATGTGCGGCCATCTCAGTGAGCAGGTCAAAGAAATAAGAAAAAAAACAAACAGCAGGTGGCGCTGTACAGATACATTTTATTGAATAACTCTGGCTATGCTAAATTTGTAATCACACGCAATTACAAAAGTATTCAGCTGCAGGTGCTGGTTTGAAAACTGTAGAACATTTTTTGTGGGATAAACCCTTTAATTCTTTAAAAAGGGTGCTCCATTTACCTAATCTTCCTAGGGCACCAAAGTACATTGTCCTGGCCCTGCTCTGACAGCACATGTCACATTGTGACCTGACTTACCAGTCCGGATCTGACCTGAATCAGCAGCTTCACCAGTCCAGACTGCATTCCAGATCTGCCCAAGGCCCTGGTTGCACTCTGCCACAGTGAGAGTCGGCAATAGCAGCACACACAGTAAGTCAGCTCTGGTCGGCGGGAAAGGGGAAGCGGGTGAAACAGCAGCACACACTGTTCATGGGGGGTATAGCACACTAGCAGCAACCAGATTCTGGTATTCTGTTCCAGCATAGGAACAGAATAGCAGAATCGCTGAATCTGTCATATGTTGAACACCAACTGCGCCCACCAGATTCTATTCACAATATTAGGGTCCTTTAGGATCTGGCGTGAGTGCAGACATTTTGCCTTCTGAAATACTGCTGCATGCTGCATTCTTTTCCCTTTATTTTTGCCAGAGTCTGTAATGAAGGCTCCTTCTGGAATCTCTGCAGCAAATGTGCATGTAGACTAAGGGGTGCTATGGCTGGCTCATAAGACTTCAGTGGCAGCGCAGTTCATATGTAGGCTCATAGGATTGCAGATACAGTTCATGGGAGAACATGATGAAACTGTAGTAGTTCATGATGGTGGGTGAAAGGAGGTAGGTAGTAAACTTGTAGCAGTTCATGGATGGGGTGATCGAAGTTTGCCGATAATGGTTCCTTTGCATGGGACGACCATCTGCTGATTGCCATAGGTGTGTGCACGAGGTGTTCCGGTGTGCCTGGGCACTCCCTAATCAAGCCTGCTGGCCGGCGAATACTAATGAAGTGCTTCCATTTTGGAAGCGCTCATTAGTACCGGAGGAGCAGGAAGCGGTGAACGCTATGTACTTACCGCTTCCTGGTCCTCGGCTGTCAGCTGTGTAGGGCTGTGCACAGCGTGAGGCGCTTTGTGATGTCACGTTGTGCGCGCCGGTTCAGAGCACAGCCGACAGCAGGAGGATGAGGATCGTGGGCGGCGTCCAGGATCAGAGAGGTAAGTGTTTTTCTATTTTTTTTAAAAATGAGGCTGCTGGGGGCATAATGGAGGCTAATGAGAGGTATAATGGGGGCTAATTAGGCATATGGGGGCTAATGAGGCATATGGGGCTAATGAGAGGCATAATGGGGGCTAATGAGGCATAATGGGGGCTAATTATGCATAATAGGTGCTAATAAGAGGCATAATGGGGCTAATGAGAGGCATAATGGGGACTAACTAGGCATAAGGGCTGATAATGGGGGCTAATGAGGCATAAGGGCTGATGATGGGGCTAATGAGGCATAATGGGGCTAATGAGGCATAATAGCGGCTAATCATAGGCATAAAGGGGGTTAATGAGAGGCATAATGGGGGCTAATGAGAGGCATAATGGGGGATAATGAGGCATAAGGGCTGATAATGGGGGCTTATGGCAATAGACTACGCACGCCTATATCGCCAGATCATACCTAACGAGCGTTACTAGTAGTTACTAGTGACTCCAGTGCCAAAAGTCGTCATTTGGACTACACAGCTCCATCTGTTGTGCAGTGGACGGATGGTTACAACAGCTCTGCTCCCATGTAGGGTGCACTCACACTCTGCAAATTCCTGTGACTGGAAATCTATTCCATTCATCTGAATGGGACTTGAAGTAATCCATGTGCTTGCTGTTGCATTCACATGAATGGAACAGATTTTCAGTCGCTGAAGTTTCTGCAGCAAAATCCATAGTGTCGGAGTGCACCCTTACAGCTGATCGGAAGAGGTGTGCAGTGTCAGAACCTCCACTCATCAGCTACACACAACTGTGTCTCCAATATGATCTCAGGAGCAAATTAGACATGTTTACTATAATGGGGACATTTATCAAATCAGATATTTGTTTTTGGCTTAAAAATTTTGCAAATCATGTCGATTATGGCATTTTCTGCAACATTTGTGAGCCTCTGCGCTTTTCAAAGTGGTCTATATTTAAGAGACAAAAGTGAGAGTAGACCTGGATTATGGAACATTTACTATATGTGACTTAGGGCTCATGCACACGCCCGTGCTGTTTTTTGCAGTCCGCAAACCGCGGATCCGCAAAAAACAGAAGCTGCCCGCATGCCTTCTGCAATTTGCCTATTCTTGTCCTCATCACGGACAAGAATAGGACCCAGCTCCGATGCGGACCCAGCTCCGATGCGGACCAAAAAAACAGCCGTGTGCATGAGGCCTTATGCAAAAGTAGCATCTGAATGCCAGGCAACCCCCTGGTGTACGTTAACACATATAGATCATGTAAACCACATTGCAATCATGCCAAATATATTATTAACCCTTTCTATCCCGGGCCAGTTTTCACCTACTTGTCCAGGCCATTTTTTGCAAATCTGACATGCGTCACTTCATGTGGTAATATCTTTGGAACACTTTTATTTATCCAGGCCACTCTGAGAATGTTTTCTCATGACACATTGTACTTCATGATAGTCATAAATTTGAGTCAGTATATTTCACCTTTATTTATGAAAAAATCCAAAATGTACCAAAAATTTGGAAAAATGGGCAATTTTCTAAATTTCGATTTCTCTGCTTTTAAAACAGAAAATGATACCTTATAAAATATGTATTACTTAACAATTCCCATATGTCTACTTTATGTTGGCATCATTTTGTAAATGTCGTTTTATTTTTTTAGGACGTTAAAAGGCTTAGAATTTTAGAAGCAATTCTTAAAATTTTTAAGAAAATTTCCAAAACCTACTTTTTAAAGACCAGTTCAGGTCTGAAGTCACTTTGTGGGGCTTACATAGTATAAACCACCCATAAATGACCCCTATTGTAGAAACTGCACCCCCTCAAGCTACTACAAACATTGTTAACCCTTTAGGTGTTCCACAAGAATTAAAGGAAAATGGAGATTAAATTTTAAAATTTACACTTTTTGGGCAGATTTTCCATTTTAATCAATTTTTTTCTTTAGCACATCGAGGATTAACAGCCAAACAAAACTCAATATTTATTACCCTGATTATGCAGGTTTACAGAAACACCCTATATGAGCTCGTAAACTGAAGGGCGCACTGCAGGGGGCAGAAGAAAAGGAACGCCATATGGTTTTTGGAAGGCAGATTTTGCTGGACTGGTTTTTAGATGCCATGTTCCAATTTAAGCCCCACTGATGCAACCTTACAGTAGAAACTCCCAAAAATGGACCCCATTTTGTAAACTAGGGGTTAAAGTGCCAGTTTTATTGGTACTATTTTGGGGTACATATGATTTTTGATTGCTTTATATTACGTATTTCATCTGACAGGTTAGATCATGTGCTATTTTTATAGAGCAGGTTGTTATGGATGCAATGATATCAAATATTTCTACTGTCTTTGTTTGTTTCAGTTTTATATAATAAAGCATTTTTGAAAAAAAAGGTATGTTTTTGTGTCTCCATTTTCTGAAAGACATATTTTTATTATTTTTCTGTCGATTGTCTTGTGCAGGGGCTCATTTTTTACAGGAAGAGTTGATGTTTTTATAAGTAAAATTTTTGGGTACATATGATTTTTTGATAATTCATTATTACACTTTGTGGGGCAAGGTGACAAAAATTGTTAATTTTGGCACAGTTTTTTTAGCATTTACCTTAGGGGTTAGGTCATGTGATATTTTTATAGAGCAGATCATTACGAACGTGGCAATACCTAATATGTATACTTTTTCTTATTTATTTAAGTTTTACACAATAATAGCATTTTTGAAACCCCATAAAATTGTGTTTAGTGTAACAATAGTCTGAGAGCCACAGCTTATTTTTCTTAGGTAGGGTCTCATTTTTTGCAGGATGAGGTGACGGTTTGATTTGTACTTTTTTGGAGGGCATATGCCTGTTTGATTGCTTGGTGTTGCAATTTTTATGATGTAAGGTGACAAAAAATTGTGTTTTTTGTACTGTTTTTATTTTTTATTCTCTTATGGTGTTCACCTGAGGGGTTAGGTCATTTGGTATTTTTATAGAGCTGTTTGTTACGGACGCGGCGATACCTAATATGTATACTTTTATTTATTTATTTCACTTTAACACAATAATAGCATATTTGAAACTAAAAAAATGATGTTTTAGTGTCTCATGTTCTGAGAGCTATATTATTTTTTGAGCAATTTTGTTATGTAGGGGCTAAATTTTTTGCAGGATGAGGTGAAGGTTTTATTGGTATCATTTTGTGGCACATATGCCTTTTTGATTGCTTGGTGTTGCACTTTTTGTGATGTAAGGTGTTTATTGATAGTTTTTACTTTATGTTTTTTATGGTGTTTATCGGACGTGGTGGATCATGTGATATATTTATAGAACCGGTCGTTACGGATGCAGCGATACCTAATATGTGTGTTTTTTTTTTTTTTTATAAAATCAGGGAAAAGGGGCATTTTTCTTTTCTCACTTGAAACTTTTTATTAAAAGAAGTTTTTTACTTTTTTTATTTTTTACTTTATTTCTGACTTAAGCTTTTGGGGGTCTGATCCCCTCTGCAATGCATTACAATACATCTGTATTGTAATGCATTGCCTGTTAGTGTGTTACACAGAGTAAGGCCTAGTTCACACGAACGTATGGCTTTTATAGTTTTTTGCGGTCCGTTTTTCACGGATCCGTTGTTCCGTTTTTGAGTTCCATTTTTCAGTATGACTTATACAGTATACAGTAATTACATAGAAAAAATTGGGCTGGGCATAACATTTTCAATAGATGGTTCTCCAAAAACGGAAGACATACGAATGCATTTCTGTATGTGTTCATTTTTTTTTGCGAAGCCATGGAACATTATTTGCAGGCAATATTAGTACATGTTCTATCTTTCAAAAGAACAGAAAAACGTAAATACGGAAACGGAACACTCGCAAAAAACGATTGTGTGAACTAGGCCTAATACACTAACAGGTTGCCTAGGAGATGCAGCCTGAAGATCTCCTTGGCATCCATAGAAGGCAGGTCCCGATGCAGTGAAAGGCATTGGGCAGCCTCTGCACGGCATCGGGCTGCCTTCTCACCCATCGGGTCCCTGCCACAGCAGCGCGGGGACTCAATGGGCTCCCTCACCCGCAGCAAACACCTTCTATGTCGCGGTCAGAGCTGACCGCGACATAGAAGGGGTTAATGCGACGGCACATATAGCAGGGGTCCAGCTAACAGGAACAGCCGGTCCCCTGCAGCTGATCGGGCAGGCGCAGCTCCTGCACCTGCCCAATCAGCGGGCCGTAATAGTATGGCACTGGGCGGCAAGCCACGTCCCGCTGTGCCGTACTATTATGGCACTGCTCGGGAAGGGGTTAAGGTGCACCATTTCATAAATTTGGCACACAACGTAAAGACAAACTTAAAACTGACACACAAACAACCACAAATGATATATGTCCCCCAATAATTTTAAAATCATATTTAGTTTTTTTTTAAATGTGATGGTGATTTAGTAAAATGTGATGATGATTTAGTAAAATGTGATGGTGATTTAGTGTGTAATAACTGTTGAGATATCACATTTTAATACCAAATGTAATCAATTCCCTTTTGTCCAAAAGAAAAAACTGTTTTAATACTCTTAATACCTCTGCCTTAGCCGTGTGTGGCAGATTCATGATCAGAATGCATATCCTGTTGACTCTAGACTAGGATGAATACAATTTCAGTTCATAAGTCTTCATGGACTTGTTGTGATTCTGACACCCCACCTGCTCTTCCATCCAACTGTAAATAAACCAATCAATGTGCCTCAATCTATTCATTTTGGTTATATGTATCATATACTTTGAGATTTGCAGTGTTCAAATGTCAACCTAAATATATGTTAAACATGTAACGTAATCAAGTTTTCTTAATTCTTTTTTATTATTAAGATATATTTATCAAATAATATTATGCACATATACAATAGGAATCATATACAAACTAGCATACATACATTTATTTATGTACTATGTTTTATTATGTTATTTCCATGTAAATAAGCTGCAATACAGAAAATACTGAGTTCTACCTGTAGAATCACATATAAATTACAGTAGTGGTTCAAATGAGCAATAAGGCTCAGAGCTACAGTAATCCAGTTATTTATCTTCTTGGGATTAGATAGACATAAAGCTGCTAGAGGAGAATGTTACTTACAGTTTGCAGAGTAAATCCCCAGGCTCTCCAGTAGCTGCACTCTCACATATGATACACTGGGCAAGCTGTTCACTCTATATAGTCAGCATATCCACCTCCCACTGGCCAATCACAGACACATGCATGTCATTCAACTATCAGCTGCGTCTCTGTAAACTAAGGGCAGTGTATTACCATACCGTATTGTACTGTAGAATCCCAAAGAGATGATTAGCTGAGAGCACTCCAAGGAAATGAAATGGGGATGAAAAGTAAACTTTGGGATTCAGTCACTCACTGTATGCCTTAAGAGTCTATAGTTCCCTACCACCAAAGATTGAGTCGTTTGAGACTGAACATCTATCAAATGAAATGTTCTGGATGAATAGAGCAAAACAGACGAGTGCAATATTTATAGAATACATTTTTAATCTTGTTCATCAATCAAGTTGCATCAAAGGAGCCTAACAACCTACAAAATGTGTTATATATAACAGCCATGAGGTGGTTTGTATTTAGCATGTTTTAAGATGCACACAAATAGTTCCAAATTAAAAGGGTTGTCTTTCTTCAGCAAACAGCATTTATCATGTAGACAAAACGGGTCATTTATACCCCTTTAGCTGGGGGTGGAGGCGCCAAAGTTATGTAGAGGTGCCAGCCTCTACATAAATTCAGCGTATCCACCACCTATCTAAATCTATGCCAGCTTCCTTGCTGGTGCAGATTTAGACCATTTTCTACATGTGTAGAAAATAATAAATGAGACAGGTCCCTTTGACGCCCACATCACGCCTCCTTTTTTAGACCTGGCATGATCAGGGAAAAGTCGCAGATTGCGTATATCTGTTAGTAAATGACCCCCAAAGTTTATACAAGGCACTTACTAATGTATTGTTATTATCCATATTGCCTCCTTTACTGGCTTGATTCATTTTTCCATCACGTTATACACTGCTCATATCCAGGGGTTACAGCCACCCAGCAGTGGTGGTCGTGTTTTCACACAATAAGAAAAAGTGCTGGTCTCTCTGGGACCATGGGAGTGAGCATAGGCACACATGCACAGTAGCTCCCGTTCTGGCCACCTCGTATCTGGCGACCATAACCAGGAAAAGAGAAGTGTATAAAGTGATGGAAAAATGAAGGCAATATGGACAATCACAATACATTAGTAAGTGCCTTGTATTGACTTTGTCTACATGATAAATGCCATTTTCTGAAGTGAGACAAACGCTTAAAGCAGCTTGTTTTTGTAAAGTGCCATTCTGAAGCAAGCCCCATTGTTGAGTTTTTAATAATGTTTATTTGTAAAAAAAAAAAAAAAAAGCAACTGCATATACAGTAATAGCCGGCTATAAATAGATTTAAAAAAGGAAAATTAAAAATGAAATAAAATAAACCAACCTGAAATATATTAAAATGATAATGATTAATATGAATATACATAGAGTACTATTGCTTTTTGTTTGTACTGTAAATATTGTGCAAATCTAAGCAGTACAATATAGTTCATACAGCCTGTCGGCTCTGCTGGTCGAGCAGAGAGTATATTCGCGATCAATTGCTGTATCTATAAATTGTCCTAGAGAAAGGGAGTTAGTAGACAGATGTTTTTTTCTCAATGTTTTTTCCACAGTGTGTATTGGTAAGTTTTTTATTCCAGCAAGTTTCGCAATGTCTCTGTGTACATGTATATTACACTCTGCATATGGAAATACCCACAGATTTCATATGTCTCCAACCTAAGCTACTTTCACACTTGTGGCAGAGTGATCCGGCAAGTAGCTCCGTCGCTGGAACTGCCTGCCGGATCAGGCAATCTGCATGCAAACGGACAGCATTTGTGAACGGATGCGTATGCAGATCCGTCTCACAAATGCATTGCAAGAATGGATCCCTCTCTCCGTTTGTCATACAGACAAACGGATTTGTTTCTATTTTTTCACATTTTTACCGGTTTGCACATGCGCAGACCAGAAGGACGGATCCGGCATTCCGTTATTTTTAATGCCAGATCCGGCACTAATGCATTTCAATGTAAATTAATGCTGGATCCGGCATTCTGGCAATTGATCCGGAATTTTGGACAGAGAGAATACCGCAGCATGCTGCAGTATTTCCTCCGTCCAAAACACCGTTCAGTGACTGAACTGAAAATATCCTGATGCATCCTGAATGTATTTCTCTCTACTCAGAATACATGGCGATAAAACTGATCAGTTCTTTTCCGGTATTGAGCCCCTATGACGGAAGAAAAACGCTAGTGTAAAAGTACCCATTTGGGGCCCATTTAACTCCACAAAGCCCATAAATATCAATAGTTCTGTGCGGGGCCTGTTCAGCTCACAAACCCTCTGTATACGATGTGGAGTCCATTTCCCCACAGGATTAGAGGGTATAGACAATTATATATAGGTCACTGTGTGTATAACCACATTAAACAATTGTATATGGAGTCCGTTTTCCCCACAGGATTAGAAGGTATAGACGCTTGTGTATGGGTCACTGTGTGGCTGACCACATTAAGTTCTCCATATATCTAATGTTAAATGCTGGCAGTGGAAGCAAATAGCTTTAGTATATTACGTTACCAGTCGGAGGTTGTTGCACTCTATTTGGGTTGATCTAGCAGCCTCTAGCAGTGTCTGGGTCTCACGCTTGTTCGGCGTCCCACGTGTTTCGGGATCGCCTGTATTTGCTCCTTGGATCAGCTGATTGAGTCAGCTGTTTGTTGCCGGCTCCGGAGCGCTCCTATTCAGTGGGGATTAATGAATAATATTCAATGTTCCATACTGTCACCTAAATCATATGCGTTTTGGGGCACATTTGCTCCTTCATTAGTGGTAGACAGTACAAGTGATCTAGGTCCTCTTTATAGGTGAACTTTAATTGCGGTTGCTTCAGAGATAAGTAATATATGGAGTGTATCTGTCCATTTTGGTCTCTTAACTCCTTCAACCCCAGGCCTCTTTTCACCTTCCTGTCCAGGCCATTTTTTGCAAATCTAACGTGTCACTTTATGTGGTGATAACTTTAAAACACTTTTACTTATACAGGCCATTCTGAGACTGTTTTCTCGTCACATATCGTACTTCATGACAGTGGTAAAAATGAGTTAAAAAAATATTTTTTATTCATAAAATACCCCAAATTTGGAAAAATTAGCAAATTTGCAAATTTCTATTTCTCTACTTTTATAATTGATAGTAATACATCAAAAATAGTAATTACTTTACATTCCCCATATGTCTACTTCATGTTTGGATCATTTTGAAAATGACATTTTATTTTTTGGGGACGTTAGAAGGCTTAGAAGTTAGAAGCAAATCTTGACATTTTTTGGAAACTTTCCAAAACCCACTTTTTAAAGACCAGTTCACCCAAAAATGACCCTATTTAAGAAACTACACCCCTCGAGGTATAGAAAACTGATTTTACAAGGTGTTCCACGAGAATTAATGGAAAATAGAGATTAAATTTCAGAATTAAACTTTTTGGGCAAATTTTACATTTTAATCCATTTTTTCCAGTAGCAAAGTAAGGGTTAACAGCCAAATAAAACTCAATATTTATTACCCTGATTCTGTGGTTTACAGAAACACCCCACATGTGATCGTAAACTGCTGTACGGGTACACAGAAGGGCGCAGTAGGAAAAGAATGCCATATGGTTTTTGGAAGGCAAATTTAGCTGAACTGGTTTTTATATGCCATGTCCCATTTGAAGCCCCCCTGATGAACCCCTACAGTAGAAACTCAAAAAAGCGACCACATTTTGGAAATTACGGGATAAGGTGCCAGTTTTATTGGTACAATTGTGGGGTACATATGATTTTTAATTGCTCTATATTGCGTTTTTTTGTGAGGCAAGGTAACCAAAAAATGGATGTTTTGGCACTGTTTTCATTTTTTATTTTTACAGCATTTACCTGAGGGATTGGGTCATGTGACTTTTTTATAGAGAAGATCGTTACGCACGTGGCAATGCCTAATATGTCTACTTTGTCTTATTTATTTATATTTTTACACAATAATAGCATTTTTTAAACCAAAATGATATTTTAGTGTCTCCATAGTCTGAGAGCCATAGCTTTTATTTTTATTGACAGATTCTCTTAGGTAGGGTCTCATTTTTTGAGGAATGATGTGACGGTCTGATTGGTACTATTTTGGGGGGCATACGCCTTTTTGATCACTTGATGTTGCAATGTTTGTGATGTAATGTGACAAAAATTGCTTTTTTTTTTTTGTTCATCTGAGGGGTTAGGTGTGATATTTTTATAGAGCTGGTTGTTATGGACGTGGTGATACCTAATATGTATATTTTTTTTTTATGTATTTTACTTTAGCACGATAATAGCAGTTTTGAAACAAAAAAATGATGTTTTAGTGTCTCCATGCTCTGAAAGCTGTATTTTTTTTTTTTTTTTTTTGGCGATTGTCTTAGGTAGGGGCTAATTTTTTGAGGTTACTGTGTTATTGATACCATTTTGTGGGACATACGCCTTTTTGATCGTTTGGTGTTGCACTTTTTGTGATGTAAGGTGACAAAAATTGCTTTTTTCTTTACACCCTTTTTTTTTTTTATGGTGTTTATCGGACAGGGTGGATCATGTGATATATTTATAGAGCTGGTCATTACAGACGCGGCGATACCTAATATGTGTATTTTTTTCTTCTGTTTTTTATTATAAAATAAGGGGAAAGGGGTGTTTTTATTCATTTTTACTTTATTAATTTTATTATTTTATTAATTTTATTAAAAATACTTTTTTAACTTTTTTTTCTTTACTTTATAACATTTACTTTTTGGGGTCTGATCCCCTCTGCAATGCATTACAATACATCTGTATTGTAATGCATTTCCTGTTAGTGTACACTGACAGGTTGCCTAGGAGACCCAGCCTGAGGCTGGCTCTCCTCGGCACCCGTAGAAGGCAGTTCCCGATGCCGTGCAAGGCATTAGGCAGCCTCTGCATGGCATCAGGCTGCCTTGTGTCGCATCGTGTCCCTGCCACAGCAGCGCAGGGACTCGATGGGATCACTCACCCGACACAAACCCCTTCTATGTCACGGTCAGATTAATAAATACATATAAAAACATGTAAAAAATATAAAGAATATAAAAATACATCATCAAAAAAAAGATAAAAATATTAGGATATGATACAGTCAGTTGCGTTTTCATTGCGTTAATGATGCGATATTACTCGCAATCAGCTTAATATAAATGTTTCTATTTGCCAGAGTGTATACAATATTTAATTTAGTAAGAATATAATCTGTGATGATTACACTGCATAGTGTGTCATATCAGTATTAGTCTATCTAGATGCTTGTTGTATATAAGATATAATCTTGTGTCTTGTTCTCTGTAGATTGTATGGCTGAAGGTTGGGGAGGGGGGCTTTATACACATCCTTGTACCAGATAATTGATTTCCCTCCTTTTTTGGTAGTACCTCATTTAAATCATTGTCTGCCTTTAAGATATGCCAATGGCGTCGTAATATCTTTCGGATTCTTTCATGTTGTACGTCATAGGTACCTATACATCGTACAATTTTCTCTTCCGGACCAACTTGTTTATTGATCAGTGATTGATTTCTGTCCATATTTTTGGCCTTATTATAGGCTTGATGCAGTCTCTTTTTAGGGTAACCCCTATCTATAAATATTTTGTATAACAAGTTGCTCTATGCTTGCAAATACTGTCCCACCAGTATACTCCTCTTGAGAGGGGATGGATGGATGGAAACTTTTCCAATGGAGAAAATTATTAGTAGAGGTAGGCTTTCGATAGATAGAGGTTTGGACACTGCCATCAGGCTCTATAGTTATCTTTAGATCCCAAAAACATATACTTTTCTGCTGTATCTCAGCTGTGAATGATAAACCTACTGTCACCACCAGACATCTGAGAAGCTCTGTCAGACGTTCTTCAGAACCTCCTGCTTGAGGTTCCTTTTGTTTTGCTTTCGTTTTCTCATCTCGTTAGCCTCTCTCAGCTGTCATGTAGTTGCACTGATTGCATCCCTTTAAATTCCTTTAAATGCGATCATCTACCATTGAGATTTTTGCATAGGCTGAGCAGTTAGGGAGAGAGCTAGGTCAGTTGCAGGGCTCTCCCTTTGGTTCCTTAGTTTTGGATCCAGTCAGTCGGATCTTCATTTTGTGTCTTCTAGTTTTCTGTACACCTTCCGCGACACCTACCGTGTTATCATTTAGATTATCAATAAATTAAAAGAAGAGTGTACCAGTGCTGTCCCCAAAAATTTAAATATCATCAATGTATCGTCATATTTTATTTTGCCGGTACAGGGATGGACGTGATGACGTAAGCTAGTTGCATCACGCCCTGTTCCTCCCCTCCTGCCATGTATCACCGCGTCTCTCGCTGCCCGTCTGCTGGACTGACTGTGTGGCGACCGACTTTGCTGATTGTTTGGAGGGGTTAGTGAACTGCTGCCACGTGGAGAACCCTGGGCGTTCGTCCGGCTCTCCGAGGTTGTTCCTCGTGTCTGTGAGGCCTCTTTTGATGATTCCCTTGGTCTGAATGGAGCTTTGGAGTCCCGTGAGCTCCCCTTCCTCTTGCCTCCTGCGTTGAGCCCTCTGGTTGCTGCCCTCCTCTTGTATCTGTTTTTTGAAGCCTGTTCATTAAGCTGCTAATCTCCTAGTGCCGTCTGCTCTGGTCTTCTCGGTGGCCCCCTCCATCCATCTGTGTCGTTGGTTCCACTGTTGGCTCCCTAATTGCGCTGCTCTGGATGCACTGCTGTGGTCTTTTGGTTTGCTGTAAGAAGACTGGTGAGATCTGTTTATTTTGGACTTTTTTGTTTGTTTGTTTTTTCTGCTTTGTTTGCTGTATTCCCTATAAAGGAATAAGTCATAACAAATAAAAAAAAAAAAAGAGGGGAAATGGGTCCTAAACAAAACAGGCGATCAGCGGACTACTCTGTCCCAGAACTGACAAAAATTGAACAGTGTTTGAAATCGCGAAAGGTCATTACAAGAGCAGGGCAAAAGGGGATCCCTGGTACTAACTCTAAGAAAAATAACGATGATGGTTTTACAGTGGAAGAAACATTGGACGACTATTCAAAGGGAGAGGGGATGGAGATAGTGCCTAAAAGTGATTTGTCCAATGTTGAATCCTCCCCTCTAAAAGAAATATTGGCTGCAGTAAAAAAAAATTGAGAACTAATACATGATATCTCAAGAGGATTGGGGGGTTGACGGGGTGGGTTGCGATGCATCTCCTAGGACTCTGATTTCTATCTTTTTTGTGGGATGGGGTGTGGGACTTGTTAGAAGTCCCATACTCTGGAAGCTTGCTGGCCGATTTGATGTCAGTCAGAATCCTAACCTGGAATGTTCGGTGGCTGGGCGACAAAGTAAAAAGACAGGCCGTTCTTGATCTGGTGCGGAGATATTTACCAGTGATTGTATGCTGGGTGGAGACATTTCACCAAGCAGACTGGCTTGTGGCTTGACAGAGGATGGGCTGCCCAGACTTATCACTCCATGTTTAACCACCTAAGGACCACAGGTTTATACCCCCTAGTGACCAGGCCCTTTTTTTGCAAATCGGCACTTCACAGCTTTAATTTATTGTGCTACATGTCTTTGATATAAAAATCCAATAAGTGTATATTTATTGGTTTGCGCAAAAGTTATAGCGTTTACAAACTATGGTACAAAAATGTGAATTTCCGCATTTTGAAGCAGGTCTGACTTTCTGAGCACCTGTCATGTTTCTTGAGGTGCTAGAATGCCAAGATAGTATAAATACCCCCCAAATGACCCCATTTTAGAAAGAAGACACCCCAAAGTATTCGCGGAGGGGCATGGTGAGTTCATGTATGATTTAATTTTTTTCACAAGTTAGCGGAAAATGACACTTTCTGAGAAAAAAATTAAAACTAAAGTTTCCATTTCTGCTAACTTCTGGCAAAAAAATAAAAATCTCTCACGGACTCACTATGCACCTCAGTGAATACCTTGGGGTGTTTACTTTCCGAAATGGGGTCATTTGTGGGGTGTGTTTACTGTTCTGGCATGTTGGGCGGGGCTAAATTGTGAGCAACCCTGTAAAGCCTAAAGGTACTTGTTGGACTTTCAGCCCCTTTACACACCTAGGCTGCAAAAAAGTGTCACATATGTGGTATCGCCGTACTCAGAAGAAGTAGGGCAATGTGTTTTGGGGGTATTTTTACATATACCCATGCTGGGTGAGAGAAATATCTCTGTAAATTGACAACTTTGTATACATTTTTTTTTTAAGTTGTCATTTACAGAGATATTTCTCACACACTGTATGGGTATATGTAAAAATACACCCCAAAACACATTGCCCTACTTCTCCTGAGTACGGCGATACAACATGTGTGACACTTTTTTGCAGCCAAGATGCGCAAAGGGGCCCAAATTCCAATGAGCACTTTCAGGATTTCACAGGGCATTTTTACGCATTTGGATTCCAAACTACTTCTCACGCTTTAGGGCCTCTAAAATGCCAGGGCAGTATAAAAACCCCACAAGTGACCCCATTTTGGAAAGAAGACACCCCAAGGTATTCAGTGAGGGGCATGGCGAGTTCATAGGAGTTTATTTTTTTGGGCACAAGTTAGCGGAAAATGTTTTTTTTTTGTTTTGTTTTTTACAAAGTCTCATATTCCAGTAACTTGTAACAAAAAATAAAATTTTACATGAACTCGCCATGCCCCTCACGGAATACCTTGGGGTGTCGTCTTTCCAAAATGGGGTCACTTGTGGGGTATTTATACTGCCCTGGCATTTTAGGGGCCCTAAAGCTTGAGAAGAAGTCTGGAATCCAAATGTCTAAAAATGCCCTCCTAAAAGTACTCATTGGAATTTGGGCCCCTTTGCGCACCTAGGCTGCAAAAAAGTGTCACACATGTGGTATCGCAGTACTCAGGAGAAGTAGGGCAGTGTGTTTTGGGGTGTCTTTTCACACATACCCATCCTGTGTGTGAGAAATATCTCTGTAAATGACATCTTTTTCCATTTTTTTATACAAAGTTGTCAAAATGGGGACTTTAATTGTGTTATTAACCCTTCCATGGATAGGATTTCCATGGGGGAAGATATTTATACCTCTGCCCAAGGGTCACCCTTAGCCTGTTTCTGTCAGTAAGTGGGTTTTGTGAATGTCTGGGGTTGTTTAGGGCGGGGAAAAAGAGATTATTCCTGTGTAAGTAAATCTGTAAACTCTATGTCTAGGATAGACCTGGCCTTAGTAAATGAAAAATACTTGAGTTATATTTAATGGATGAAATATGAGGCCAGATCTCTCTCGGACCATGTACCCATTACCCTTGAGCTTTGTATGGTGCACGATAAATGTAGGGCAAGACCTCCATTTAGACTAAATCCCTATTGGATGTCAATATTAGACAATCATGAATTGATTAAACACGAAATTGAGTATTTTTGGGATATTAACTACAACTCAGAAAAAACCTAACTGGTGTGGGACACATTTAAAGCCTTTATGAGTTATTTTTTGTTAGTATTATTTAATGAGTATGCTGTTAAGGAGAGGGCTCTAAAGGAAGCAGCGTTAGCAGGTTTGAACGAGTTATCTAGCAATAAGACAGAAGAAAGTAGAAAGCTTATGCAGAATGCAAGTGTGGCATACTCCAATTTTCTATATAAGAAAAAGAAAAAAGATAGGAGGCAGTGCCTCGTGTGTAGAACCTTAGGGGTACTTATAGTAAAAATACACTGATTGTGTTTACCAGTTGGGGTTGTGATGAGTCACAATGCCTATGAATCGCCTTGCTGGATTAATCCCGTCCAGCGTGCGGGGAAGTCTGCGTCTGCTGCCAAGGTCTATGCCCTTTTTCCGTTGATAATGGTTTGTGGGATGAAGAAGGATGCGGATGAGAGTGAGTTCAGACCTTTCCGAATGGCGCTGATGCAGAAAGACTCAGGACCAGGATGGTATCAGTGAAGGTAATTTTTATTCAAAGTGCTTTCAGTGCTGTCAATGCGTTTCAGGGGCGAACGGCCCCCTTCATCAGGACAATAAAACTTCTATATAGGTATATTATTTTCAGCTAGCCAGTCTCAGAGGATACACGTGAGGTTCACAGTAGATTGATGAGGGGTCAAATGATATAACACACAGTTCATCAGCTTACTCACGGTTAGCAGATAGCCTCCCTGGGCTGGCAGCACAGTGTTGAGGTGGACAGCACGAAATCCTCCGGGGCACGCTCTGTGGTAGGAAGCATCAGCCAAGATGGTGGTTGAGGTGCCCTTGATGTTAAGAGTGCTTAGGGTGCTTGTTGCGGCTGAGTCCTTTGATGTATTTTGTCGTGACACCATCACCGTTAATGGTGGTACAACCATAGGTAGTAACAATGAGATGGACAGTGGTAAGATGCAACTCACAACTTTTACTTTAGTGGTTTTTCAGTTGCAGTAGTACAATTATGCAGTCTTTAGATGGTACAAAGACGATACTGCAAATCCACTGTTTAAGGCTTGTCAGGTGCTTGGTTGGTTTTGGAGCAGTGGGTTACTTCACTATCAGTGGAATCTTGGGGAGGTTGCCGAAGGCTAGGGTATCCTTTACCTGCAATATCCCAAAGGTCCTTTATGCCTGGGTTATGACTTTCATCCTTTGGATGAAGTTAAATTGGTTCTTTTCTCTTGTCCCTCTCTGGACTAGAACTTTACTTTAGAGCTGAAGTGCTGGATCTGCACCTTTTCATTCTCTGATCTTCACACTGACCTGTGGTCTCAATTGAACTGATCTGCTCTAACCACTGACCTGAACCGAACTAAAAACTCCTCTGTTCACCTGTCTCACTAGGCCTGACCTGAGTATATATAGGACCTGAACTTTATCCCCATCTAGTGGCGGGATGTCTAAATTGCACCTAATAAGCCTGCCAACAAGGATTTTGCAGCCACAAAAATGCAAAGTTATACATTATAGTACAATGCAATTGTTATGATCAAAAATACTTTTAAGCAGTGCCCACACACACGTAGTGGGACGCTGCATACCCCCATTGTAAAATGGTAGTCGACCTCGACACATTCTTGACTCGATGTTGTATCATCCTGAAAGATATAAAAAGGAGAAGCATGCATGCATAGGGAAATAATGCCATAACTCACATTCTTGTACTTCTTGTACCTATGAATAAAACGGGTGTTACGACCAGAGGATGTGGATCCTCTGTGTCAGCTGATAGAGGACTGGAATTAGTCCAATATCGCAGACTGCTGACTCTCAGAGACAGGACCCTGGTGTCTGCACCTGTTACCTTGAATGCAGCTACCTGCAGTAGTGTGAACAGAGTCCAACAAAGGCAGAATAAAGTAACAGATGGTCTTTACTGGCAGACAGTATTCAAAAAGTCACTTGACAGATACAGGCAACACAAAGTTCTGAGCAATATAGCATGCAGATATAAGCAGTCTCAGAGGCAGCGCAGGGTCTGGATCCAGGCAGACTTACAGGAAGAGATGGACTGATGCGTTGTCAGGCAGTGCAGAGGTCTATAATCCAGGAGGTCCAATAAACAGACAGCAGGGAGATGCGTATAGTCAAATGAAGCGGAGGTCAGAATCCAGGAAATCCAATAAACAGACACAGTGGAGTGCTTCAGTGGGAGTCAAGAGGTACAACAACCACGCTTGGGCACTTCATGATGAGTGAAGCTGCCTTAAATACAAATAGTCCCGCCTCCGGGTGGGGATGGTAATCAGGAACCAGCTGCCTACTCCTATAAGAAAGGGAGAGGTGCGCGCGCGCGTGCTATAGCTCATCAGATGACACCTGACAAAGAGGACGGATGCGACGGTATGCTGGCGGGCACCTGCGTCTCCTACAAGGTAAGCCAGTACTGGGACCCATAGTGCTGCAAAGTGTAGACAGCGATCTGCCACCCTGCAGTGGAGATGCAGATCCCATACTGACAACGGGTTAGGCAAGCATATCTCAGGCAACAACGAAATGCATCAAATGGGGTAACACATTATTGTCTCTGAACATTGCTATAATACCGGCAACTAAAATAGTCCATAATGATGAGGAAAACACAAATAAATGTCTCAGGAGGCTCACAGGGTATGAGTCTATTCCCTGGGCACAACAAATATCAAAGTAGAATAGCACGGAGGCTCGTGAAAGTCTATCTCCGGGTGCGGACTTGAACGTTGCAAAACAGACAAACAGTCCCTCAAAAAGTCCTTTAAGGCAAATAGAACGAGATAAACAGTCTCTTAGTCCTTTTTCGGAACTAACATGACTGGATATTAACTTCTCGGCAGCTGGAGCAGGAAATCTCCATAACGGACTGGTGGTTGTCCTCTTGTACTCCTTTCAGATCTCCGGAGTGGCTGTGATTCTTCAGATCTTGTTTCCGGGGAACTTGGGGCTTCCTCAGTAGCAGTAACTTCAGTTTCAAGTTGAAGTGTTGGGGTATTAGTTTTAGCAGGCACTAGAATGTTAAGCCATGGGGTTAAGAAACATTGTAACGGATCAGAAGCTAGCAATGTTTTTCCCAAGGACTGTATTTTTCCCTCTGGCTCAGTTGGTTCTTCCGGTTCAGGCTCAATAGGTAGAATTTCCTCTGGAACAGCTTCTTCTTGAGAAGTTTCTTCTGGGATGACCTCTTTAAGGCACAACTTTAGGCGATTCCTGTGTACTACACGGGATTTATCCTCTTGGGTAATCTCATATGTGTCCGTTTCTGGATTCAAAATAATAGAACTGGTATAAAGTTCTCTCTCCCATTTGCTATCAAGTTTTCTGGTTCTGTGGTTATTTTTTAACCAGACACGATCACCAATTTTTAGTGGTTCTGCCTTGGCAGATTGGTTGTAATCTTTTTGTTGTTTTTCTTGGGCATGTTCCATACGTTGTTGAACAATCTCTTGTGCGTTAATCAAACGCCTTTGGTGTTCAGCCACCCAATCAGTCTTTGGTAGGGGGTTGATTACATCAGGCACTTGTGCGCCCAAAGTGTGGTCAGCAGGTAATGTACCTTTGTTGGCCAAACATAAGGTAGTAGGGTGTATACCCAGTAGAACAATGGACAGTGTTGTTGTAGGTATACATCAGCTGAGGCAATAAAGTAGGCCAATCATTTCTTGTAGCAGGTGGGACTACTCGCAACATTTCTATAAGGGTTTGGTTCATTTTCTCACAAAGTCCATTCCCTTGGGGATGATACGCTGTGGTCCTGATTTTTTGACAGTTGTGAAAAGTGCATAGTTCTTTAAAGAGTTGAGATTCAAAGGCAGATCCTTGATCTGTGAGGATTCTCTCTGGACAGCCATACAATAACAGGAAATGTTTCCACAAAGCATCTGCAGTTGTTTTTGTGGTCAAGTCTTTTACAGGCACAGCTACAACAAATTTTGTGTAGTGGTCAATGATGGTCATAGCATAGGTATAACCTGAGCTACTTGGTTCTAATTTCACATGGTCGATTGCGACTATTTCTAATGGTGTTTTGTTCACAATGGAATGTAAGGGAGCTCTTTGGTCATGCTTCTCACTTTTTCCAACAGCACAGGTGTAACATTCTCAACACAATTTCTCAATATCTCCTCTCATTCCGATCCAATAAAATCTTCTACGGATGGTGGCTTCTGTTTTCTGAGCGCCAAAGTGTACTGATTGGTCATGATACATTTCCAGGATGATTCTTGCATCACGGCATGGTATTAGACTTTGGTATAGACGGTCCCATGTAACTGGGTCTAGAGTTTTTCTTAGTAGTAGGCCTTTTTGTAGAAAGAGGAGTTTTCTATGTCTCCATAATTTGGACAATTCTAAATCTGTCTTCTTTCTGCGAATTCTTTCTGGGGTTCTTCCACTGGTGAAGAAATCTTGTAATTCTCCTAACACTCTGCTTTCGTTTTGTAACTTGATCCATCTTTCTTGGTCTACATGAGATTTTGGATCCACTTGCAGTTGAGAGTCGAAGACTTTTTTTCCTTTAACAGTGATGATGTCTTAATGGGCAAAGTTGTTATAGAAGGATGGCATTTCTACTTCTTCCCAGATATCTTCTTGTGAAGTAGGGTCTTCCTTGGTTGGCAGACGAGATAAAGCATCTGCATTTTCGTTTGCTTTTCCTGTTCTGTACTTTACAGTAAAATTGTAGTTAGCAAGGCGTGAGGCCCATCTTTGTTCCAACGCTCCTAACTTGGCGGTGTTAAGATGTGCTAGTGGATTGTTATCAGTGAAGGCCACGAAGGGTGTTGCAGCAAGGTAGTCTTTAAATTTTTCTGTAACAGCCCACACGAGTGCGAGCAATTCCAACTTGAAGAAACTGTAATTTTGGTTGTTCTTTTCACTACCTCTAAGAGATCTACTAGTGTAGGAAATGACTCTCTCTTTACCTTCTTGTACTTGTGACAAAACAGCTAGCAGACCTTTCTTACTTGCATCTGTGTAAAAATGAAATGGCTGTTGATAATCCATGGATTGAAAGATGAAAAACAGCATGGGTTTACTTCAGGGAGATCATGTCAAACTAATCTTATTGATTTTTTTGATTGGGTGACTAAAATAATAGATGGAGGAGGTGCAGTAGACATCGCTTATCTAGACTTTAGTAAGGCTTTTGATACTGTCCACATAGAAGACGTATCAATAAAGTGCAGTCTTTGGGCTTGGACTCCCATATTGTTGAATGGATTAGGCAGTGGCTGAGGGACAGGCAACAGAGGGTTGTAGTCAATGGAGTATATTCAGACCAAGGTCTTGTTACCAGTGGGGTACCTCAGGGATCTGTTCTGGAACCCATATTGTTTAATATCTTTATCAGCGAAATTGCAGAAGGCCTCAATGGTAACAGGGTTGATGTTCCTGGAGGGATACACCAAATGGAAAAGGACTTAGGAAAACTAGAGGAATGGTCAAAAATCTGGCAACTAAAATTTTATGTTGATAAGTTCAAGATAATGCACCTGGGACATAAAAACCCAAGAGCAGAATATAAAATCAGTGATACAGTGCTAACCTCTGTATCTGAGGAAAGGGATTTAGGGGTCATTATTTCAGAAGACTTAAAGGTAGGCAGATAATGTCATAGAGCAGCAGGAAATGCTAGCAGAATGCTTGGGTGTATAGGGAGAGGAATTACCAGTAGAAAGAGGGAGGTGCTCATGCCACTCTACAGAGCACTAGTGAGACCTCATTTGGAGTATTGTGCTCAGTACTGGAGACCATATCTCCAGAAGGATATTGATACTTTGGAGAGAGTTCAGAGAAGAGCTACTAAACTGGTACATGGATTGCAGGATAAAACTTACCAGGAAAGATTAAAGGACCTTAACATGTATAGCTTGGAAGAAAGACGAGACAGAGGGGATATGATAGAAACTTTTAAATACATAAAGGGAATCAACAAGGTAAAAGAAGAGAGAATATTTAAAAGAAGAAAAACTGCTACAAGAGGACATAGTTTTAAATTAGAGGGGCAAAGGTTTAAAAGTAATATCAGGAAGTATTACTTTACTGAGAGAGTAGTGGATGCATGGAATAGCCTTCCTGCAGAAGTGGTAGCTGCAGATACAGTGGAGGAGTTTAAGCATGCATGGGATAGGCATAAGGCCATCCTTCATATAAGATAGGGCCAGGGGCTATCCATAGTATTTAGTATATTGGGCAGACTAGATAGGGCAAATGGTTCTTATCTGCCGACACATTCTATGTTTCTATGTATGTTTCTATAACCTAAGATGGGTGGCTCCGTTAATTTCTTCTTCAGGAGCTGGAAGGCAATTTCTCTTTCAGTGTTCCATTCCACTAGTATGGGAGTCTTCTGGTATCTTTTAGGATGCCCTCTCAAAAGTTCCAAGATTGGTTCTGCCATTTGGGCGAAATGAGGAATGAAACGTCTGTAATATCCTGCGAAGCTAAGGAAACTTCTTACCTCCTTCACCGTAGTGGGAGTAGGCCAATTATGGACTGCAGCTATCTTCTCTGGATCCAGTTTAACACCTTCAGAGCTGATGATATGTCCTAAGTATTTAACTTCTGGCTTTAATAGATGACAGTTGGATGGTTTAACTTTTAGTCCATGTTTAATAAGAACTTAAAAAACTTCAGCCAGATGTTTCAAATGGTCTTCATAGGACTTGGAATAGATGATGACGTCATCTAAGTATAGCAGGACGGTTTCAAAATTTATGTGGCCCAGACAACGCTCCATGAGTGTCTGAAAAGTTCCAGGCGCATTGCAAAGTCCAAAAGGCATGCAGTTGAACTCAACTGCCCATAGGGGTGGTGAATGCAGTCTTCTCACGATCTTCTGGTGCCATTGGTACTTGCCAGTATCCACTGGTTAGATCAAGAGTAGAGAAGTAGGCTGAAGATCCTAAGGCTGTCAAGGATTACTCTATGTGTAGTAAAGGATAAGCATCTTTGTGGGTAATTTGGTTGATTTTTCTGTAGTACACACAGAAACTGATGTTGCAGTCTTTTTTCCAGACTAGGACTAGTGGTGCAGCCCATGGGCTATGGCTGTCTTTGATGTTGTTTGAGTCTTTCATCTCTTGAATCATTTGCTTGACGGATTGGTACATAGTAGGTGGTATAGGCCGATACCTTTCTTTGATCGGTGGGTGTGAACCTGTAGGGATGGAGTGCAAAAGAAGCAGTAGGCACTGATTGGTGTAAAGCTTCCAACATTTCAACATAGCAATTCCTAAGGACATTCATGCCTAGGACTATAGGAGGATTGTTATTGTTTTCTTTTACTTGCACTACAATGATGCCTTGTTGGGATAGGATAGTTCTTCCTATTTGAATGGTGGGTTCCCAGTAACCCAGTATTGGTACTGGTTTGCCGTTACTAGCTATAAGACTCAGCCAGGATTCTGGTGGCTGGGTAAGTTGATTTTGGTCCCAGTATTTTTCAAAGGCTGTTTGCTGTATGGTAGTAACTTTGGATCCTGTGTCAACTAGGGCAACAAAAGGAACTCCATTTATCTGAAGGGTCACTTCTGGACAGGATCCTACATATCTTGGCATCCAATAAGGATCTTCTGGACCTATTGATCTACCTCCCGAGGGGTGGTCCCTGACCTCGAGGGTCGCCCGTTTAACTGCCAGCAGGTGGCTGCAATATGACCTGGTTTGTGACAGTATGTACATATAGGCCGCTTAGGGGTACTAGAGCGGTCAGGTGGGCGTCCGCCTGAATATCTAGAGTAAGTCCCTTTGTAATCAGGGGAGAAGAGCCTTCTGGATACTGGTTTCTCATCCTCAAGCAATAGTAGCTTTTCCCATTGTTCCAATTTTTTGTGAACTTTCTCTAGACTTTTAGTTAGGAATTGAACTTGCTCAGTAAGGGCAGCAACTGCGTCAGAAATTGGGGCTTGAGTTGCCTGACTGACGACAGGTAAAGCTTTGACAGGGGTGACCGGCTGTGTTACTGGCACTACAGCGGATCCAACTGATTCTGTTGGTGAACTTTTTCCCAGTATACTAATAGCTAGTTCTTTAAAATCTAGGAAGGCAGCACTTGGATGCTGGGCGGCTAACATTCTTAGTTGGCTCTTTAAATTGTCTGTATTAACACCTTCAATAAACTGTTCTTTCAGGGTTTTGTCTACTTGTACAACAGCTCTAAGGGCTTCTTGTAAAGATAATGCAAAGTCTCTGAGTGACTCACCCGTTTGTTATTTCTTACTGAAGAACCTCATCTTGACCTCTGACATGGTCCTAGGTTCAAAGGTGGTGTAGAGACGTTCAAATATCTGCTCCAGTGTCCTTCTTTCTGAGCTTGGCCAGGATTTCACTTCTCTGAGAGCAGCTCCTTCTAATTGTGCAAGAAGAATCTCCATCTGCTGTTCTGGGGATACAGGGTACAACCTGAACACAGCAAGCATTTTTTCTTTAAATCCCTTAAAGTATGCATTTCATCAGAATAACATGGGAACCAGAGGGCCCCAAAATAATAAGGCATTGTTAAAGGCATTAGACTTGGTGCTGCCGCAGTAGGTCCGCAGAGGTCAGCCTGCACATTATCCTCTTGCACAGACATACTGATGACAGTTTAGTTGCAATCAGATAGGTTATTTGTAGTTTTCAATGCTTTTTACTTAACGTTGCTATGGGCAACCACTATTTTTTTAGGTGTATGGCCCTTTAAATGTTCAATGTCGGCTAAGTACAATACTCAGGCAGCGCTTATTCAGATTCCTAATGGCGCTCCTGGCTATCGGTGCTTCACTTTGATGGGGCAATAGTACAATACACTGAATCGAGTCACCCAGGGAAACTGTTGTTTAGAGTGATTTCTAACCAGGATTAAAAAAAAAAACCTGATACTTGACATCTGTTCTACAGAGGGTATAATCATTGAGGACCAAGACCTTATAAAGGGAACTTTTCTGAAGCATTTTTCAGAATTGTATAAAACAGATAATACTATCACGAATTAAATGATGGACTCCTATTTGGATTCCATCTCTTTTCCAGTCCTCACAGATAACCAAGTAGAAGTAGACTTTTCCATACAGGAGATAGAGGATGCAATTAAATTATGTTCTGGAAATTCTTCCCCCGGGTCAGATGGTTTTCCATACGAATTCTATCTTAAATATAGGGAGGTTATCCTCCCTCGACTTCTGAGGGTATTTGCTGATTCATTGCAAGATGGTAGCCTGCCGGAGTCAATGACAGAAACGATATTAATTTTAATATTGAAAAAGGGCAAAGACCCCTTAGATCTGGGATCATATAGACCAATATCGTTTGAACACGGATGTGAAGCTTCTTTCCAGGATTCTGGCTACAAGGCTCTCTAGGGTTATTTCATCAATCATACACCCTGATCAGAATGGTTTTATTCCAGGTAAAGGTACTCATGTCCATCGCTTATTTACGAATATCCAGTCTTCCAGGGGGGTCTCTCACTCCATCCTGTCCTTTGATGCCTCTAAGGGTGGAGTGGAGATTCCTCTGGAAAGTTTTGGGAAAAATGAGATCTCCCATGGCAATATTAAATATCAGTGGGAGCTTGACAACGGGTTTTACTTTGAATAGAGGTACCCCTCAAGGTTGTCCACTTTCTCCATTACTATTTGATATATATATATATATTGATCCCTTAGCTCTGGTGGTTAGGCAAGTATCTAAGATAGAAGGGTTTGGAACATTGGGGGTCAAGGATCGCATCTCCTTATATGCGGATGATGTTTTATTTTTTATTGACCATACTAATATAATGCTTCCAAGAGTTATTCAAATAGTTAATTCTTTTGGTGTGGTGTCAGGCCTTGATATAAATTGGTCTAAAAAACGACTCTCACGCCAGTGAATAGTTATGAACTTTCTAATGAGGGATCTTTGAGTATGCTGAAGGTCTCTAATTCTTTTGAATATTTGGGCATTATGATATCACCTAAGATTGAAGACTTTCTGCAACTCAATGTAAGCTAAAGGTCCAAAATCGCGGTATGGCTCCAACTTCCCTTATCTAAAGCTGACAGAATATCTTTGGTGAAGATGTTAATTCTACCCCAGCTCCTTTCTATCCTTAGGAATTCCCCCATATGGATTGAAGATAAGTTCTTCAAACTAATTTAGAGAATAATTAATGATTTGCTGTGGGGAAGAAAGCGGGTAAGGCTTAAATTAGAATATCTATATAAGCTGGTGGAACAGGGAGGGCTGAACCTTCCCTATTTCAAGGGCTACTTCATAGCTGGCCAGTTGTGGCTATACTATAAATGGGAGGAAAGTGTACTTTCTACGAGTTTGGTCAGGCGATCTCAGTATAATAACATATTTTCATTATTGGAATCTAATTAATGTGGAACAGGACTATAGAAAGGCTAGAAAGTTACCGTATTTTTTGCCGTATAAGACGCACCGGCGTATAAGACGCACCTAGGTTTTTGGGGAGGAAAATAAGAAAAAAAATATTTTGAACCAAAAGGTGCGCTTTTGAACTAATTGTGGTCTGTGGGTGATGCACTGTTATGGAGGATCTGTGGATGACACACTGTTATGGGGGATCTGTTGTTATGGGGGATCTGTGGGTGACGCACTGTTCTGGGGGATCTGTGGGTGACGCACTGTTATGGGGGATCTGTGGGTGACGCACTGTTATGGGGGATCTGTGAGTGACGCACTGTTATGGGGGATCTGTGGGTAACACTTATGGGGGATCCTCTCTGGATGGCACTGTTATGAGGATCTGTGTATGACAGTTATGGGGGGATCTGTGGATGACACATATAAAGCATCTTATGCTTTGGGGACGCAAAGGGGGCACAGATGGGGCCCACACATCGGGGGACACGAGGACACATTACCTGATTTCAGGCTTTGATCTGCAGGGCGCAGATCAGAGCCTGGAACAGGCATTTTTACACTGCCGCGATCCGATTGGTTAGTCTGCACAGACTAACCAATTGGATCGATTGCCGGCAAGGGACCACTCTGATTGGTCTCTTGCCGGCATTACTAAACTGTATGCTGTCGGTGAAAGCAGCAGTCCAGGGGCAGACGCTTTAATCCAAACGTTTTTCAGTGCTTGGATTAAAGAGCTGCCATGAAGTCTATACACGTGCTAGCTGCAGATAGGACATATAGTCGTATGGCAGACGGGAAGGGGTTAATATCTCACAATTTTAATCTTGTATTGGTACAATATAATATTTTACACAGAGTTTATGTTACCCCGATATGGCTTAATAAATGTGGAATAAGAGATAGCTCTAATTGCCCATGGTGTGAGTCACCTAGATGGGATCACTTACAGTACATATGTAAGTACAGAACTAAAAGAATACTGGAGTGAGATAATAACTTTATTACGTATGAACTCAAACTGTTGGTCCCATTCACATTAGAATGTTGAATATTGAGTGACCTTTCCAAGGTAAACTGTCATAAATATAAAAAAATTCTCTTGATTAGAATAATGTTCCTGGCGAGACTTCTGATTACACGAGTCTGATTTTCTCATAACATTCCAAATGTGAATTAATTGGTAAATCTGGTTAACAAGGTTAAAAAATATGAAATATTTTATATAAGCAAAGAAATATTGAGGGAAAAATGGATCAGGATATGGGAAGCCTGGAGGTTTTAAAATTCCTCGCCTCCAGTCCTTTGTTTAATCTTTTTTCTATTTCTGCTTATTTCTGCTTTTCTCTTTTTTTCCCTTCTTTCTTCTTTATTGGATTGATAGAGGGAATGGAGACGCATCGCAATGGAAGGGAGGGTAGGATGGGATTTAGTTTGTTTAGGCCTTATGCACACGACCGTATTTTGTTTCCGTGTCCGATCCGTTTTTTTGCGGATAGGATGCGGACCCATTCATTTCAATGGGTCCGCAAAAAACACGGACAGCACACCGTGTGCTGTCCGCATCAGTATGTCCGTTCCGTCGCTCCGCAAAAATAAATAGTGCATGTCCTATTTTTTTCTAGTTTGCGGACAAGGATAGGCATTATTACGGATCCACAAAAAAGAAACGGATGCCATACGGAACGTCATCTTTTTTTTGCAGATACGCAATTTGCGGACCGCAAAACACATACGGTCGTGTGCATGTAGCCTAAGGGGGAGGTAAAGTAATAATAATGTTGATTGTCACCTGTATGGGAAAAAATAATGTTTTGTATTTTATTAAGAAAAATAATAAAGTATTAAAAAAAAGTATTACCTCAAAAATTAATGGATGATTCTAAGAAATAAAACAGAATAAGGCCTTTTGCACACGAATGTTGTGTATCCGTTCCGTGCATTGGGGAATGCAATTTGCTGCGGCCGGGATGGATCAAGACGCATTCAACTTGAATGGGTCCGTGATCTGTCCGCACCGCAAACAAATAGAACAAGTTCTATTTTTTTGCGGTGTGGAGGCACGGACAGAAACACCACGGAAGCACTACGGAGGGGTTACGATCTGTGCTTCCGTTCTGCATCTCTGTGATTGTGTGAATCACGGAGGTGCCAGCAGGTGTCAGCAATGTGTTAGCAAGGACCTAAGTTCAGTTCAGTACATCTAGGCTGGAATATTTCATTCCAGCTTAGCTCCCCCCTCTGTGAGCAGAGTGGGCTGTGCCCATATCCTGAAGAATGGGGAAGTTACAGTCAGTGTGCCAGCCACCCCTGTTGGGGAAGGCTGTGTGTTAGTCTTCAGGAGTCCCCCTGCATAGGGAACCAAGCCAGGATCTTGTCTCGGCTGAGACATTGATCCCCATCCCCGCCTGAGCCCTGCAGCCTTGGCTGGATGAAGCATCCAGACAACTCCAGTTCCAGGAAGAAATCATACACTGTGAAGATAACTGTGAGTAAAGTCCAGAGACCCAGGAGGAGCCATATTCCTCTTCAGCTAGTCAGTCCCCAGACAGCAGAAGATAGAAAGTGCAGAAGCCAAATTCCTGCCACAGTATAGAGCTAAAAGCAGACGTCCTTTCCTGCAAGCTCCAGGTATATGAGGGAGCAGAAGATAAATTCCTGGAATGTATCCTTCATCTGACAGTGGAACTCAGGCGCCCTAAAGCCTGCTGTGGACTGCCGTGGACAAATCAGCCTGACATCTTTGTTCTGTGGACTTTGTGCAGTGTGAATTTACACCAGGACTCTGCAAATTGCTTGTGTTACTTTTTTCTTTTGGTGTGAATAAACACTGAACATTTTGCTTTACTACCTACCGTATTCTTGCCTCTGTACTGCAACCGCTTAACCCTGCCTACCAGAGCAAATCCCTACAATATGTCCGCATCCGCACATGGGCCGGTGCCCATGTATTGCGGACCGCACGTATGCGGGCTGCAATACAGCCACGGGAACACAACGTTCGCGTGCAAGAGGCCTAAAGGTTAAGTTTTATACTTAGTAGCGAATGAAAAAAATCGAGTCTGTTACGACTATATGTAAATGGAAAGTTCGGGTTTGGGAACTCGAATCCGAACCCCGTTGAAGTCAATAGGGACCTGATCTTTGGGGCACTAAAATGGCTGTAAAATAGTCTTAGTAAGGGCTAGAGGGCTGCAAAAGGAACCAAAATGAGGGTGAGAGCAGGACAGAGAAATAACATAGAATAGAAAAAATTATATATATAAATCTTACACTAGGAGGCGGAGGTTAAAGTGGAAAAGGGGGTTGACGGGGCGGTGGATGTGGTGGTGTAGGTGGAAGCAGCGGTGGAGGAGGAGGAGGTAGCCAACACTGTTTTTGTTTATTTATTTATTTTAAAAATTTTGGAAGACCCCAAAACATTGGGAAGTAGAGAAGAGAATGCAAAGAGAAAGTGCGCTGGAGTATAACAATGGCTGGGTGTGGCCGGTATACTTGTCTACTCAGCACAAGAAACGGACAAGTCCTGTGGGAACCATGCCTGGTTCATTTTAATGAACATAAGCTTGTCCATGTTTGCTGTGGACAGGCGGCTGCGCTTCTCTGTGAATACCTCCCCCCCCTCCCCCCTCTGCTAAACGTTCGGACAATACACTTGCTGCAGGGCAGGCCAGGACCTCCAAGGCGTAAAGGGCAATCTCAGGCCATGTACCCAATTTGGAGACGCAGAAGTTCAATGGGGGAGACCCATCAGTAAGTACATGTAGGCATGTGCACACGTACTGTTCAACCATGTTGCTGAAATGCTGCCCCCTGTAAGACATTCCGTATCAGCTGTTGGTGCTGGTTGTTATGGCGGGCTGTTTAAGTAGACTGAGTAGTAATGGTGATTTGAGTTAAAACTTAACTTTTAATTATTAGAGGTAGAATAAGTCCCTAAATGTGATATTAGATACAGAGAAGGTGTATAATAACACAGGGGATACAAAAATTCATGCTTCATCACAGCCTCTGGACACGCCGCTGAGCTCCATATGAGGGACCGGGCCATCATTAGGCAACCCCCTCCACTCTGTCTGCAAATCACCAGGCAAGTACCCAGCCCTGATACCTGAATGGAGCCCGAACCTAAAGGCTGCCATTTCAAAGTATCAAATTGTGTCATATATTACATTATCAAAACTGTATTGACATATGTGTTGCTAATCGATAGAAGATACTAATACTATATGTCGCCACATCATATTGCCCCCTTTTGTGTGCCTAAATTCCCCTGATGAGTTCCAAAAACGAAACATGCGTGTAGGGACTAGCTACACTAGGGCACAATAGGGCCAAGTAGCGAAAGGGTCAGGTTCCGGACGGGGTTGTTCTTATTACAACGGGTGCTCCGTAAATAGGACGCTAGGGCCGAGATAGCACCCACTAATTAGGGCTGTCTAGGTACCTTGTAACCCATAATACCCCTGCTGGGCCCCAATCACACTTTCTTTCACAGCACATCCGCTTGCGTTGGACATCACCAAAAACCAGAGGACCGTGGCTGAAACGGTAAGACCACCGGTTATCTAAGGTGCCGCCGTGCACTAATCGATTGTGAATTTAAAGGTGCCGTCGTGCACCAAGTATTTTTTGTATCCCCTGTGTTATTATACACCTTCTCTGTATCTAATATCACATTTAGGGACTTATTCTACCTCTAATAATTAAAAGTTAAGTTTTAACTCAAATCACCATTACTACTCAGTCTACTTAAATTTCTAAACATACTGGTGATCAAATCATCAATCTAGCATATAACACCCCCTAGCTATGTTGTTGTGGCGGTCTGACAAAGCTTTTCCACATTTCGGCTGCGTTGGCACCTTCTTCCTCCTCCTCTGCCTTCGCCTTGTGCTTCTACTGAGCCCCCGCTGTCAGGTGTGAATGCCATCAGCAGTGCATTTACCAGTGTGCGCTTGTACTCGCCCATCTTCCGATCACGCTCCAGTGAATTAAGGACAGCACGTTGTCCTTGTAGTGGGGATTCAGCAGGGTGGCCACCCAGTAATCAGCACTGGTTAGAATGTGGGCAACTCAGTGGTCGTTGCGCAGGCACTGAAGCATGTAGTCGCTCATGTGTGCCAGGCTGACCAGAAGCAACGACAAGCTGTCCTTTGTGGGAGGTGTATCATCTGTGTCCTCTGTATCCCCCCAGCCATGCTCCATTGATGCCCATTAGCTGCTTTGGGTGCCACCCTGCTGTGAACACGGGTACTCCTCATCATCATCATCTTCCTCCTGCAGAACTGTGCACTGGCTGGACAGTTGTGTACCTGGCCTCTACTGGTGCAGGAACCCACCTTCCGAGCCACTTGTGAATGAAGGGTCTGATAACTGTGGAAATGATGCCACTTCCTCCTCCTTCTCTTCTTCCTGTGCCACATCCTCTTCCATCATCACCTGAAGTGTTTTTTCAAGAAGACGTAGAAGTGGGATAGTAACGCTGAGGACTGCGTCATCGGCACTGGCCATGTTGGTGAAGTACTCGAAACAGCGCAACATGGCACACACGTCCCACATGGAGGCCCACTCGTTGGTGGTTAAGTGGTGCTGTTCTGCAGAGCGACTCACCCATGTGTGCTGCAGCTGATACTCGACTATCGCCTGCTGTTGCTTGCACAGTCTCTCCAGCATGTGCAAGGTGGAGTTCCACCTTGTGGGTACGTCGCATATGAGGCGGTGAGCGGGAAGCCCAAAGTTACGCTGCAGCGCAGACAAGCAAACAGCAGAAGGGTGAGAACACCAAAAGCGTGCACTTTCTGCAGCAGCTCTTACATATTGGGGTAATTTTTCAGGAACCTCTGCACCACAAAATTCAGCACATCTGCCAGGCAAGGATGTGCGTCAAACCGGCTAGCCCCAGAGCTGCTACGAGATTTCGCCCATTATTACACACCACCAGACCAGGCTTGAGGCTCAGCGGCACCAACCACTCATTGGTCTGTTGTTCCATGCCTGTCCACAGCTCCTGCACAGTGTAGGGTTTTTCTCCCAAACAGATGAGTTTCAAAACAGCCTGCTGTCATTTCCCCCTGGCTGTGCTAAAGTTGGTGGTGAAGGTGTTACACTGACCAGATGAGGAGGCGGTAGAAGAGGAAGCGGAGTAGGAGGAGGGCGCAATGAGAAATGTCCTGCAATCCACGGTGGCAGTAGAACATGCGCCAAACTGCTATTCGCCTCAGGCCCAGCTGCCACTGCATTTACCCAGTGTGCAGTTAGGGAGATAAAACGTCCCTGCCCGTGGTTACTGTTCCAGGTATCGGTAGTTATGTGGACCTTTCCACAGATGGCATTGCGCAGTGTGCACCTGATTTTGTTCACCACTTAGTTGTGCAGGGCAGGGATGGCTCGCCTGGAAAAGTAGTGGCGGCTGGGAACCACATACTGTGGTACAGCCACTACCATAAGGTTTTTAAAAGATTTTGTCTCCACCAGATGGAATGGCAGCATTTCAAAGGCCAGGAATTTTGAAAGGCTGGCATTCAGGGCTAGGGATCGTGGGTGCGTAGGGGGTACTTCCTCTTTCTCTCCAGTGTTTGGTGGATGAACAGCTGAACGCTTCCATGGAAGAGTGTTGACATGCTGGGTGATGGTGGTGGAGGTGGTGGTGTTGCTGCCACATCCTCTGTTTGTGGGGTGGCAGGTGCCACTGTCACTCCAGAGGAGGAGGAAGAGGTGGACACTGCAGCAGAAGAGGCAGCAAGAGGAGCCTGAGATCTTTTGTGGTTTTTCAGGTGTGTACTCCACTGCAGCTCTTGCTTTGCATTTAGACAGGCAGGCTAGCCGGAAACCCTACGAAATGATCCCTCTTCCTCCTCCTCCTGGAGCGGAGTAGGAGGAGGAAGCAACAGGAGGCAAACTGAAGCGCCCTGCAATCCTCGGTGGTGGAAGGACATGCGCCAAACTGCTATCCGCCTCAGGCCCAGCCGCCAATGCATTTACCCAGTGTGCTGTTATGGAGATATAACGTCTCTGACCGTGCTTACTGGTCCACGTTACCGTAGTGAGGTGCACCTTGCCACAGATGGAGTTGCGCAGTGCACACCTGATTTTGTCCCCCACTTGGTTTCCATGGCTCACCTGGAAAAGTAGTGGCGACTGGGCACGACGTACTGTGGGACAGCCACCGTCATAAGGCCTTTAAAACTATCCGTCTCCACCAGACAGAATGACAGCATTTCAAAGGCCAGTAATTTAGAAATGCTGGCATTCAGGGCTAGGGATCGCGGGTGGGTAGGGGGGTACTTCCTCTTCCTCTCCAGTGTTTAGGAGATGGAGAGCTGAACGCTTCCATGGGACATTGTGGAAATGCTTGGTGACCCAGGTGGTGGTGTTGCTGGCAGATCCTCTGTTTGCGGGGTGGCAGGTGGCACTGTCACTCCAGAGGTGTCACGGAAGGTGTACAGAAAACTAGAAGACACAAAATAAAGATCCGACTGACTGGATCCAAAACTAAGGAACCAAAGGGAAAGCCCTGCAACAGACCTGGCTCTCTCCCTAACTGCTTAGCCTATGCAAAAATCTCAATGGTAGATGATCGCATATCCTCGTTCCTCGACTGTATAACACCTGAACACCCTATAATAGTGAGGGGACACGACCACCGGATCCCTACACTTGATACGGAGGGAGTAAGGGTCACCTGGGATCCAGCAAAGAGGAAAACACAAATTGATGAAACAAAACTTATCTGTAGAAGACTCATTAGTAGCATCCAGCATGCACACACTCCAGGAAGTTGTATAAACCGCAAAGTGATGCAGTATGGGAAGGGATTTAAAGGGATGCAATCAGTGCAACTACATGACAACTGAGAGAGGCTAACGAGATGAGAAAATGAAAGCAAAACAAAAGGAACCTCAAGCAGGAGGTTCTGAAGAACGTCTGACAGAGCTTCTCAGATGTCTGGTGGTGACAGTACCTCTCCTTCTACGAGTGGACTCCGGACACTCAGAGCCCCCCTTCTCAGGATGGGACCTATGGAAAGCCCTGATGAGACGAGTGGCCTTAATGTCCGTCACTGGGACCCACATCCTCTCCTCAGGACCATAACCCTCCCAATGAACGAGGTACTGGAGAGAACCGCGGATAACACGAGAATCCACAATCCTAGAGACCTCCGAGGAAGATCAAGACGGTAGGCAACAGGATTGATGACGGACAAGATTTTGTAAGGCCCAATAAACTTAGGACCCAACTTCCAGGAGGGAACCTTTAATCTGATATTCTTAGTAGACAACCACACCAGATCACCAACATTCAGGTCCGGACCAGGCACACGTCTCTTATCCGCCACACGCCTATATCTCTCACTCATGCTCTTTAGATTATCCTGAATCTTTTGCCAAATAGATGACAAAGACGAGGAGAATCTGTCATCATCAGGTAAACCAGAAGACCCCTCTCCAGAGAATGTCCCAAACTGCGGATGAAACCCATATGCACCAAAAAATGGTGACTTATCAGAGGACTCCTGACGACGGTTATTTAAAGCAAACTCAGCAAGGGACAAAAAAGAACACCAATCCTCCTGATTCTTCGCCACAAAACAGCGCAGATATGTCTCCAGATTCTGATTGACGCGCTCTGTCTGGCCATTCGACTGCGGGTGGAAAGCAGAAGAGAATGACAACCGAATCCCCAAGCGAGAACAGAAAGCCTTCCAGAATCTGGAAACAACGTGACAGGGCATCCGCCTGCACATTCTTAACCCCAGGGCGGAACGTAACAAAATTAAACCTTGAAAAGAACAAAGACCATCTGGCCTGTCTCGGGTTCAGACGCTTGGCTGACTCCAAGTAGGCCAGATTCTTATGGTCAGTAAACACGGTAATAGGGTGTCTGGCTCCCTCTAGCCAATGGCGCCATTCCTCAAAAGCTAACTTGATGGCCAACAACTCCCTATCTCCCACATCGTAATTTCTCTCTGCGGAGGAGAGTTTCTTCGAGAAAAAGGCACACGGTCGCCATTTGGCATGAGAGGGACCCTGAGACAAGACCGCACCCACACCCACCTCAGAAGCGTCCACCTTAACTATGAAGGGCAGAGAAATATCAGGTTGTACCAAGATGGGAGCGGAAGCAAAACTATTCTTGATAGTAGAAAAGGCCTTACGCGCCTCTACCGACCAGGAGGAAAAATCTACCCCCTTTCACAGTGAGTGGTTTAACAGAGGAATAATTCAAAATAAGCGTCCTGTAATAATTGGCAAAACCCAAAAAACGCATCAGCGCCTTCTGATTCTCAGGAAGCTCCCACTCAAGCACAGCGCGGACCTTCTCGGGGTCCATGCGAAAACCAGAAGCGGAGAGAAGAAACCCCAGAAATTGAATTTCTGGAACCGCAAACACACATTTTTCCAGTTTAGCATACAATTTATTCTCCCGCAGGATGAGCAAGACCTGACGTAGGTGGTCCTTATGAGTTTTGAAATCAGGAGAAAAAATCAAAATGTCATCTAGATACACTAATACAAATTTCCCCATTAAATGATAAAAAATGCTGTTCACAAAATGCTGAAAAACGGCTGGAGCATTCATCAAACCAAAAGGCATAACCAAATTCTAAAAATTGCCCTTAGGGGTATTGAAGGCCGTCTTCCATTTGTCTCCTTCTCTGACCCTGACCAGGTTGTATGCCCCTCTTAGATCCAACTTGGAAAAAGCTTTAGCCCCAACAATCTGGTTAAACAGGTCCGGGATCAGAGCAAGCAGATAAGAGTCACGAATTGTGATACTGTTCAGCTCCCTGAAATCCAGACATGGTCTTAAAGAACCATCTTTTTTCTTAACAAAGAAACAACCAGCGGCAACAGGTGACTTTGAGGGTCGTATGTGTCCCTTTCTCAGACTCTCAGAGATATAAGCATGAATAGCGACCCTTTCAGGTTGGGAGAGATTGTATAAACAAGATTTAGGCAGCTTGGCCCCTGGGGTGAGATTAATAGGGCAATCGTACTCCCTGTGAGGGGGCAATTCCTGAACACCACTCTCAGAAAACACATCTGAAAATTCTGAGAGAAAAGATGGTACAGTCTTAGTAGAAACCTCAGAAACAGATGTTGTGAGGCAATTCTCTCTGCAAAAGTCGGAGTGACTTGCCAATCAATGGTGGGGTTATGTTTAGTGAGCCAGGGTAGCCCCAACACTAGAGGAGTAGGCAACCCGCTTAGGACGAAACATGACACAACCTCAACAGGAGTATCACTCACATTCAAACGGATATTGTGAACTATGCCCTTTAACGATTTCTGAGAAAGTGGAACGGAATCAATAGCAAAAACAGGTATATCCTTTCCCAAAATGCATACCTGGAAACCATGAGTTATAGCAAATTGATTATCAATGAGATTGACAGCTGCTCCACTATCTACAAAAATCTCACAAAAAATGTTCTTGCTCTCTAGTGCCACCCTGGCAGGTAGGACAAAATGGGAACTACAAGCAAACGGAAAACCTTCAATTTCCGCATTAACCTTGCCAATAGTAACAGATGGAACGTTTTTAGAGGATTTTTTTCTTTTTGTTTCTTTATTACTCTCAAAAAACTGCCTGAATCTCCTAGAGGGACAAACATTTGCCAAATGATTTATACCTCCACAACAGAAACAAACCTTCCTATGAGAACTGAATCTTCTATTGTCAGAGGCAAGCAAACCCAGCTGCATGGCCTCCTGCTCAGAAGGGATTGAGAGCGACTGAGATCCCTGTGCACTGAATGAGACCGCCGCACTGTCCTTGGACTGAGTATGACAGGAAGGAGTGATCTCTCCTCTCTCTCTAAGACGCCTGTCAATACAAACCCGAGACATGGCAGAGTCCAAGGAGGTAGGTCTCTCATGAAAGGCAAATGCATCTTTCAATCCCTCTGAAAGACCATTGCAAAATTGACTTCGGAGTGCAGCATCATTCCAACCAGTATCAGCTGCCCATCTCCGAAATTCTGAACAGTATATCTGTGCGGACTGTTTACCCTGGCATAAAAGACGTATAGCCAGAGCAATACGATCCAGATCATCATATATCTGACCCAGGGCTAAAAAAAATTCATCCACTGAACAGAGGGGCTGTTCCCCCACCGGCAGCGAAAAGGCCCAGGACTGAGCGTTATCCCTGAGCAGCGAGATGATGATCCCCACCCTCTGCTCCTCATCACCAGAGGAATGGGGAAGTAGGCGAAAATGGAGTTTGCAAGCCTCTCTAAAACAAACAAAATTCTCACTACCCCCGGAGAACGTATCCGGGAGCGAGATCTTAGGCTCAGAACAAACTCCATGAACGCAAGCTGAACTGGTCACCTGAAACTGAGAAACAGTTTTACGGAGATCTGCTACCTCCAATGAAAGACCCTGCATGTGTTCAGTCAAATGTGAAACCGGATCCATGCTTGAGACGGTTTTGGCGGTTTATAATGTCACGGAAGGTGTACAGAAAACTAGAAGACACAAAATGAAGATCCGACTGACTGGATCCAAAACTAAGGAACCAAAGGGAGAGCCCTGCAACAGACCTGGCTCTCTCCCTAACTGCTCAGCCTATGCAAAAATCTCAATGGTGATCGCATATCCTCGTTCCTATAATAGTGAGGGGACAAGACCACCGGCTCCCTACACTTGATACGGAGGGAGTAAGGGTCACCTGGGATCCAGCAAACAGGAAAACACAAATTAATGAAACAAAACTTATCTGTAGAAGACTCAGTAGTAGCATCCAGCATGCACACACTCCAGGAAGTTGTATAAACCTCAAAGTGATGCAGTATGGGAAGGGATTTAAAGGGATGCAATCAGTGCAACTACATGACAGCTGAGAGAGGCTAACGAGATGAAAAAACGAAAGCAAAACAAAAGGAACCTCAAGCAGGAGGTTCTGAAGAACGTCTGACAGAGCTTCTCAGATGTCTGGTGGTGACAAGAGGTGGATGAAGAGGCAGAGACTGCAGCAGAAGTGGAAGCAGGAGGAGCCAGAGACCTTTCTTTGTTTTTGAGGTGTCTACTCCACTGCAGCTCGTGCTTTGCACTTAAATGCCTGGTCATGCAGGTTGTGCTCAGGTTGAGAATGTTTATGCCTTGCTTCAGGCTCCGATTGCACAGCGTGCAAACCACTCGTGTCTTGTCGTCAGCACATTGTCTGAAGAACTGCCACGCCAGGGAACCCCTTGGAGCTGGCTTTGGTGTGCTCGGTCCCTTGCTGCAGTGGGCAGTAGCAGGCGTACTGTCTAGGGGACGGCCACTCCTCTTTTGCACCCTGCTCCCTCTTCTGCTGTGCGACCACTGCCTCTTCCTCTGAACTACATAGGTCACTCGCATGACCTTGATTCCATGTGGGGGTGAGGACCTCATCGTCCTCCACATCATCTTCCACCCAGTCTTCACCCCTGCCCTCTTGTCAGTCTGCACATTTTCGAAGCCACAGCAGTTGGCACCTGTGTTTCATCATCATCCGAGACGTGCTGCGATGGTCCTCCCATGTACTCATCTTGAAACATAAGTGGTTGGGCATCGGTGCATTCAATCTCTTCCACTTCTGATGCAGGGATAGGTGGATGGCCCTGGGAAACCCTGCTAACAGAGTCTTCAAAAAGCAGAAGAGACTGCTGCATGACTTGGGGCTCAGGCTGCTTAGCTGATTTGCAAGGGGGTGAGGTGAAAGACTGATGGACATCAGCTGCAACGGTGCCAACTCTGATCTTTCAGCAGGAGACCCAATCTACTATCGCCTGTACTTGTTCTGGCCTCACCATTCGTAGAGCCGCATTAGGCCTGACCAAATATCGCTGCAGGTTCTGTCGCCTACTCACAATTGAGGAAGGCGTTTCACGTGTGCGTGTAGCTGGCACAGATCGACCACGTCCTCTCCCTGCAACAGGAGCTCCACCAGCATCACCACGACCTGGGCCACGTCCCTTATTTGACGCTCTCATATTTCTCAAATTTAGGATCTTGCCCTAAATGGGTGTTTAATTATTAGCAGAATAGAATGACAGTATGTAAATGTTGTATTTCACACATACAGATGCAGACTAGGCCGCAATTAAAGTTTTTTGCTCAAAAAAGGGTGTTTTATTAATAGACACATATAACCACAGTATCTAAAGGGTGTATCTCACACGTGCTGATCCAGACTAGGCCGGAATTTAAGTTTTGTGCACAAAATGGCTGTTTTTCTAATAACCGAATAGAACCACAGTATATAAAGGGTGTACAGGTCCTTCTAAAAAAATTAGCATATTATGATAAAGTTCATTATTTTCTGTAATGTACTGATAAACATTAGACTTTCATATATTTTAGATTCATTACACACCAACTGAAGTAGTTCAAGCCTTTTATTGTTTTAATATTGATGATTTTGGCATACAGCTCATGAAAACCCAAAATTCCTATCTAAAAAAATTAGCATATTTCATCCGACCAATAAAAGAAAAGTGTTTTTAATACAAAAAAAAAGTCAACCTTCAAATAATTATGTTCAGTTATGCACTCAATACTTGGTCGGGAATCCTTTTGCAGAAATGACTGCTTCAATGCGGCGTGGCATGGAGGCAATCAGCCTGTGGCACTGCTGAGGTGTTATGGAGGCCCAGGATGCTTCGATAGCGGCCTTAAGCTCATCCAGAGTGTTGGGTCTTGCGTCTCTCAACTTTATCTTCCCAATATCCCACAGATTCTCTATGGGTTTCAGGTCAGGAGAGTTGGCAGGCCAATTGAGCACAGTAATACCATGGTCAGTAAACCATTTACCAGTGGTTTTGGCACTGTGAGCAGGTGCCAGGTCGTACTGAAAAATGAAATCTTCATCTCCATAAAGCTTTTCAGCAGATGGAAGCATGAAGTGCGCCAAAATCTCCTGATAGCTAGCTGCATTGACCCTGCCCTTGATAAAACACAGTGGACCAACACCAGCAGCTGACATGGCACCCCAGACCATCACTGACTGTGGGTACTTGACACTGGACTTCAGGCATTTTGGCATTTCCCTCTCCCCAGTCTTCCTCCAGACTCTGGCACCTTGATTTCCGAATGACATGCAAAATTTGCTTTCATCCGAAAAAAGTACTTTGGACCACTGAGCAACAGTCCAGTGCTGCTTCTCTGTATCCCAGGTCAGGCGCTTCTGCCGCTGTTTCTGGTTCAAAAGTGGCTTGACCTGGGGAATGTGGCACCTGTAGCCCATTTCCTGCACACTCCTGTACACAGTGGCTCTGTCCACTGCTTCCGCAGGTCCCCCAAGGTCTGGAATCGGTCCTTCTCCACAATCTTCCTCAGGGTCCGGTCACCTCTTCTCGTTGTGCAGTGTTTTCTGCCACACTTTTTCCTTCCCACAGACTTCCCACTGAGGTGCCTTGATACAGCACTCTGGGAACAGCCTATTTGTTCAGAAATTTCTTTCTGTGTCTTACCCTCTTGCTTGAGGGTGTCAATGATGACCTTCTGGACAGCAGTCAGGTCGGCAGTCTTACCCATGATTGCGGTTTTGAGTAATGAACCAGGCTGGGAGTTTTTAAAAGCCTCAGGAATCTTTTGCAGGTGTTTAGAGTTAATTAGTTGATTCAGATGATTACGTTAATAGCTCGTTTAGAGAACCTTTTCATGATATGCTAATTTTTTTAGATAGGAATTTTGGGTTTTCATGAGCTGTATGCCAAAATCATCAATATTAAAACAATAAAAGGCTTGAACTACTTCAGTTGGCGTGTAATGAATCTAAAATATATGAAAGTCTAATGTTTATCAGTACATTACAGAAAATAATGAACTTTATCACAATATGCTAATTTTTTTAGAAGGACCTGTATTTCACAATGACATATGCAGCAAAGGCTGCAAAATTAAGTTTTGGGCCCAAAATGGCTGTTTTTCAAATAACAGAATATAACCACAGTATCTAAAGTGTATATTTCACACGTCTTGATCCAGACTAGGCTGCAATAAAAGTTATTTGCCCAAAATGGCTGTTTTTCAAATTATTTAATAGAACTACAGTATCTAAAGTGTGAATCTCACAATGACATATGCAGCAAAGGCTTCAAAATTAAGTTGTTTGCCCAAAACGGGTGTTTGTTTAATAATTGAATATGACAGTGGTATATAACCCTTGAATTTCACACGTGCTGATGCTGCAAGGGCTGTAAAATTGTGTATTTTGCCAAAGAAGGGTGCTTTTAAAAACCAAGAAAATTTCTAGCTTAAATTGCACACTGAATTATTGTGCAAAGGCACCAGATATTGGATATTGCAAAAAAAAAAAAGTTTTATTTTTTTTAAAACTTGTTTTTAACAATCAGATGCAGCAAGGGCTGCAATATTAAGTATTTTGCAAAAAAAGGTTGTTTTTTTAATAACAGAATTTGAAAGCTGTATATAACAATTGAATTTTACATGTGCAGATACAGCTAGGGCTGTAAAATAGTATATTTTGCACAAATAAACCCAGAAAATTATGGCTGTATTTCTAGCTTAAATTGAACACTGACTAATCCCGCAAAGGAACCAGATGTTGGAGATTGCCAAAAAAGTGTGTTTTTTTTTTTTTACTAACAGAATATAAATGCTGTATATAATGCTTGACTTTCGCACGTGCAGATGCATCAAAGGCTGTAAAATAGTGTATTTTGCCCCCCAAAAAAGGGTGTTTGTAAAAACCCAGAAAATTATGGCTGTATTTCTAGCTTAAATTGCACACTGACCATTCTTGCAAATGTATCAGATGTTGTATATTGCCAAAAAAGGTTGTTTTTTTAAAAGCCAGATTATTAGTGCAGTATTTCAAGCTTGGATTTGAATGTCACAAAAGCTCAGATGCAGTGCTGGTGCACTGAGCTTGCATAAAATGTCAGCCGTCACCGCTCACCTAACTAACAGACAGATAAAAGTTATTTTTTTCTGTCACTGGGCTCAGGGCAGGGTAAAAAGATTGTGCACTGCACCCACACAACTAAATCTATGTAGATCGCTGAGTTCAATTGGAGTTCTGATAACAGATTCTGTCCTATTCTCTCCCTGAAAGCACCAGCAGCATCCTCTCCCTACACTAGTAACAGCAGAGTGACGTGCAGCGCTATGTGACTCCAGCTTATATAGAGGCTGGGTCACATGCTGCACCGGCCAATCACAGCCATGCCATTAGTAGGCATGGCTGTGATGGCTTCTAAGGTCACACAGTTAAACGCTTGAGTTGTGAGGTGGCAGCCATCTATATGCATCTGTATCATATACTACATACACATTATTGTGAAAGACATTTCCCAACTGTTTAACAGTCCAGTTAAGTAGGCTGCTGCCAGTACTTATGCCGCTTTCATTATACTATGAGCTAGCTATCCAGCAATAAATCTAAGACACTATTAGTGAAATTGGGAGCACAACTTACAACATAATGAACATAATGGGGGTGAAGAAGCAATGCCCAAACTCTACCCAATGATTTAATCCTGATTAAACAACATCCAAGTGGGCCGAGACCACCTTTCCGGACCCACTTATAGCATCTACAGTATCTTATAGGTACCATAAGAGGAAGAATAAAAAGTGGGGGCTATTTGCTAATTCTGTAATTTTATTATCAATGTAAATATGTTTGGCTTCACCAATGTAGGAGAGGTTAACACTCTAGACACATTCATTGACCCATGTGCTGAATTCATCAGTCATTGCTTTTACATAAACCTTAACCACCTCAGCTCCCCTAGCTTAAACCCCCTTAATGACCAGACCACTTTTTACAATTCTGCACTACACTACTTTCACGGTTTATTGCTCGGTCATACAACTTACCACCCAAATGAATTTTACCTCCTTTTCTTCTCACTAATAGAGCTTTCATTTGGTAGTATTTCATTGCTGCTGACATTTTTACTTTTTTTTGTTATTAATCAAAATTGACCAAATTTTTTGCAAAAAAAAAGAAATTTTTCACTTTCAGTTGTAAAATTTTTCGAATAAAACTACATTTCTATTTAATTTTTTTCTAAATGTATTGTTTTACATGTCTTTGATTAAAAAAATGCAATAAGTGTATATTTATTGGTTTGCGCAAAAGTTATAGCGTTTACAAACTATGGTACAAAAATGTGAATTTCCGCATTTTGAAGCAGCTCTGAGCTTCTGAGCACCTGTCATGTTTCCTGAGGTTCGAGCCTACAATACCTCCTGTACCTCCTGATGGAGCCTATGTGGCGAAACACGTGTCGAAGTTGAAGCAGTGGGGGAACCGTGTCACCACTTTTCAGCAGCAACATGGGTAGGTAACATGGTATCTGGATTAGGGTGGGACTAGTGGTTTGCAGTTATTGTTATATGCCATCTTTATGAGTAGTATTGCACCATCCTAGTATACCCTACAGCATCCATTGTTTGGACGCTGTGAATAAGAGTCTGTCACGACCATGGTCATGGTCGTGTCTCCTTGGGACCCGCATGCATTTGCCCGCGGTCTGGTATTGTTGTCAACCACAGGTGAGGGCTAGTATCTTGCCTCACGTGTGGTTGCCGCTGGCAACTTGTGGTTGTTGGGCAGTGGAGCAGCCTGAGCTGGTTGCTGGGCGGCTCGCTGTCCATGCATGCGGTTGTCTTTGGCAACGTGTGTTTATGTGTGCACTTTCCTTGTCTGGTGTGCACGGGGTTTATTGTGTGTATTCCCCTTTTAGTTGCTGTCTTCCCTTCCCTGGTGTGTGAAGGGTTAATTCCCTTCCTAGTCTGTGAGCACTGGGTGTGTCTGCGTGGGTGTGACTACATGGGCTATTAAACCTCAGTTGAGACCTGAGTTCTGAGAGGTACTCCAGCCTTGTAGTAAGCTGGAGGCACTCTCCTGGTCCCATATACCATCTGCCAGTGAGGGCCACCCTTGTGGTCATACATTGTGATACTATATGTTTATGTGATGTTAAGTTTATGTCTATGTGGTGTCTGTTATTATTGCAGCTATGGTTCTGGGTCCCTGTGTGTTTATGTGTGCTGTGTCCTTTTATGTTTGTGTGTGGACAGCCAGCACTTGTGTCCAGGGATCCAGTCAGTGTGTCTGTGGCAGGTAGAGGTGGAAGTCTTTCACTCTCCTGCCATATCCATAGTCTGTTTATGGTTACATCCCATTGCAGCTCGGCCAGTTTTAGACTCCTGTTTCTCTGCATCCAGGAGGAACAGGTGGTCTACCCAGCTCCTAGTTCAGGGATCGGCGGAGGGTGAGTAGGGATCCAAGGTTCCTGAGCATGGGCCCTCCTACCTTCAAGGTCGGCTCATGCAGCTAGGAGTTAGGGTCGGATTAGGGATGTGTTAGGAGGTGACCTGCTCCCTAATTCTGTCGTCCTGGCCGAGCAGTCACTAACATGACGTGGCATCGCGCGGCTGAGGGTTTTCCCCATCCTCAGCCGTGACAGAGTCAGGTAGTTGTTCACCCGCAACTACTCCAATATTCACAGCTTCTGTCAATTGTCTGTTACCTGCTGTATATGGTCACATTATCCCCCATTGTGATTCTCCACATTGTAGAGCCCTTTTGTGGCCCCGTCTCCATGTTCTGTCCCTTTTGAGTCTCACCTGTAATGATCATGTGCTTTATATTGAATAAAATGAGATTTTTTTACCTTGTTAAATCCTTGCTCTTTTTTTGTACATGTTTCCTGAGGTTCTACAATGCCCAGACAGTAGAAACACCCCACAAATGACCCCATTTTCGAAAGTATACACCCTAAGGTATTCGCTGACGGGCATAGTGAGTTCATAGAAGTTTTTATTTTTTGTCACAAGTTAGCGGAAAATGATGATTTTTTTTTTTCTTACAAAGTCTCATATTCCACTAACTTGTGACAAAAAAATTAAAACTTACATGAACTCACTATGCCCATCACGAAATATCTTGGTGTCTTCTTTCCAAAATAGGGGCACATTTTAGGGGCCCTAATGCGTGAGAAGTAGTTTGAAATCCAAATGTGCAAAAAAAAATGCCCTGTGAAATCCTAAAGGTGCTCTTTAGAATTTGGGCGCCTTTGCCCACCTAGGCTGCAAAAGTGTCACACATGTGGTATCGCCGTACTCAGAAGAAGTAGGGAAATGTGTTTTGGGGTGTATTTTTACATATACCCATGCTGGGTGAGAGAAATATCTCTCTAAAAGTCAACGTTTCCCATTTTTTATGCAAAGTTGTCATTTTAGAGAGAGATTTCTCTCACCCAGCATGGGTATATGTAAAAAGACACCGCAAAACACATTGCCCAACTTCTCCTGAGTACGGCGATACCACATGTGTGACACTTTTTTGCAGCCTAGGTGCGCAAAGGAGCCCAAATTCCTTTTAGGGGGGCATAAAATGCCCCTAAAATGCCAGGGCAGTATAAATACCCCACATGTGACCCCATTTTGGAAAGAAGACACCCCAAGGTATTCCATGAGGGGCATGGCGAGTTCATAGAAGATTTTTTTTTGGCACAAGTTAGCGGAAATTTTATTTTATTTTTTTCTCACAAAGTCTCCCTTTCCGCTACCTTGGGACAAAAAGTTCAATCTTTCATGGACTCAATATGCCCCTCAGCGAATACCTTGGGGTGTCTTCTTTCCAAAATGGGGTCATTTGTGGGGTGTTTGTACTGCCCTGGCAATTGAGGGTCTCCACAATCATTACATGTATGGCCAGCACTAGGAGTTTCTGCTATTCTCCTTATATTGAGCATACGGGTAATGAGATATATATTTTTTTCCGTTCAGCCTCTGGTCTGAAAGAAAAAATGAACGGCACAGATTTCTTCATTCGCATCGATCAATGTGGATGAAAAAATCTCTGCCCAAAAAAAAGGGGAAAGGCGTCTGCCAGGACATAGGAGCTCCGCCCAACATCCAAACCCACTCAGCTCGTATGCCCTGGCAAACCCGATTTCTCCATTCACATCAATCGATGTGGATGAATAAATAATTGCCGGGATTTTTTTTTTTTTTTTTTTTTTACAGGGAGTGCAGAATTATTAGGCAAGTTGTATTTTTGAGGATTCATTTTATTATTGAACAACAACCATGTTCTCAATGAACCCAAAAAACTCATTAATATCATAGCTGAATATTTTTGGAAGTAGTTTTTAGTTTGTTTTTAGTTTTAGCTATTTTAGGGGGATATCTGTGTGTGCAGGTGACTATTACTGTGCATAATTATTAGGCAACTTAACAAAAAACAAATATATACCCATTTAAATTATTTATTTTTACCAGTGAAACCAATATAACATCTCAACATTCACAAATATACATTTCTGACATTCAAAAACAAAACAAAAACAAATCAGTGACCAATATAGCCACCTTTCTTTGCAAGGACACTCAAAAGCCTGCCATCCATGGATTCTGTCAGTGTTTTGATCTGTTCACCATCAACATTGCGTGCAGCAGCAACCACAGCCTCCCAGACACTGTTCAGAGAGATGTACTGTTTTCCCTCCTTGTAAATCTCACATTTGATGATGGACCACAGGTTCTCAATGGGGTTCAGATCAGGTGAACAAGGAGGCCATGTAATTAGATTTTCTTCTTTTATACCCTTTCTTGCCAGCCACGCTGTGGAGTACTTGGACGCGTGTGATGGAACATTGTCCTGCATGAAAATCATGTTTTTCTTGAAGGATGCAGACTTCTTCCTGTACCACTGCTTGAAGAAGGTGTCTTCCAGAAACTGTCAGTAGGACTGGGAGTTGAGCTTGACTCCATCCTCAACCCGAAAAGGCCCCACAAGCTCATCTTTGATGATACCAGCCCAAACCAGTACTCCACCTCCACCTTGCTGGCGTCTGAGTCGGACTGGAGCTCTCTGCCCTTTACCAATCCAGCCGAGGGCCCATCCATCTGGCCCATCAAGGCTCACTCTCATTTCATCAGTCCATAAAACCTTAGAAAAATCAGTCTTGAGATATTTCTTGGCCCAGTCTTGACGTTTCAGCTTGTGTGTCTTGTTCAGTGGTGGTCGTCTTTCAGCCTTTCTTACCTTGGCCATGTCTCTGAGTATTGCACACCTTGTGCTTTTGGGCACTCCAGTGATGTTGCAGCTCTGAAACTGGTGGCAAGTGGCATCTTGGCAGCTGCACGCTTGACTTTTCTCAGTTCATGGGCAGTTATTTTGCGCCTTGGTTTTTCCACACGCTTCTTGCGACCCTGTTGACTATTTTGAATGAAACGCTTGATTGTTCGATGATCACGCTTCAGAAGCTTTGCAATTTTAAGAGTGCTGCATCCCTCTGCAAGATATCTCACTATTTTTGACTTTTCTGAGCCTGTCAAGTCCTTCTTTTGACCCATTTTGCCAAAGGAAAGGAAGTTGCCTAATAATTATGCACACCTGATATAGGGTGTTGATGTCATTAGACCACACCCCTTCTCATTACAGAGATGCACATCACCTAATATGCTTAATTGGTAGTAGGCTTTCGAGCCTATACAGCTTGGAGTAAGACAACATGCATAAAGAGGATGATGTGGTCAAAATACTCTTTTGCCTAATAATTGCCTAATATACACTCCCTGTATATACAAAGTGTTTGCCAAAGCATATGAACACTGCCCCTCAGCTCATAAGCCTCGGCAAACATATATTTTTTACTGCAGAGGAGTTATCTCGTCTTGCAGCGCCGCATACACCGACTTTTGTGTAATCTGACAGCTGCGCAATGCTTCTGTCAGAATGCACATCAGTGCTGCAGCTGGTTCATCGGTTGGTCCACCTAAAAGGTAAAAAAAAAAAAAACAGGCCGCAACACAATAAATTTATTAACATTAACTTTATATAACATTTGAACAGAACATTAACTTTTATAAACTTTATTGAACTTTTGGAACAGAACATTAACCTTTTTGCTTACCGGTGATTTTTTAATTTTTTTTAATTTTTTTTACCTTTATAGAACAAACCTCTCCTTCCCCATGGGACAATGTGCAAAGCGCAAATCGCCCAGAGATGTGGCGAAGTACATTATGCACTTTGTCCCAGGTGAAAGGAGAGGTTTGCAGCAGCTGTGAGTGAAAGGGCCCTAAGAGCCCTGTGTGCCTGTCCTGTGTCACGCAATACCTATGCTAATAGTGTACCTGTGTGTGGTACTTCCAGAAACACTCCCCTAAGCATAGGGAAGGGTGGTCAGGGCAGTCAGGACAGAAATAGCGGGTGTCACGACTTATTCCACTCCTGCTACAGACACAACATCTTTTTCGGGGTGGCTCTTGGGTTGAGGTACCAGCAACGACATTGGGGAAATGTCGCTCGTGTAGACGGCTCACTACACTGGTGGATGGGGCCACGGAATCTCCTGGATACAGGAGGTTCTCGATGATCTCTTCCTGGAATTTGAGGAAGGATCCTGTTCTCCCAGCCTTACTGTAGAGAACAAAACTATTGTACATAGCCAATTGAATTAAATATACAGACACCTTCTTATACCAGCGTCTGGTGTGGCGGGACAGTAAATAAGGAGCCATCTGGTCATTGAAGTCCACCCCTCCCATGAGCAAATTATAGTCGAGAGGGGATTTTCAATGACACTGGTTGCTCGTTCAATTTGTATTGTTGTGTCTGCGTGAATGGAGGAGAGCATGTAAACGTCATGCTTGTCTCTCCATTTCACCGCAAGCAGTTCTTCGTTACACAAGGCAGCCCTCTCCCCCCTTGCAAGACGGGTGGTAACGAGCCTTTGGGGGAAGCCCCGGCGACTAGGTCGCGCAGTGCCACAGCAGCAAATCTGTTCTATAAACAAATGCCTGAAGAGGGGCACACTTGTGTAGAAATTGTCCACATAAAGATGGTACCTCTTGCCAAATAAGGGTACATCACGGCCTCAGGAGACACCGCGGCGGTTCATGAGAAGGACGTGACCATCTATAGGCCATCCTTTCAACATTGCCTCGATATCATGAGGCGAGCACGGCGCCCAGATACATAAGTGGAGCCTGGATAAGAGGCTACCACCCTAAGGTATCAATTGTGTCAATAATTGCCAAGTACAACTGTGTTGATTATTATATCAAAACCGACACTATATGCTTGTATACTGTATTGCCCCTTTATGTGTGCCTATATGCCCCTGATGAGTTTTTTACGAAACATGCATGTAGGGATTAGCTACACTAGGGCACAATAGGGCCAAGTAGCAATAAGGGCAAGGTTCCGGACGGGGTCGTTCTTATTAGAACGGGTGCTCCGTGGTTAGGACGTAAGGGCCGTGATAGTACCCATAATTCAGGGCTGTCTAGGTACCTCTTATGCACCAATATCCCCGCCCAGCCCTAATTGCGTTATTTTGTAGCTTATCAATCGCTATTCAAACATCAACAGTAACCAGAGGACCTTAACCCATATACGGTGGGACTACCGGTTACTTTAGGTGCTGCGGAACACCAACCACTCCATAGGTAAGGTGCGGCTGTACACCTCCTTTTTTTTATTCGTGTATCCTGAGTGTTATCATCACTTTCTCTATATCTAAATTAAACACATAGGGACCCTATTCTATATATTACCAATAAAAGTTAAATTTTAATTATAAATCACCATTTCCACTCCATATACCTAAATTAAAAAGTCTGGTGATATAAATCATCATTTAATATATAGCTCCTTCTAGCTCCAAATAAGGGTGACACCAAGTCCCAGACTGTCTTCCCACTGCTCCCCAGGTAGTCAGGGCAACCAACCGGCTCCAAGGTCTGATCTTTACCCTCATAGACTCGAAATTTGTGCATATAGCCTGTGGCTCTTTCACAGAGCTTATACAATTTGACCGCATACCGGGCACGCTTGCTTGGGATGTATTGTTTAAAGCCAAGGCGCCCGGTAAAATGTATAAGGGACTCATCTATGCAGATGTTTTGCTCAGGGGTATACAAATCTGCAAATTTGGTGTTATGGTGGTCTATGAGGGGCCGAATTTTGTGGAGCCGGTCAAAAGCTGGGTGGCTTCTGGGACGAGAGGTGCTGTTGTCACTAAAGTGCAGGAAACGCAGGATGGTCTTAAATCGTGTCCTGGACATGGCAGCAGAGAACATGGGCATGTGATGAATTGGGTTTGTGGACCAATATGACCGCAATTCATGCTATTCAGGCCCATGTTGAGGAGAAGGCCCAGAAAAGTTTTACATTCGGAAACTTGGATGGGTTTCCACCGGAAAGACTGGGCATAAAAGTTTCCCGAGTTGGCGGCTATAAATTGAGTGGCATACTGGTTTGTTTCTGCCACAACTAAGTCCAAGAGCTCCACAGTCAAGAACAGCTCAAAAGACCCCAGTGCCGATCTGATCTGAGCTGTCTCAACCCGAACTCCAGACTGGGCGGTGAAAGGGGGAACTACTGGTGCGGCTGAAGTTGGGGGCTGCCAATCGGGGTTTGCCAGCACCTCAGGGACTCTAGGGGCTCTATGGGCCTGTCTGTGCGGTGGCTGCGACGGGGAACTAATGCATGTGCTTCAACTGCCAGCTTCAACTGCCCTTCTGGTGCTCGCCACTTCACCATGTTCTACGGCAGTGTTGGTACTAGGTCCAGGATGGGCTGCGCTGCTGGTGTATGCCTCACCACGTAATCTGACAGTGCCAGCCCCAGTCTGCTGCCCTTGAAGCGGATCCTGCACAACCTGTGGTCTAGCAACACGGGGCCCGGTATGCCTGGTGGTATTAGGAACCTCAACCTCATCATCCGAACTTTGGGTCAGACTGCCACTGCTTTCTACAGGTTCGTATTCTGACCCGCTGTATTCGTCAGATGAGGGTTCCCATTCCTCATCCGACTGGGTCAGAAGCCTGTAGGCCTCTTCAGAAGAATACCCCTTACTTGCCATTTGGTCAACTAAATTTAGGGGGTATTCCCTGAGACTACCCAAGAAAAAAAGCAAGCCTGTCTTACAAATGGGAGGCTAGCGAAGTACCGGAAGCCGCTGCGATTGATAAAAAATATCAAAACTGATTTTTTTTATCGCCGCAGCGCTTGTAAAGTGATTGTGCAGTGATTAAAAATAAAAATAAAATTGTCACTGCAGCGGGGCGGGCGTGGGTGAACGCACGTGTGGGCGACCGATCAGGCCTGATCGGGCAAACACTGTGTTTTGGGTGGAGGGCGAACTAATGTGACACTAATACTATTATAGATCTGACTGTGATCAGCTCTGATCACTTACAGATACTATAAAAGTACCAATGCTGATTAGCGATACGCTAATCAGCGAATCAGTGACCGTGGTGCGGTGGGCTGGGCGCTAACCGACGCTAACTACCTAACAAAGGGGCCTAACCTAAAACCTAACCGTCAATACTAGTGAAAAAAATAAAGTGACAGTTTACACTGATCACTTTTTTCCCTTTCACTAGTGATTGACAGGGGTGATCAAGGGGTTAATTGGGGTGATGGGGGGTGATCTGGGGGCTAAGTGTAGTGTTTGGTGTGCTCACTGTAATGTGTGCTCCTCTGCTGGGACCAACTGACGAAAAGGACCAGCAGAGGAGCACAGAAGCCATTTAACACATTATATTTATAAATATAATGTGTGAACTGGCTTGTGATTCGATTTTTTGAAAATCACCAGCCTGCCAGCAATGATTATTGGCTGGTGACGAACTCTTCCTTTAACTTTTGCCGGCCCGCAATGCGAATGCGTGGGCCGGCTGTGCGTGTAATCTCGCATCTCGCGAAATGATGCGCCAAAGCGTCAAGGAGGAATGAATCGACCGCCTCCGGAACGCAATCCTGCGTTAGGTGGTCCGGAGGTGGTTAAAGGGAACCTGTCATCAACTTTATTGTGACGCTACTGAGGGCAGTATAAAGTAGTGACAGAAATGCTGATTTCAGCGGTGTGTCACATATAAGCTAAAAGTAAGTGGTTGCAGAGAACCAGCGTCATCATTATTGCAGCCCAGGTGTCACACATACACAGGGAGTGGGGAAGTGACCACTGAGCTCAACCTGCACCCCTATCCATGCCTACTTGCCTCGCAAGTCCTAGTAACAAGGGACAACTGGTCTACAAACCCTCAACTAGAATAAGTGCAGGGAAGACGGACAAGACATACAATGGAGAAGTCAAACGGGCCGAGTCAGAAACCAAGAGAGCAGCAAGTGACCAGAGGAGAAAGCGGAGGATCGTCTGGAAGAAGCCGGTCAAAACCAGGAGGGAACGCCAAGACCAAGGGATAAGAGAGACGGGTAGTCACAACACGAGCAGGAAACAAACACACCAGGTATGTATAAATCGCAGGAAGGACCTTAACAACAGGCAATCTGTGGCCAGCAGATTGCCTGTTTAAATAGATTGCTAGTGGAATCATGTGACGTGGCCAGAGTCACATGACTCCTGAGTTCCAATACAGCTGAACGCCGAGTGAGCAGCTCCGCACTCAGCCCTTGTGCGGTTACCACAGAGCGCATCGTGATACCAGGCCTTAAAAAGAGTCAAATCTACCTGAGAAGAGTCATGGTTATTCATAAATTCCTGCTCTCCCTGCTCACCTGCTGATGACTGACAGTCTTCTACCTAGTTTTCTTCCTTTCTCTCTAGGAGAGAACTGTCAATCATCAGCAGATAGGTGAGTGCGCAGGAGATTATGAATAAAGCTACTTTCACACCTGTGTTTGGAATTCCGTTTGAGATCCATTTCAGGGATCTCACAACCTGTTCAAAACGGATCAGTTCAGCCCCAATGCATTTTGAATGGAAAAGGATCCGTTCAGAATGCATCAGTTTGGCTGCGTTTGGTCTCCGTTCCACTTTTGAGGAGGACACCAAAATGCTGCTTGCAGCCTGATGATGCAGAGCCAAACGGATCCGTCCGGACTCACAATTGAAGTCAATGGGGACGGATTTGTTTGGCCTGGCTCCGCTTTGACACGGATACATTAGAAACCGTTCACGTCTCTGCGCATGCCCAGTAATTTCCTGTCCCTCCCCTCATAGTCGGCCATTTTGGATTATCGACTTGATGAAGACTGGTAAGTATATGAAGTTTTGTCTGTTTGTCTTTCATTTTCTATCTATCTATCTATTTATCTATCTATCTATCTCGGGGGGGGGGCTGCTGGAACTTGGGAGGGTGTGTGTGTGTGTCTGGAATAGTGGGGGCTGCTGGCACAGGGGGTGGGAGCTGCCTTTATGGGGGCTACTGGCTCTGGGGGTGGCTGCTGGCACTGGCTTGGGGGAGCTGCTGGTACTGGGGTGTGGAGGCTGCTGGCACATTGGAGGGTGCAGGCACTATGCGGGGCTGCTGTCTCTGGGGGTGATTATGGCACTAGGGGGGATTATGACTCCTGTCGGATTAATTTTTTTAAATAATTTTATTATTAGGGTCGTCCCAAAAAAATAAGCAAAAAACTAATTTCTAGAAAGTTCTGAGGTGGGCAAGCACCAATCTATATTTTAAAAAGTATTAAAAATAAAAAATAAATTGTTGATATATGAGGAAATAGTGCTGTAAACAAGTTCCTTTAACATTATCTGCATTTTGTCTGATATTCTGTTGTGTACAGATATCATCAAAGACGACAAGCATCGATTGGAAAAACCCGCCCAGAAGGCGCCGGCGTATTCAGTGGCCGGTAAGTATAAAATCAACACTTGGAGTTTGTACTTTTTGATTCGTTGCATTAATAAGTATGTGCTCTTATTATAGATTTCATCATCATCATCAGCGGAGGGCTCTCCAGCTATAGCCAGCTCACCTGCCGGGGCTTGTTCATCAGTGCAGGAATCACCAGTGTCCAAGGGAGGTGGACCAAGCCCGGACCGGGGCTGTCAAGAAGTAAGTGTGTGCATATATATATATATATATATATATATATATACACACATAATTTTTTTTTTATTTAAATACATTTTTTGTTTTTGTTTCAGCAATCTGCACCTAGAGCCACCAGCGAGGATCCCCCAGTCGCCTCCAGAGTCAGCGGGAATGAGCGTGACGGTCGTAGACGTGTAAGTCTTGATTAAGTAGTTTTAATTAGCATTTTGTATTAGGATTTACATTTAATTTTGTATTTCCATTTTTTCAGGGTTCCAGAGGCTCCACCAGGGAAGATGAGGAGTTCAGGGTTCCTCCCATAGATAAATTGCTTCTCATCCAACTGGTGGAGGCGCGTCCATCATTATGGGACCACTCCGACCTCCACCACGCGGATCATCATCTGACTCAGTGGCTCTGGAGGGACATCTGTGCGCAAATTTTTGAGACCTGGGGGGATCTAAGCACGGTGGCTCAGGAGAAATATGATAAGTACAAAAATATGTATTTTAATACATTAATATTGTTCTTTTCCTTACATCATGCTAAATTTAATTTGTATGTTTTTTTTCTATAGTCAAACTGGTTACGACGCGTTGGCGATCTACCCGGGACCGCTTCAGGAGGGATTTTAACAAGGAGGTTCAGGCCCCGAGTAGGACCACATGCATCAGGGACCACATACATCCATACGGCGGCCCTGAGGTTCCTACGAAAGGCAATGGCACCAAAAGGTAAATATTTGTAACAACAGTAAAAAAAAAAATTTTTAAAGGGGCTGTCTGAGACAGCGGAGCGTTTTGGCTCCCCTGTTTTGGCCAGCCCCCTACAGTGAGAGGGACAACAGTTCTCTCCATCTGAGTGTAAGGGGCTGTCTGAGACAGGGTAGCATTTGGCTCCCCTGTTTTGGCCAGCCCCATATGGTATAAGGTAGACATAGCATAGAACATGGATGTTTTATTAAAGGAAAATTCTTTACTTTCCTTCATTTTTTTTCTACAGAAGTGCCTGCAGTACTTGGGAGCCTGAACAACCTCCTGAGGCGGAACCAGAACAGATCGCCAGCCCTCCTGTCCCTAATGTATCGGCTCAGGATAATCCGGGTCCCCTACCGGATTCCTCCGCTCGACAGAGGCTCTTTGGTTATGCAGACCTTCTAGAGGTCGTTTCCGACGCTTTAGAAGGTTTTGCCTTACATCAGAAGGAGTTTAGTGCTGATTTGATTAGCCGCTGGGAGGGGGCGGAGTCGATGATTCAACGCAGCCCAAACTACCATTATGGACTAAGTATAATCAGTTTGATGGACTCAATGATGCCCGAACAGTTGCATGAGTTTAAGATCATGCTAGAGAACCGGTCATGGCAAATTATGCTGATGCTGATATCTAGAACCACCCCTGTTAAAATGTCAGGTTTCTGTGATGTAAAAAAATGAGACAAAGATAAATTATTACAGAACTTTTTCCACCTTTAATGTGACCTATAAACCATACCACATTGAAAAACAAGCTGAAATATTTTAGGAAGAGGGAAGAAAAAATATTAAAAAAATAATAATATGGTTGCATAAGTGTGCACACCCTTAAACTAATACTTTGTTGAAGCACCTTTTCATTTTATTACAGCACTCAGTCTATTTGAGTATGAGTCTATCAGCATAGCACATTTTGACTTGGCAAGATTTGCCTACTCTTCTTTGCAAAAATACTCCAAATCTGTCAGATTGCGAGAGCATCTCCGGTGCAAAGCCCTCTTCAGATCACCCCACAGATTTTCAATCGGATTCAGGTCTGGGCTCTGGCTGGGCTATTCCAAAACTTTAATCTTCTTCTGGTGAAGCCATTCCTTTGTTAATTTGGATGTATGCTTTAGGTCGTTGTCATGCTGAAAGATGAAGTTCCTCTTCATGTTCAGCTTTCTAGCAGAAGCCTGAAGGTTTTGTGCCAATATTGACTGGTATTTGGAACTGTTCATAATTCCCTCTAGCTTAACTAAGACTCCAGTTCTGGCTGAAGAAAAACAGCCCCAAAGCATGATACTGCCACCACCATGCTTCACTGTGGGTATGGTGTTCTTTTGGTGATGTTGGGGTGATGTGCAGTGTTGTTTTTGCGCCAGACATATCTTTTGGAATTATGGCCAAAAAGTTCAACCTTGGTTTCATCAGACCATAACACCTTTTCCCACATGCTTTTGGGAGACTTCAGATGTGTTTTTGCAAAATGTAGCCTGGCTTGGATGTTTTTCTTCGTAAGAAAAGGCTTTCGTCTTGCCACTCTACCCCATAGCCCAGACATATGAAGAATACGGGAGATTGTTGTCACATGTACCACACAGCCAGTACTTGCCATATATTCCTGCAGCACCTTTAATGTTGCTGTAGGCCTCTTGGTAGCCTCCCAGACCAGTTTTCTTCTCGTCTTTTCATCAATTTTGGAGGGACATCCAGTTCTTGGTAATGTCACTGTTGTGTCATATTTTCTCCACTTGATGATGACGGTCTTCACTGTGTTCCATGGTATATCTAATGCCTTGGAAATTATTTTGTACCCTTCTCCTGACTGATACCTTTTAACAATGAGATCCCTCTGATGTTTTGGAAGCTCTCTGTGGACCATGGCTTTTGCTGTGCGATGCTACTAAGAAAATTCAGGAAAGACCAATTAGAGTAGCTGAACTTTATTTGGGGTTTATCAGAGGCACTTTAAATGATGGCAGGTGTATGCTGACTCCTATTTAACATGATTTTGAATGTGATTGTTTAATTCTGAACACTGCTACATCTCCAGTTATAAGAGGGTGTAACTACATTATTATTATTATTATTATTATTATTATTATTTTTCTTCCCTCCACCTAAGAGATTTCAGTTTGTTTTTCAATTGAGTGGTACAGTTTATAGGTCACATTAAAGGTGGAAAAAGCTCTGAAATGATTTATCTTTGTCTTTTTTTTTACATCACAGAAACCTGACATCCACTGTATTATTTGATACAGTTATCAATTTGATCTGAATGTACTTGCTCCACAGTTTGCATGACATCCAAACAATCAAGAACCTTCAAATAGTCTGGTAACCCAACCTCCTATGAAAATGCAGAAAATCTTCTGTAGACTAAAAGTGCTCTATCTCCTCCAGATCTCTGTGTCCATGACCTATGTGGCTGTCTTAAAGCAATTTTCTTAATACTTTTCAAATGCTGCTAAGTACTTCTCAAGCAAGTCAGCTTCTTCCAATATGTTCCGAAAATAAAATAAAACAATCAGCAATCAGAAAATAATAACCAATTAGAAAAACTTAACTATTATCTAGTTTTCACTGGCAGATAAAATCTTTGGTGACACAGTTACTTCAGCCATTTCATTTTGAATTAACCACATACTATCACAACTGATACGGCTGGTAACAGACGGGCGGTGCAGAGGGGAGGGAAGAGGCGTACCCTTCCACTAGGGAGAGGGAGGAGTGGTGACCATAGTCCACCTGGCACTGGCACCTGGCTGCCCTGACGTCCCTAGATGGACTACAGTAAGTCAGTTGCTTATCATTCACTGTTTTATTGTGTTTTTTCTTTCTATTTTCTTGCGTAATCCCCTTTAGTATGTGTTTCATTATTGACAACGCAGTCCAGTGCACATCTTGTCAAATGTATGCAGCCCTGGAACAGTCGTTTGAGGGTGCATATTTTTGTTCAAAATGTGAGCAAATTACTCATTTGGAATCACATATCGTGTATCTAAATGAGCAAGTTTCGACCCTAAGAAGCGCTGGCAATTTGGAAAAGAGTTTGCTTCTCGCTGAGTAGGCACTTTGTGGGGTATATATGGGGGAGGGTGGTAGCATGGAGGCTCAGGAAAGTGAGGTAGGTAGCTGGATAACATTTAGAAAGCATGGTAGAGAGAAGAATGCCAGGGAGGCAAGCCCTGATCTAACATACCCCAATGGGTTTGCAAGGTTGGCAGATGAGGGGGATGTTAGTTCAGGGAGAGCACTGTGGCAGCCAGACACTTCATCTGATAGTCAGAGGAATGTCAGTTCCAGTAATCAGGGGACCAGGAGAGCAGGGCAGGCTAGAGAGGTGCAGGTAGTGGGAGACTCAATTATTAGGGGTACAGATAGGGAGATCTGTCACAAAGACCAGGATCGTTTAATGGTGTGTTGTCTTCCTGGCACTCAAGTTCGACATGCAATGTCTAGGTTTGGGGTGGGCCCAATGCTATGCTGGGTCCCCTGGACACCATTGAGGTGTCACCACATGTTGCTGCTCTCCAGGAGAGATGGTAAGGCATGGTGCACCCCAATGGGAAATAAGTCCAGAGAGTCAGGGTCTGCAGTAAACAAGGGTGCTTCATTACTGGAGGAATTCAGGTACAAAACAATACAGGCGAGGCATTGGGCTGGCTTCTCCAGTCTTCTCCCTGGCATAAGAATGGTTTAATGCAGAGGAAAGGCCTGAGATAGCTGTCCCTCTTTCTCTACAGAAGGCTGGTACCCTATTCCAAGGCTGGTGATCCAGGGTCTGTGGCAGAGTATCCTTGTCTCAGCGTCTTCTTCTGTCTCAGAGTCTCCTGTTCCAAGCACTGTTCTCAAACTATAGCACACTAGGGGCTCCTTATATACAGTTTTTGCTAGACTAGAACCTTATAGTGGGAGGGGTGGAATGGAGAAACTCAGCACAAACAGATACAGTGTTTCATCTCCCATCTGGTAAAGACTTACATTAGAGCTTCAATAATATTCAATGACATTGACAAAGCAGGTTTTCCAGACAAAAACAAGTTTCCAGACATAACATAGCTAAAGCCAGACGTTTAAAAGGTCAGGCTTTCTGCTTTTAGTGGTAAACAAGTCTGGGTTTTTCCCACCAAAACAGGATGGCAAATAAGTCTGGGATTTTCCCTCCAAAATATGGTCTTCGTAGGATTTAGAGTATATAAAAAAAATCATCCAGATTCAATGGCACAGTCTCAAAGGTTTTGTGACCTAAGCAATACTCCATGAGACGCTGGAAAGTGGCTGGTGCATTACACAGGCCAAATGGATTATATAATTGAACTCAAACTCTGACTGCACTTAAGTGCCAGTGACTAGAAGCGGGCTCCCCTGTTTTGGCCAGCCCCCTACAGTCAGAGGGACAACAGTTCTCTTCATCTGAGTGTAAGGGGCTGTCTGAGACAGCGGAGCATCTGCTGTCCTCTAAGTTGTAATAAGTATCTATATGTGACTCTGTCACGCCTATCTGAACTTGTAGAGGAGAGTCCATGATGTTAATGTGTAGTGGTGAATACTTGATAGTTCTCCTGATCAGGGCCGGACTGGGGATAAAAACCAGCCCTGGAAAAAGTTGCATACCAGCCCCACAGCATTGCGTCATTATTTACAATGGGAAAGCATTCATTTTAAAACACGTACTGTATGTAAACACGAGTATGAACTTTGCCCCACAATAGCTCTTTTGTAGAACCCCCATTGTTTATATTATCACAGTAGACCAGCTTTTCCCAACCAGAATGCCTCCAGCTGTTGCAAAACTACAACTCTCAGCATGCCCAGACGGCGTTTGGCTGTCAGGGCATGCTGGGAAAGGTAGTTTTGCAACAGTTGGAGGCATCCTGGTAGGGAAACACTACAGTAGACCATTATACCATCCAATTGGGTCAGGACTAAGAATAATCGAAGAACTTTAGAGGGTGGACGAATCCAATTTTTTTTCAAATGCAAATCCGTAAAGGTTCTCAAATCTTTTGAATCTCGAATCTTACGAATCCTGTACAGAAGAATTATGTGAACGGTGTAAGAAACAAAGTGATCCAAATGTAGATGTTCTCTTTCCTCATCTTCTCCTTTCAGACCTTCAGATCAGACCACCATTTTGCAGCCATTTTTCGTCTCTGCAGTTTGACAAACAAAATCTTAGTTTACTACTTTTCCATCATCCTCCCATCTTCTGGACAAATCATCCCACCACCCCCAATACAGTGCCGCTGTGCTTTCCAATATTATACTGCAGAAACAGATAAACCCCCTGTTAATACAAGTACCACACAGAGCTCAGTTGATGCCCCCATAGTGCCCCCCAATAATGAGCCAGTAAAAAGGGACCCCCATAATGCCCCCCAATAATGTGCCAGTAAGTCTCCCCATGGATGCCCCCCATCATGTGCTGGTATCAAGTGCCTCTCTCCTCCCTCCCACATGTCCCAGTATCATAGTGCCTCTCACCTCCCCCCCAAAGTGCCAGTATCATAGTGCCATCTCTCCCCCCAATGTGCCAGTATCATAGTGCCATCCCCCCAATGTGCTAGTATCAAGTGCCTCTCTCCTTCCTACCCACACCCCCATGAGCCAGTATAATAGTGCCATCTCCCCCCTCCAAATGTGCCAGTATCAAGTGCCTCTCTCCTTCCCCCCATGTGCCAGTATCATAGTGCCATCTCCCCCCAATGTGCCAGTATCATAGTGCCATTTCCCTGTCCCAAATGTGCCAGTATTAAGTGCCTCTCTCCCCCCCCCCACATGTGCCAGTATCATAGTGCCACCCCCCCATCAAATGTGCCAGTATCAAGTGCCTCTCTCCTTCTCTCTTTTCCTCCATGTCCCAGTATCATAGTGCCATCTCCCCCCAATGTGCCAGTATTAAGTGCCTCTCTCCTTCCCACCCCCACCCCTACATGTGCCAGTATCATAGTGCCATCTCCCCCTCCAAATGTGTCAGTATCAAGTGCCTCTCTCCTTCCCCCATGTGCCAGTATCATAGTGCCATCTCCCCCCCAATGTGCCAGTATCAAATGCCTCTCTCCTGTCCACAAAGGTCCAACAGGGATCCGGAGGGTAGCGTTCTGAATCAACAGTCAGAGAACGCAGCAACACAGCTCCAGTGGGTCAGGATAGATGTCCAGGCAGGAAGTTCTATCTCTGGCAACCAGAGAAGTGTGAGAGAGGAATATAAGGAGGTTTGGGAGTGCTGGACAAGGAACAGCTGAGGAGAAGGAGCTACGGATCCCTGAGTGAGCCAAAAGGGTTTGCAAAGCAAACCCAGAAAGCTACCATAAGGAAAACAGCCCTATCTTAAATAGAGCGTGCAGCTAACCGCTGCGACTTCCTGACCCCGGGTATAACAGAGTCAGGCGTGGTTCTCGATACCCTCGTGACAGTACCCCCCTCTCTACGAGGGGCCTCCGGACACTCAGGACCAGGTCTCTCAGGATGAGAGGCATGAAAAACCCGAACTAACCTGTCGGCGTTTACCTCAGACGCAGGAACCCACATTCTTTCCTCGGGACCGTAACCTCTCCAATGCACCAGATATTGAAGAGAGCGGCGGACCCGACGAGAATTAACAATTTTGGATATCTGAAATTCTAGATTACCATCCACGACAACAGGAGGGGGTGGCAGCGGTGATGGTTCTAGAGGTGGAACATATTTTTTGAGTAACGACTTATGAAAAACATTATGAATTTTAAAAGTCTGAGGTAACACCAGGCGAAAAGCCACAGGGTTGATGATGGCTACAATTTTGTAAGGGCCAATAAACCTAGGACCCAGTTTTCAAGAGGGAACCTTCAATTTAATATTCCTAGTAGACAACCACACATAGTCATTCACTCCTAGGTCCGGACCTGGCGACCGTCTCTTATCAGCCATGCATTTGTATTTACCTCCCATATTTTTCAAGTTAGCTTGCACCTTCTGCCATACCGATGAAAGAGATGACGAAAAACGTTCCTCTTCGGGAACCCCAGAAGACCCCCCCTCTTTGAAAGTACAGAATTGGGGATGAAAACCATATGCACCAAGAAATGGTGACTTGCCAGTGGATTCCTGACGACGATTATTTATGGCAAACTCAGCTAACGGTAAATATGATGACCACAACTCTTGGTTTTCAGACACAAAACATCTTAGATATGTCTCAAGGTTTTGGTTGGTTCGCTCAGTCTGTCCATTCGACTGAGGATGGAAAGCTGAGGAAAAGGACAAGTGTACCCCCAAACGGGAACAAAAAGCTTTCCAAAATTTAGAAATAAACTGGGTACCCCGATCCGAAACAACATCGGAGGGGACCCCGTGAAGCTTCACGATTTCACTGACGAATACCTGAGCAAGAGTCTTAGCATTAGGTAGTGCGGGTAACGCAATGAAGTGTACCATTTTGCTAAACCTGTCCACTACTACCAAAATCACTGTTTTACCCACAGACAAAGGTAAGTCAGTGATAAAATCCATTGACAGATGTGTCCACGGTCTATTGGGAATGACGAGTGGTAATAGAGACCCTGCAGGACGTGTATGTGAAACTTTTGCGCGCGCACAGGTAGAACAAGAAGACACAAAATCCAATACATCCTGACGCAACCTTGGCCACCAAAAACGACGAGACAATAGCTCCAAGGTTGCTTTACTACCCGGGTGCCCAGCAAGTGCCGAATTATGATGTTCCTTTAATAATTCGAAACGTAGGTTCAACGGTACAAACAATTTCTCTGAGGGGCAAGAGACCGGGGCGTCCCCCTGGACCTCTAACACCTTCCCCTCCAAAACAGAGTGTACCGCAGAGACAACCACTCCTCTTTGTAGAATGGGCACCGGATCACTCACATTACCCCCTCCAGGGAAACAACGAGATAGTGCATCAGCCTTGGTGTTCTTTGCCCCAGGACGATAGGTAATAACAAAGTTAAACCTGGTAAAAAATAGCGACCACCTAGCCTGTCTAGGGGTGAGACGCTTAGCTGATTCGAGGTACAGGAGATTTTTGTGGTCCGTAATCACAGTGACGGGGTGGACTGCCCCCTCTAAGAAGTGGCGCCACTCCTCAAACGCAAGTTTAATAGCTAATAGTTCCCTATTGCCAATATCGTAGTTCTTTTCTGCTGCAGATAGTTTTTTCGAAAAGAAAGCACAAGGACGCCATTTGCCAGGAGACGGACCCTGAGACAGCACCGCCCCCACTCCCACCTCTGACGCATCGACTTCAACAATAAAAGGCTGAGAGACATCAGGTTGGACTAGTACAGGTGCTGAGGTAAACCTCTCTTTTAGAGAGGAAAAAGCAACTTTAGCGGCGTCAGACCATTTAGAAAAATCAGTCCCCTTCCTAGTCATGTCAGTAAGCGGTTTTACAATAAGTGAATAATTTTTAATGAATTTCCTATAGAAATTCGCGAAGCCCAAGAACCGTTGTAGTGCTTTGAGGTTCTCAGGAAGATCCCAATCTAAAATTGCCTGGACCTTCCTAGGATCCATACGGAAACCTGAAGCAGATAAAAAATAACCCAGGAATTGTATTTCCTGAACGGCGAAGACACATTTTTCAATCTTAGCATATAATTCATTCGTCCGTAGGACCTGCAGTACTTGTCTGACATGCTCCTCATGTGTTCTCAGATCAGACGAATAAATTAAAATATCATCTAGGTATATTACCACAAACCTGCCGATTAGATGACTAAAAATGCCATTAACGAAATGTTGAAAGACGGCAGGAGCATTGGTCAGACCGAAAGGCATAACTAGATTTTCATAATGCCCCTCAGGGGTGTTAAACGCTGTCTTCCACTCATCCACCTCCTTAATACGAATCAGATTGTAGGCCCCCTAAGATCAAGTTTGGAGAACCACCTAGCACCCGCAATCTGATTAAACAGGTCAGGAATGAGAGGAAGAGGGTATGGGTCTCGGATGGTTATCCGATTTAATTCGCGAAAATCTAAGCAAGGACGCAGGCCCCCATCTTTCTTTTTAACGAAGAAAAACCCTGCAGCCACGGGTGAAGAAGAGGGCCTGATGTGTCCCTTAGCCAAGCTCTCGGAGATATAATCTTTCATGGCTTGTCTCTCTGGACCCGAAAGATTATATAACCTGGTCTTGGGTAATTTTGCGCCGGGAATAAGGTTAACCGGGCAATCATAAGGACGATGAGGTGGTAACTTCTGACAACCCTTTTCAGAAAAAACATCCTCAAAATCCGAAATAAATGTAGGTAGGGTAGTTATGGAGGCAACTAAGCAATTGCTATTTAAGCAATTTTCTCTGCACTGCTCACTCCACTCCAATATCTCCCTGGCCTGCGAATCCACTACTGGATTGTGCGCTACCAACCGGGGAAAACCCAGCACCACCGGAGTGGGAAGCCCCTCCAGAACATAACCTGAAAGAATCTCGTTATGGTGGTCCCCTACCCGAAGGTGTATATTATGAACAATGTGGGTGAGGTTTCTCTGAGACAGGGGAGCAGAATCAATAGCAAATATGGGAATGGGTCTCTGTAACGTACAGAGAGACAAACCCAAAGTGCGGGCAAAATGGGCATCTATCAAATTTACCCCTGCTCCACTGTCTAAAAAGAAAGAAATAGTCTCCGTCTTATCACCAAAAACAATAACCGCTGGCAACACAAATTGCGATGTACGTATGGAGGAGACGTATACCCCCCGGCTGACATCCTCCACACAGCCTGGGGTTAGTAGTTTTTCCGACGGTCTTTTTTTTCTGAGGAAAGAAGGACAGACATTAATGAAATGACCCCTCTCCCCACAAAAAAAAGAAACCCCACGCCTACGGCGAGCCTCAGGAGGACGGACCTGACGAGTAGTTCCTCCTAGCTGCATAGGCTCGTCTAAGTCCGTACAGACTAACTGCTGCTTGAGAGGAGTTACCAATTTCTCCGGTTCTTTCAACCTGTCCCTAAGGAGTCTCTCTATACGGATAGAAAGGGACATAACCGCATCAAGGGAAAAGGGGGTCTCATATAATGCAAGCACATCCTTAACCCTTTCGGATAACCCAGAGCAGAACTGACTCCTGAGAGCCGGGTCGTTCCATTGGGTATCCGTAGCCCA